>NW_027514380.1:14806666-15120000 GCF_048772815.1 Callospermophilus lateralis | reverse complement strand
AGGAAGTGACAAGTACCTATTTTATTAACCTTTCATTCACCACTTCTTCTATTGGATACTTTTAAAAATAAAAGTGATCATTGGGGGGTGTACATTCTATGTCAGCTAGTGGGGTATTGCCATATGTTTAACTTGTCCAATTTGAGCTTGGAGAAAAGAAATTACACTTTTGAGCATACAGGGTTTTATAGTTAGCAATAATATGAGGATTATTATTAGACTGGCCAGGGTTGATAAAAGCGTAGTTAACCAGGGGGACTGTGTGAAAAGACTCAAACCACCCTTTTGGGGCCTCTCTCTCTCGTTGATGATCTTCAAGGTGTCTCTTTAATTTACTCATAGATTTTTTTTTACAACTCCAGTATGGTCAGCATAAAAACAACATTCTTTCCTTAATGCAGCACAAAGGTCCCCTTCTCTCATGAAGAGGAGGTCCAAACCTCGAGTGTTCTGTAAAACAACTTCAGATAGAGAGATAAAAGATTACTCAAAAGCTGTGATGGAGGTTTCTAATATCTTTATGTATTGGTCTAGTGCTGCTTCCAATTGGGTGACTTGTTGTGTCCCATGGACCAGGGCACTGGTTCCTGTTGTGTCCCATGGACCAGGGCACTGGTTCCTGTGCCCACCCCTGCAGCAACCCCTATTCCTAATAGTATGGCTAAAGTGAGGGTATATGTTCTCAGGGGAACCGGTTGTATGCCCCCCTATTTGATCTTCAAATGAACCTGCGTCATGATAGTGCACTCTGAGAAACATTTGCACCATTACACAATTAATCACATCGGTTGACCATTTCATGAAAACATAAACAATGTTTAAGTATATAGAATTATAGTGTTGTAGGCAAATACAAGGCAAGGCACCTAAGATAGCACTGAAGACAGGGAAACAGTCCTATTTGCTTGCAACTGGATTCAGAGGGCATTGTTTCTCTTGTAATCAATTAATCCCCTGAACCCCATGTTTAGATAGTTTCAGAATTTTGTACCGAACATGTAAGGGAAGGGGCTCAGAAGTTCGTAGTCCTGAGAAGTTCACAAAAAGCAGTTTTTGTTTCCGTTTTTTCCTCTGTTCTCAGCAAGTTAACTTTTCAAGGACACCTGGGAGGGGGACACTTTTTCGTGCCTTTCTTTTTTTCTCCCTGCCAGCTGTTACCATGGAGTCCAGTTGATAACTTCTTTATCTTAGAAATGTAGCCATCTCTGTGAAGCCCCAGCTCAAGACCAGAGGCCTTGATTGCATTTTTTTGTGAAAAACTAGTAAGGGGGTGTCTAGCTTAGAAGTGCTGAGTCTTTTAGCCAGTGGCCAAGTAGAACAGGGCAACACAAAAAGAGAAAGTTTATCTACATTGAACTCTTTGTAGGGACTCTTTTGCTGAAAGTTTTAAAGTCAGCCATGGTGAAGACTTCTGGAGAAGGTCAGTTAAGACTTTTCTGTAGGCCTGCTACAGAGTGGGAAGACGGGGAAGGTGGGGCTGAGAGCAGCTCTTTGGATCTGAGAATGAGGAAGGAGAGATGTAAAAGAATAATGGGAAAGGGGTTTGGGATTTTCCTAGCAACAAATACTTGAGCAGTAGGACAGTTAGAGCAAAGGGGAAGACGGGAGTGAGTATCCCAAAATCCTGTAAGGGACATTAAATTCTTAGTCACCTGTTTTCAGTTATGACAAAGCAACATTAAAGTCCATTTTCATTACATTTTGGATAAGGGTCTGAGGGATCTCCTCAGCTGGTTAGAGCTTTGGGTTAGATGGTAAGAGGACCTGGTAGGACCCGGTGTGGTCACTGACAGGAGAAGAGAGGAATGAGTGGGTGGAGGGGTACGTGAGTACCTGCTACCTCAGCAAGGGGGAAGTGGTCTGAAGACCAGCGGAGGTTTGGGTTTTTGATCTAGTAATTGGAGGGGATAAATCATGGTGCTTAAATGAGAGTGACAGCAGAGAGTCTGGAGCAGAAGGCTGAGGTTGAGGATCTATTGGAGAAACATAGTTCAGGATGTGAGTGAAGGAGGGAAAAGGCTTCCACATAGGGGAATCTCCTTTCACCCTTTTGAGCACTTGCAGAAGTTAAAAAGTACACGCAGAATTTGAGGATCTAGAGACTCCTCTGGGGGCCATTGGCTACCTAATTGGTAATATGGCCAAGGATGTGTACTGAATTTGATGAAGCGTTTGGCTTCCATTAGGCAGCCCCTGTATGCTCACATCCCCATGACATACAGAAGAAGTCGGCTTTTCCCCCACACAGCCATGACTGTTTGTGGCTTTGATAGTCCGCCGGGCAAATGTAGTAATCTAGGCTAGCCAAACTGCATCTGGCTCTAGTGTCCCTACATCCATAATGTTTGTTTCCATTATCTATGTTACAGAAGGGATTTAATGGAATTTTAGTGGGATCCTCTTCATCATGGATACCCTAATAGGAAAGACCTATAGCGAGCTGACAAATGTCTGTATGGAGAGATGGCCACCAGTTCCCTAAGGGGGTTGTATGCAAGATAGATTATACTTCTTTTCGAGTAGAATTTGTGATCACCCATCACGGCTGAATGGACTGAGGAGGGTTAGGACTACTGGTGGCCAATGGGAGAGTCTATAGCCTTATCCACACGGCAAATACGCAATTTGAAAGGGTATCCAGTCTTTTCTAGTTTCCTGCCAGAGTCTGGACAGGGCGCAGGCTTGAGATGAGAGGCATGGATCCAGGAAGTGATTTCTTCTACCTTTTCCACTGTAGGTGTTATAAGTAGCACCTGCTATGGTCCTTTCCAGCGGGATTCCAGGGATGACACCTGATGACATCTTACGTAGATGAAGTCTCTTACTTGATATCGATGTGGAGTCCCCTCATCCCCAGGTTGGTAGGCCTTGGCCAGCTGTTTTCACAGGTATTTCTGAGTTCGTTCAAGAGCTTTAAGTCTGTCAAGCAAGGGGGGTGGAAGGGATCGTTAGGTGTTAGAGTTGGGGTTAGGTCCCTTACAGGAGGAGGTGCACAATAGAGAATTTCATAGGGGGTGAGATTACACAAAGAAACAGAGGGAGTATCTCTTCCATGCAACATTGCATATGGCAGGAGCATAGTCCAATCTTTTATTCCGGTCTCTAAGCTTAATTTCGTTAAGGTCTTTTTAATGGTTCTATTCATTCTTTCTACCTGTCCTGAACTCTGGGGTCTATAAGCACAATGTAACTTCCAATTAATCTTCAGGGTCCTGGCTAACCCCTAACTTACCTGGGCCACGAACCCCGGTCCACCATCAGACCCTATTACCTTAGGCAGGCCGTATCTTAGAAAAATATCTTCCAGGATCTTCTTGACAACCATTTGCGCTGTTTCTTTTTTCTTTCTTTCTTTTTTTTTTTTTTTTGGTAGGGTAGGTTTCAATCCATACTGAAAATATATCAACAAATACTAGGAGATATTTAAGTCCATACCTTGCTGGCTTAATTTCAGTAAAGTACACTTCCCAGAATTGTTTTGGTCTGGTTCCTCGTAGGTGCATTCCTGCAGGAAGCTTGAAAGGGTAATCATTAACCAATGTGGACCTGACAGACTTTTGTTAACCATTCCGTTATTTTATTTTGCTGTGAGTGGGTTAGTTTAAATCTCTGTTCTTGATCCTTCAGGAATGCCTGCAGTTTCTTTGAACCAAGGTGAGTGAGTTGATGTACATTTTCTACTGACATAGTTGTAACCGTGACTATAGGAATTTTTACTGAAGGATTTAGAAATTCCACTTGGGGGCCTTCAGTGTTAAAAGTTATTTTGGCCCGGAGCTTGGTGAGCAGATCTCTGCCCATCAATGGGGCCAGGCATTCTGGGATTACTAGGAAGGAGTGATGGATTTTTTCTTTCCCCAGGTCCATGGTCCTCGTAGTTGTATAAGCCCGATATTTACTGCCGTTAGCCCCTTGAACTAGAGACCTTTTATTTGACAGAGCACCAAAATGGTCCTTTAGGGCTGAGTATATTTCCCCTGAATCCACTTCAAAGTTTACTGGGGTCCCCTCCACTTCAAGTTACCCTGAGCTCGGGGAGGAGATCTGAGCCCCAACTCTCGTAGTCATCCTCCAGATTCAGAATGGCTGGCTAATGTGGCTGTCCATTTCTGGGGCACTCTTTGGCCCTGTGTCCTTTTTCTTTACAGTAAGCACATTGATCTGAGGCCAGGGGTGGCCTCTGGCATGGGCCCAGGTATCCCTTCCTGTCTCCCTGTTTCTTAATTTCTGGCCTATTTTTTGTTGTGACCAGGACTTTAGTCAACGCCTTAGTCTGTATTTGTTTCGTTTATCCTCCCTTTGCTCCTTTCTCTTCCTCAGTTTCTCTCTTATAGTATACCTTCTTCGCTTCTCTGACTAAATCTCTCAAAGTCATATCTTGTAATCTATCTAAGCATTGTAACTTTCTTTTAATATCCAGGGCACCTTTCCCAATAAAGGCCATCATGACAGATGCCTTTTGATCTTCTGCCTGAGAATCGAAAGGAGTATATCTCCTATACGCCTCCATAATTCTCTCTAGAAACATAAAGGGAGATTCATCAGGCACTTGAATAATCTCTCTTATCTTTGCCAAATTAGTTGGTCGCCTAGTGGCCACTTGGAAACCCGCGATTAGAGCCCGGCGATAAGTGCACAGATTCTCCCTACCTTCAAAGGTGTTGGGGTCCCAGTTGGGTCAGTTCAAGGGAGAGCCGGCTTTGGTTATGTTGGGAAGTTGTGTTGGTCGCCCACTTGGACTGAGGATAATTTTTTCTAGCTTGCAGGAGGATTCTGTTTTGTTCCTCTGTCATGAAGAGAGTCCTTAGGAGTTGTTCTCAGTCATCCCAAGTAGGCTGGTGTGAAAACATCAATGACTCAACCAGACCTGTGAGCCGGGTGGGTTCCTCGGAAAAAGGGGGATTGTTATTTTTCCAGTTATATAAGTTTGAAGAGAAGAAAGGCCAATAATTGTAGACTTGCATTTTTCCCCCATGGCCATCGTCAATCTTTGGCCCATTGGGACGGAAGTGGTGTATCATGGGAGTTCCAGGGTTTTCAATCATTCGCCGCCAGTGAGTTTCTTTTGCCGGGCCAGCTTCCTCTAGTGGAGGAGGGGATGTGTGTGCCACGAGGGAGTTATCTGGAGGGTGCTGGGCCGGCTTCGCTTTCTCCAATGGCAGAGAGGCTGAGTTAGCAGAAGGAGAATCACTTAGAGGGTGTTGTGGATTAGGGGACGAGGGCAGGGGATAAGAAGGGGGAGGAGAGTCCAGTAGAGTCAAATCAGGGAGAACAGACGGTGAATGAGGGGGAGGAGCAGAGGGTTTGAGATATCATGGGGGATGGAGTAGGAGCGGGGGCAGGGGCAAGCAATGGCTTCACCCATAGAGGAAGTGATTTGCAGAGGTCCTATCAAGTTAAGATATATAGCTGTTGATCAGGATAGCTATGTGGCCCTGGCTGAAAGACAATATCTCTGACTTTTTAAATTAGTGGGAAGTAGAATGAGCCTTATAGGGGCCATCCGAATCCAAAAGTGGGCCATTTTGAGGCACAAAGAGTCTGCCAGGTCCAGCGTTTTACTGAAAAAGAAAGATTCTGAGTCCTTAAACGGACTTTGGTCCAGTGATCAAGGGTCAGGGACAGAGGCATTGAAGTGCTCTGTCCTATAATGAAAGGTACACAAACAGTAAAAGCAACGACACGGGACACAAAAAAGACAAGACAATAAAGACAGGCAATGGACGTCCAACACTGAGACCAGGAAGGAGTAGCTGGCAAAATCCGATGGGCTGGCAATACCGAATCTGAAACAAAATATCACTGAGTCGAGGAGACTATTGTTCCTTGATTTCCCAAGTCTCTGGGGCGTCCCCCAGGCATGTTCCCTGTGTCTCTGTGACATGTCTCTCAGACACCATCAGAGAGAGCTCAGGCTCTTCATAGCCAGTGATTTTGCCAATCCCTAACCTGAAATATAAAACCAGAAAGAGGCGCCTTACTTGCCCCAAGAGAAGCCCCTTGGGGGGTCTCTCGTCCGCCGCTGCCGGAACTCGGTGGAACCGCAATATGTAAAGTTCATGCAAGCTTCAGATGAAGAGACCACCAAGAGACTGTCTCATGCAACAGCAAAGGGTTTATTTGGGGTCCAGCATGGTGGGCCTCAGAGCTCACTTGAATAGAGCAGAGAGCCTTGAGAACAGCTTAAGCAGAGCTTATATACTTTCCTTGGAGAGGGAAGGGAGGGAAATTTACTGATGGGTAAGGGCGAGTGGGCGGTTTGCCTGACACCGAGTGAGGGAGTACATTCTGCAGTTTGGCACTTGGGAACAGCACATTTTGGAAAAAGATTAGCAAACATTTCTCAACAGAGTTTTGTTAAGCATACAGAAAAACAGGAAGTTAAAGTACCTAATTTATTAAGCTTTCACTACAGACTATCCCATTTTGACTGGATGTTCTCTTCTACATTCAATCATCCAAGGTACAAGGTCCTATGTCATTGTATATCTATGTATCTGAGACATCTGTGCAGAACGTAATTCAACACTGCGTATCCCAATCAAGGGCCCAATGCCTTTTTGGGCTTCAAATCTTACTTAGATTTCTGTTTTCATACATATATTTCACCTATATATTCTTGTACATATCGCAGGTGACCAATACCATTATTCATCCAGCAGAATGATTTCTAACCCATACCAAACATGTTATTAATCATAACCATACACTGTTCCCTCAATCTATCTTTACAGAAGAGCAGGAGAAGAGTTGGTCTTACAATACAGGAATGTAGGGGATCTTCCACCTGCTGAGAACCTCAAAGGTCCATGCAGAAATGATCCCTGGAGAAGATGTATTCAGCTATGAAGGACCTGAGTGAGCAAAAGTCATCTTCCATGGCAAACAACCTGGTCAGGATAAAGGGTTGTGTCTGAATCAGCTTCTCTTCTTAATGTCGAGAAGATGGACCAAACCAGGTCTGTGTGGAGAGCTGTTCCTGGGTGATTATGGTTGATATACCATTCAAACTTGTGAAAGTGTCACAGGAAGCTCTGAAGAGGGGCCATTCTAGTTTAAGCAGGGAGTGGCTCACCGGTGGTTCCTGACAACATCACAGTGTTGGCCAAGGAGACCAGATCTGAGACAGGACAGGCTATTTCCGGGGAACATAGTATGGCCCATCAGTCAGAGGAGACTCCGGAGAGTCACAGACCTACTTGGGGGAAGGACGCACCTTTGTGGGTGTGGTTTTGGTTTTGTGGTTTTGTCTCATGTTCTGAGAATAGATAGGAAATTCGGTTTGTTTGGTTTGGAGTGGACTGTTTCTAGTAAGTCGTTTAACAAGGCGAGTGTTTCTATATCTGTGTATCCCATTGTGTCCGTGGTTGTAGACTTTAGAAAAGAGAATGCATCAATGGATATGTCGTGTCTAGCAGAAAGATTCCCATCATTCATCGTGCCCGATTAATGAATGGACTGTAGCTTGTCTTATCGATGTGCAACCCCTGATATCTACCTAAGTTCCTGATGTTCCTGAATCCTGGCATCTCTCCAGAATAGGCCCATGGTTTTGTGTCCAGGATATATACCAACTCCAAGCTCTGTGACATGGCCATGAACTGGATAGCAGAAGGGAATGGCGAGCATCTCAGAAAACTCAGATATCAATGTGACTAGGAGAGTCTCGGTGGAGACACCCTGCTTTGGGCCTTTTGCTTACCAATTGTTCTGTTGCCCTGAATGTCAGGAAGGTCTTTGCCTCAGGCCACCCCTTTTTGAAGCCTGAAGAAAAAAGTTTTCAAATGGAAATGAATGGGCATACCTGTGGCTCTTTTCTTAATTGCTTTTGGATTGTCTAAATCAGCCCTTTGGCCCTGGTGTGAGGCTGTGGCTTAGATTCTCAGCACCTGATGGATCTTAAAAAAGATCCCATGTGTGCATCCAAAACCGAAATGGCCCAAAGAGCAGTAATTGGGATGAAGTCACTCGCCTTCCTCTGTAAGGTTCCTGACCTTTATCAAGTGAGAATAGGGATCTTTTGGGTCAAATGAGTACTTCAAAACATGCAGAGGCTAGGCCATAGGTGCTTGGGTTTTGTAATGACTCCAATTTACATTAAGAATCTAAACCCCACAGGCAATAGGCCCCAAATTGGTAAATTGGAGAAGTATTAAGGGCAGGCCTATTTGATCACTCCTGGTTCACAGAAAGTGTGTCCAAGCCACCTCGACTTTAGGAAAATGAGGGGCAAGGGAGATTATTTTGGACAGTGTCTTGTCTGCGCCCATCATGGAAACCTCCAGCCAGAGGTTATGATTAGTGTCTATATGGAAGAACATGAGGGCCATGTTTTGGTTTTAATTGTGGTCATTTGTGTGGCTGTTGGAAGTGATGACTGGGTCCACCTGCGCTTGAACTCTGTTGTAATTCCTCTTAGAGACTGAATTCTGAACCTGACCTCAGAGAAGTATTGCAATAAATATTCTTGAAATTTTAGGAGGCCACGCATGAGAATCGTTCTTGCAACCTGAGTTCTAGGCCCAGTTTCGCTTTCCATAGCTCGGGGAATCTAAGCCAGGATATCACATGATTTTATTCTTAAAGATTTGGCAGCCATAGTTGAGAGTCCAAACACACATGGACCTCACATTGTAGACCTCAATGGGCCTGGATTCATGTGACCTCTTGGCCACTCTTTAGGAAGGCTTGCCTGTGAGTGTTCTCCAGAGCTTTCTTTGAAATGAGCTTCCTCACCATTTAATGGTTCCTGAATAAATTGAAACCTACAGTGCCTCTAACTTCATCCTTGAAAAATGGCTAGATAAATACCATGAAATTTTTGAAATTCGCATGACCAGGTGGCACTGGAGAACTTTGGATATCTTGTTGCTGAACATGAGTGTACCAGAGAGTGCCTTGATTGACTGGGTTTCGTGAAAATGGTGTAGTACAGAGATGCCAGTAAGTTGGAGCCTGCTGAGTAGTGGGCGTAGAGCAGTGGACTGTAGGTGTGTGAATAAATATATTTGGTAGGACCACCTGGATCTGCCATTAGCTTCCAAAATACTTGAGACTGACATGGTGCAGTCAGCAGACCCTTATTTGTAAAGGCATCTTTTTATATGGAGAGGTTTCAGGGCAATGTTCAGAGTCAGGTTGCTATAGTCAAGGGGGAAAGCTGTGTGCGATAGAATCCTGGTTCATACATTCTCATGGAGACCTTGACCAACCACATGTGAAAGAACTCCCTCCAGCATTGTGTACCAGTTGAACTCCTTGTATTTCGTGAAGCCAATACCAAACTTCCAGTGCAGCAGTAAAATCACCTCGAAAAATGGAGGATGACCAAATGGCTTCACAGACCACACGGGAAGACACTTAGCTCCCAGTGGCCACAGTTTATTTAAAAAGAGAGAATTCAGAACTTCTGCCTCATGTTCGTTAGAAAATAAGGAACCATGTCCTCCAGGTAACATAAATGCTGACCCAGATATGATGGTGTCACTACAAACGAAGCTAAATCTCCTGACAATTACATATATTTTGTGCCCAACCTCAGAGGAAGTTTCTCAAGAAGTCTTTAGGGCAGCAGAGCTCCATGTTTCTGAAGTGTTTACCATCTCCCTTACTTTTGGAAACTGTTCTACCACGTACAGTGTTGTGAACTCCTGAGCAATTTCCATTCCACATATGTATTTACAGATTTTCTAACTCCTCTCCTCTAATTGTGTCTTACTTGGACCAATGGTTATGTCAAGGCATTGCTCTGAATGAGAGTGGGAAGATTTTAGTGTAGCACATGTTTGCATACACATTAGATTCATTTTCCTCTATTCCATTAGAAATACTGAGTCCCTGACACGAACCCATACCCTACTAGACTCTGTCTACTAATCCTAATATGATGGAGAAAAAAAAACCTAACTGAACAGAAATACAGGCCTTTCATTGGAAGCATGGTGTATACTTGGATTTGCCTTCTGCTTTATCAAGAGTATGTGTTATAAATCTAGTCAAATTTTCATTGTAATATTTCTCCATGAATTTTTAAAGTTAACACATATGATAATTGCTGTCTCTCTTTCTCTGTAGCCTATTCAGCACATGTATTTTTTTATGCATATATAGTACCATACCTGGTATCACACATATATTTTGTGAGCTCACTGACTTTGGAATATAAAAACTGTGAGAAGAGATGACTCCCCTAAATACTGAGGGAACAGAAAATTCAACCTGTGGGTGAGCTTCTTAGTGAATAACATTATACATAATTAACATAAATCCATGTTTAGTAAAATGAATATTTTTGGATATGTGAATGAATTATATTTCATGATGAATTTCGATTTTCATACATATTGCTACATATTAATGTGTGTGTGTGTGAGTGTGTGTGTGTGTGTGTATATATTCTCCAGATTTTCCAAAATATGAAATATATGTGTCTTATTATACACTCTTAAAATTCATTCATGTTCCTGTGTGTGTATTTATAAACAACATTTCACAAGATTATTCTCAGAAATACTCAACCACCTGAAATACATATTGATTTCCTAGTACTGAAAACTAACTTCAGTGATTGGTGCTTACAAATCCTAATATTTCTACAGTAACTGACCCAGTTTAACATCAATGCAAGTAGATTCCTATGGGACATGATGTGTATTTTGAAGTTAATTTTTATTCAACACTTGTGCATTATAATTTTTCAGTTTATGGACATAATAGGATATATTTTTTCATCCACAAGTTCACAAATTTGTAGGCATTTGGTTCACTTTCAATCACTTCCTACTTCAGAACACATGTATTCCTCCATGATACTTTAATTTTCTTTTCACTAGACTTCTTTCTAAACACATTATTTTTGATTCCATAATCATTTTTGAAACAAATCCACACACGCTTCATAATAAACTGTAACCCTAATATTACCATTGATATATAACTCTTTGGAATGAATGAATATATATCAATATATGATTTTTTATATGTTTCCAGATGTAAATTCAATCCATTATTTAAAGTTGGAACCAGTTATATACTTTACTCACAATATGGTCAATTCATGCATCATCTCTATAATCATCAAAAGAGGGTACACCTATTTGTATCCCCAGTAATAATTCATAAGTTTTCAGAATTTTGCTCCCCATAATGGTGGAAGAAATACTCATACCACCTGATCTACATATACATTTACCACAGTAGTATTCTGGACACAAAATACAAAGGTCACACTTATGATTGTTCCAAAGCCTAAATGGAAAGTGAGCATGGATTACTAATAACATCCATGTCCAGGTTGCCTAATGCTCTCAAATATCAATCCTATTGGTGACTACATGTTTGTTTCTTCTTAAGATTATATATTCAACCTCAAGTCTGTGGAAAATATCTAATCCTATAACTGACTTTATACTTTTCCTGATTTCCTAATGTCCCTATTGATATCTGCTTTCCAACATATTTTCCCCAGTTCATCATTGTGACAGTCTCTTCACATGTGCTGACATTCACATTCTCTCTCTAACTGAAAGCCTATTGCTAAAGAACTTTGGTCCAACTCCTAGACTCACTCTTCTTCCTAAACATACTGACTATCTTCCTAAATCTACAGATTATCCCTTTTTGACTGGATGTTCTCTTCTACATTCAATCATCCAATGTACACGGTCCTATGCCATTGTGTATCAATTTATCTGATACCTTGGTGCAGAACATAATTCAAGCTAAGTATACCAATCAAAGGCCCAATGCCTTTCGGCGCTTCAAATCTTTCCTAGATCTCTGTTCTCATACATATATTTCATGTCTATATTCTTATAAATATCACAGGTTCCCAATACCATTATTCATCCATCAGAATGATTCCTAACCAAAATCGAACATGGTTTTAACCCTAACCATACAATGTTCACTTAATCTCACTTTACAGAAGAGCAGGGACAGAGTTGGTCTTACATTACAGGAAGGTAGTGGATCTTCCACCTGCTGACAACCTCAAAAGTCCATGCAGAAATAAACCCTGGAGAAGATGTAGGCAGCTATGAAGGACCTGAGAGAGCAAAAGTCATTTTCCATGGCAAACAACCCGGTCAGAATGAAAGGATGTGTCTGAATCAGCCTCTCTCTTCTTAATGTAGGGAAGAAGGACAAAATCAAGCCTGGGTGGAGAGCTGTTTTAAGGCAATTTTGGTTTCCATACCATTCTAACTTCTGAAAGTGTCACAGGAAGTAGGGGCAGCCTCCATCTCAGAGACCATACCAAGCAACTGTTAGGTCAAAGTGGTGGCCAAGGCAGTGACCACATTCAGTTCCTGAAGAAAGTGACCTCACCTACTTCCTTGGTGATGAAACTCTCTGGACTTGGGATCCAGGAAGCCAGGCACACAGAGCCAGTACCAGTCCCAGTTCCAGTGAGCTCACTTGTTTGGTTTTACCAAGGATAGAGTCAGTCTTTCTTGGTACCTACTGATGTGAGGGTGGCCAAATGCCAGGACACCTCTGAAGAGGGGCCTTTCCTGAGAGGACAGAAAGTGGCTCACCACTGGCTCCTGACAACTTCACAGAGTTGACAAAGGAGACCAGATCTATGACAGGAAAGGCCATTTTTGAGGAACATCATATGGCATATAGTCAGAGGACACTCCGGATAGTCACAGACCTATTTGGGGGAAAATGTGCCTTGGTGTGTGTGGAAGGCAGTTTCTGGTTTTGTCTCATGTTCTGAGAATAGGTAAAAAAGTCGGTTTGTTTGTTTTGGAGTGGAATGTCTCTAATAAGTCTTTGACAAGGCGAGTGTTTCTATGTCTGTGTATACCCCTGTCTCCGTAGTTGTAGACATTAGAAAAAAGAATGCCGCAACGGGTGTGTCCTGTCTAGTAGAAAGCTTCTCAGCATTCATCTTGCCCAATTTATGAATGGACTGCAGCTTGCCTTATCCATGTTCAAGACATACTATCATGCTAAATTTCTGTATTCTTCCTGAATTCTGGCCACTCTCCATTTTGTCCTCATGATTTTGTGTCCAAGATATATACCACCTCCAAGCTCTGTGACATGGCCATGTATTGGATAGCTGAAGGGAATGGCGAGCATCTCAGAAAACTCAGATATCAGTGTGTCCAGGGAGTCTCAGTGGAGAAACCCTGCTTTGAGCCTTTTGCTTACCTATTGTTCTGTTGCCCTGAATGTCAGGAAGGTCTTTGCCTCAGACCACCCTTTGTGAAGCCTGAAAAAAACAGTTTTCAAATGGAAATGAATGGGCATCACCTGTGGCTCTTTGCTTAATTGCTTTGGAAAGGGATGTTTCTGAATCAGCATCTTGGCCCTGTGTGAGGTTGTGGCTTAGATTCTCAGCACCAGATGGATCTAAAGAAAGATACCATATGTGCATCCAAAACCAAAATGGCAAAAAGAGCAGTCATTGTAGATGAAGACACTCACCTTCCTCTGTAAGGTTCCTGACTTACATCAAGTGAGAATAGGGATCCTTTGGGTCAAATGTGTTCTTCAAAGCCCTGCAGAGGCTAGCCCTTAGGTGCTTGAGTTTTCTCATGACTCCAATTCACATAAAGAATCTAAACCCTACAGTCAGTAGGCCTCAGATTGGAGAAGTGAAGCAATATTAACCGCAGGTCTATTTGATCACTCCTGGTTCACAGGAAGGGTGTCCAGGCCACCCTGACTTTAGACAAATGAGGGGCAAGGGAGCTTATTTTGGACACTGTCATGGGCTGCGCCCCTCATGGAAACCTCCAGCCAGAGGTAATGATGAGTGTCTATATGGAAGAACATGAGAGCCATGTGTGAGTGTTTTGGTTTTAATTGTTGTCATTTGTGTGGTGGTTGGAAGAGATGACTGGGTCCACCTGGGGTTGAACTCTGGTGTGATTCCCCTAAGATACTGAGTTTTGGAAATGACCTCAGAGAAGTATTGCCATGAATTTTGTTGGGATATTAGGAGGTCATGCATGAGCATCGACCATGCATGACAGTAGGCCTCAAATTGGAGAAGCAAAACTTGTTGTCCAAATCCTTTACTCATTCTTTTTTCTAATCCTACTGACTATCTTCCTAATGCTACCAACTATACCTTTTTGACTGGATGTTTTCTTTGACATTCGGTCATCCAAGATATAAGGTCCTGTGCCATTGTATATCGATTTATCTGAGACACCTCTGCAGAACATAATTCAAATCTAAGTATCACAATCAAGGGCCCGATGTTCTTCTGGGATTCAAATCTTACCTAGGCTTCTGTTTTCATACTTACATTTCACCTATATATCCATGTTATCCATTTTGGATCTGTGGATGATATATATTTCATGATGTATTTTCTACTCATCTGATATATATATATATATATACATTTCATCTCAGTAATATTCCTGACACAAAATACTAGGGTCACACTTATGATTGTACCAAAGCCTAAATTGAATGTGACCATGTATTACTAACAACATCCATGTCCTTGTTCCCTACTGCTCTCAAATATCATTCCTAATGGTGAGTACATATTTGTTTCTTCCTAAGATTATATATTCAACCTCAACCCTTTTAAAAATGTCTTTTCCTATCACACACTTTGTACTTTGCCTGATTTCCTAATGTCTCTATTGATATCTGCTTTCCTACACCTTTTCCCCAGTTAATCATTGTGAATGACACTTCACATGTTTTTACATTGACATTCTCTCTCTAACTGAATCAACATTGCTAAAGAACTTTTGGCCCAAATGCTTTACTCACTTTTCATTTGAAACCTACCATCTATCTTTCTAATCCTACCGACTATCCCTATTTGAGTGGATGTTCTCTTCTAAATTCAGTGATCCAAGGTACAAGGTCCTCTGCCATTGATTATTTATTTACCTGAAACATCTGTGCAGAACCTAATTCAAAGCTAAGTAAACCAATCAAGTGCCCTATGACCTTCTGTGCTTCAAATCTTCCTAGTATTCTGTTTTCATACTTATATTTCACCTCTATATTCTTATAAATATCGCAGGTTCCCAATACAATTATTCATCCAGCAGAATGATTTCTAACCCAAATCGAACATGTTATTAACTATAACCATACACTGTTCCCTCAATCTAACTTTTCAGAAGAGCAGGGAAAGAGTTGGTCTTACAATTCAGCAATGTAGGGATCTTCCACCTGGTGAGAACTTCAAACGTCCATGCAGAAATGATCCCTGTAGAAAATGTAGGGAGCTATGAAGGACCTGAGAGAGTAAGAGTCATCTTCCATGGCAAAAAACCTGGTCACGATGAAGGGTTGTGTCTGAATCAGCCTCTATCTTCTTAATGTAGAGAAGATGGACCAAAGCAGGACTGTGTGGACAGCTGTTACTGAGTGCCTATGGTTGATAAAGAATTCTAACTTGTGAAAGTGTCACAGGAAGTAGGGACAGCCTCTATCTCATGGGACACTTGGAAGCAAGTCTTGGGACAATGTGTTTGCCAAGGCAGTGACCTCATTCAATTCCTGAAGGAAGTGACTTAACCTCACTTCCATGGTGATGGAACTTTCTGAACATGGGATCCAGGAAGCCAGGCACACAGAGCCAGTCCCAGTCCCAGTCCCAGTGTTCTCACTTGATTGGATTTATCAAGGACAGAGGCAGCCTTTCTTGGTACCTACTTATGTGAGGATGGCCAAATGCCAGGAAAGCTCTGAAGAGAGGCCTTTCTTGAGAAACCAGGTAGTGGCTCACCCCTGGCTCCTGTCAACATCAAAGATTTGGACAAGGAGAACAGATCTGAGACAGGACAGGCCATTTCGGGGGAACATAGTATGGCCCACCAGTCAGAGGACACTCCAGATAGTCACAGACCTACTTGAGGGAAGGATGTGCCTTTGTGGGTGTCGGTGTGGGTTTCTGGTTTTGTCTCATGTTCTGAGAATAGGTAAGAAAGGCTGTTTGTTTTGTTTGGAGTGAACTGATTCTAGTAATTCGTTTGACAAGGCGAGAGTTTCTGGGTCTGTGTATCCCACTGTGTCCGTGGTTGTAGACATTAGAAAATAGAATGCATCAATGGATGTGTCCTGTCTAGTGGAAAGCTTCCCAGGATTATTCTTACGCAATTTTTGAATGGACTGCTGCTTGACTTTTGGATGGGAAACATCTACAATATTTCTAAGTTCCTGATTACTTCCTGAATTCTGGCAACTCTCCAGAATAGACTCATGGTGTTGTGTCCAATATATGTACCACCTCCAAGTTTTGTGACATGGCCATGTACTGGATAGCTGAAGGGAATGGGAGCATCTCAGAAAACTCAGATATCAGTGTGACCAGGAAAGTCTAAATGGAGAAACTCTGCTTTGGGCCTTTTGCTTACCTATTGTTCTGTTGCACTGAATGTCAGAAAGGTCTTTGCCTCAGGCCACCCCTTTGTGAAGCCAGAAGAAAACAGTTTTCAAATGGAAATGAATGGGCATCAACTATGGCACTTTGCTTAATTGCTTTGGAAAAAGATGTGTCTGAATCAGGCTCTAGGTCCTGAATGAGGCTGTGGCTTAGATTCTCAGCACATAATGGATGTAAAGAAAGATTCCATGTGTGCATCCAAAACCAAACTGGCCAAAAGAGCAGTACTTGTGGAAGAAGTTTCTCGCCTTCCTCTGTAAGGTTTCTGACCTCCATCAAGTGAGAATTGGAACATTTGGTTCAAATGAGTTCTTCAAAGCCCTACAGCGGCTAGCCCATAGGTGCTTGGGTTTTGCCAGAATCCAAATCACATAAAGAATCTATAACTCACGATAAGTAGGCCTCAAATTGGAGAAGCAGAGCAGTATTTACAGCAGGCCTATTTGATCACTCCTGGTTCCCTGGACGAGTGTCCAGGCCACCCTGACTTTAGGCAAATGAGGGGCAAAGGAGTATATTTTGGACACTGTCTTGGGCTGCACCCCTCTTGGAAACCTCCAGCCAGAGGTTATGATCAGTGTCTATATGGAAGAAGATTAGAGACATGTGGGAGTGTTTTGGTTTTAATTGTGGTTATTTGTCTGGCGGTTGAAAGAGATGACTGTGTCCACCTGGCCTTGAACTCTGGTGTGATTTCCCTTAGAGACTGAGTTCTGGAACCGAGCTCAGAAAAGTATTGCCAAGAATTGTGTTGGAATTTTAGGAGGCTTCGAAAGAGTTCACCTTGAAAACTGAGATGTAGTCCCAGGATGGCTTTTCACAGAGCACTGGGAATCTCAGCCTGGATATCACATGATTTTATTTGAAAAGACTTGGCAGCCATAGTTGAGAGTCAAAACACACATGGATGTCACATTTTAGACCTCAATCTGCCTGGATTCATGTGATATTTTGGCCACTATTTGGGAAGCCTTGCCTGTGAGAGTTCTCCAGATAATTCATTGAAATGAGCTTCCTCACCATTTAATGGTTCCAGAGTGAATTGAAACGCACAGTGACTCCAACGTCATTCTTGAAAAATGGCTAGATAAATGCCATGGAATTTTTGAAATTCCAGGGACCAGGTGGCACTGGAGAATCTTTGTATATACTGTGGCTGATCATGAGTATACCAGACAGTGCCTTGATTGACTGGTTTTCATGAAAATGGTGCAGAACAGAGATGCTAGGAAGTTGGAGCCCGCTGAGGAGTGGGCCTAGAGCAGTGGTGGGCAGGTGTGTGATAAAACAACTGTGGTGGGGGCATGTGGATCTCCCATTGGTGTCCAAATGGCTTGTGACTACCATTGTGCAGCCAGCAGACCATTATATGTAAAGGCATCTTGTTATACGGAGAGGTTTCAGGTCAATGTTTGGAATCAGGTTCGTATGGTCAAGGGGGCAAGCTATGTGGGATATAAGCCTGGTTGGTGCATTTTCCTGCAGACCATAACCTACCACGCGTGGTGACAGAACTCCCTCACGCACCGGGTAATAGTATATATAATTCATCCACAATTTCACAAATTTCCAGGCATTTGTTTCATTTTAAAACACTTTCTTCTTCAGAACACATGTATTCCTCCATGTTTCTTGACTGGTCTTTTTATGAGACTTCCCTCCAAACACATTATTTTCGATTTCCATGATCACTTTTGAAGCAAAACTCACAAACACTTCATGATAATCCATAACCCTCATATTATCAGTAGATGTATTGCTGGTTGGAATGAATGATTGTATGTCAATATATGATTTCTTATATATTTTCATATATCAATTCAATCCATTATTTAAAGTGGGACAAGTTATTTTATTTATTCACAATGTGGTCTCTTCATGCATCATCTGTATTTTCATAGACACAGGGTAAACCTCTTTGTACCCCCAATACTAATTTATAGGACTTCAAATCATTGCTTCCAGAAATGCTGGAAGAAATACTCATGTCACCTGATCTACATATACATTTTATCACAGTAACATTCTGGACACAAAATGCAAAGTTCACAATTATGATTGTACCAAAGCCTAAAAGGAAAGTGATCATGGATTACTAAAAACATCCGTGTCCAGGTTGCCCAGTGCTCTCAAATGTCAATCCTACATATTTGTTTCATCCTAAGATTACATATTCAAACTCAACCCTGTTCAAAATGTCTAATACTCTCACTCAATTTATACTTTGCCATATTTTGTAATGTCTCTATTGTTATCTGCTTTCCTACTTATTTTCCTGAGTTCATCATTGTGACTGAATCTTCATATGTGCTGACATTTACATTCACTCTGTAACTGAAACCCTATTGCTAAAGAACTTTCGGTCCAAATCCAATACTCATTCTTCTTCCTAAACATACCGACTATCTTTCTAATCCTACCGACTATCTCTTCTTGACTGGACGTTCTCTTCCACAATCAATCATGCAATGTACAAGGTTCTGTGCCATTGTATATGGATTAATCTGAGACATCTGTGCAGAACGTAATTCAACACTAAGTATCACAATCAAGTTCCCAATGCCCTTTTGGGCTTCAAATCTTAGATTTCTGGTTTTCATACATATATTTCACCTATATATTCTTATAAATATTGCACGTTCCCAATACCATTATTCATCCAGAAGAATGATTCATAACAAAATTCAAACATCTTATTAACCCTAAGTATACACACTTCCCTAATGTAACTTTACAGAAGAGCAGAAACAGAGTTGGTCTTACAATACAGGAAGGTAGAGGATCTTCCACCTGCTGAGAACTTCTAAGGTCTTTTCAGAAATGATCCCTGGAAAAGATGTAGGCAGCTATGAATGACCTGAGTGAGCAAAAGTCATCTTCCATGGAAAACAACCTGGTCAGGATGAAGGGTTGTGTCGGAATCAGCCACTCTCTTCTTAATGTCGAGAAGATGGACCAAACCAGGCCTGTGAGGAGAGCTGTTCCCGGGTGCCTATGTTTGATATACCATTATAACTTGTGAAAGTGTCACAGGAAGTAGGTGCACCCTCCATCTCATTTGACACTTGGAACCAACTGTTAGGATATAGTGGTTGCCAAGGTAGTGACCTCATTCAGTTCCTAAAGGAAGTGACCTCACTTCACTTCCTTAGTGATGGAACTCTCTGAACTCGTGATCCAGGAAGCGAGGCACCAAGAGCCATTGCCAGTCAAAGTCCCAGTGGTCAAACTTGTTTTTATTTACCAAGGATAGAGTCAGTCTTTCTTGGTACCTACAGATGTGATGATGGCCAAAAGCCAGGAAGGTCTGAAGAGGGGCCTTTCCTGTGAAAGCAGGTAGTGGCTCACCTCTGGCTCTTGACACCTTCACAGAGTTGGCCACAGAGACCAGATCTGATACAGAACAGCCCATTATGGGGGAATATATTATGGCCCACCAGTCAAAGAACACTCCGTATTGTCACAGACCTACTTGGGGGTTTGTGTGGGTGTGGGTGTGGGTTTGTGGTTTTGTCTCATGTTCTGAGAATAGGAAGAAAAGTAGATTTGTTTGGTTTGGTGTGAATTGTTTCTAGTAAGTCGTTTGAAAAGGTGAGTGTTTCTATGTCTGTGTATCCCACTGTGTTCCTGGTTGTAGACATTAGAAAAGATAATACATCAATACATGTGTCCTTTCTAATAAAAATCTTCCCAGCATTCATCCTGCCAAATTTATGAATGGTCTGCGCTTGCCTTATGGATGGGCAACACCTAATATCTTCCTAAGTTCCTGTTTTCTTCCTGAATTCTGGCCTATCTCCAGAATAGGCTTATGGTTTTGTGTCCAAGATATGTACCACCTCCAACCTCTATGACATGGCCATGTACTGGATAGCTGAAGGGAATTGTGAGCATCTCAGAAAACTCAGATATCAGTGGTACCAGGAAAGTCTCAGTGGAGAAACCCTGCTTTGGGCCTTTTGCTTACCAATTGTTCTGTTGCCATGAATGTCAGAAAGGTCTTGCCTCAGGCCACCCCTTTGTAAAGCCTGAAGAAAACAGTTTTCAAATGGAAATGAGTGGTCATCACCTGTGGCTCTTTGCTTAATTGCTTTGGAAAGGGATGTGTCTGAATCAGCCTCTTGGCCCTGTGTGAGGCTGTGGCTTAGATTCTCAGCACCTGATGGATCTAAAGAGTAATCCCATGTGTGCATCCAAAACCAAAATAGCCAAATGAACGGTCATTGTGGATGAAGTCTCTCACCTTTCTCTGTATGGTTCCTGGCCTCCATCATTGAGAATAGAGATCCTTTGGGTTAAATGAGTTCTTCAATGACCTGCAGAGTCTAGCCCATAGGTGCTTGGGTTTCCTCATGACTCCATTAACAAAAAGAATCTAAACCCCAGTAGGCCTCAAAAAGGAGAAACAGAGCAGTATTAACCGCAGGCCTCTTTGATCAATCCTGGTTCACAGAAAGGGTTTCCTGGCCACACTGACTTTAGGAAAATGGAGGCAAGGGAGCTTATTTTGGACACTCTCTTTGGATGCGCCCCTCATGAAAACCAACAGCCTGAGGTTATGTTGAGTGTCTATATGGAAGAAGATGAGGGCCATGTGGGAGTGTTTTGGTTTTAATTGTGGTCATTTGTGTGGCTGTAGGAAGAGATGACTGGGTCCACCTTGGCTGAAACACTGGTGTGATTCCCCTAAAGCCTGTGTTCTGGAACTGACCTCAAAGAAGTATTGCTGTGTATTGTGTTGGGATTTTAGGAGGCCACGCATGAGAGTTGCCCTTAGAAACTGAGATCTAGGCCTAGGGTTGCTTTCCACAAAGCACTGGGAATCTCAGGAAGGATATCACATGATTTTATTCTTAAAGACGTGGCAGCCATAGTTGCAAGTAAAAACACACATGGACATCACATTGTGGACCTCAATGGGCCTGGCTTCATGTGACCTTTTGGACTGTCTTTGGGAAGCCTTGCCTGTTAATGTTTTCCAGAGCTTTCATTGAAATAAGCTTCCTCTCGATTTAATGGTTCATGAATGAATTGAAACGCACAGTGCCTCCAATGTCATCGTTGAAAAATGGCTTGATAAATACCATTAAATTTTTGAATTCCCATGACCAGGTGGCACTGAAGAAACTTTGTATGTCCTATTGATGATCATGAGTGTACCAGACAGTTCCTTGATTGACTGGTGTTCATGAAAATTGTGTTAGAAGAGAGATGCCAGTAATTTGGAAGCTGATGAGTAGTCGGCCTAGAGCAGTGGTGTGCAGGTGTGTGTTAAAACATCTGTGGTGGGGTCATGTGGATCTGCCATTGGCTTCCAAATGGTTTGTGACTGACATAGTGCAGCCCCTAGACCCTTGTATGTAAAGGCATCATGTTATATGGAGAGGTTTCAGTGCAATGGTTAGAATCAGATGGCTATGGTCAAGGGGGCAACCTATGTGTGATAGAAGCCTGGTTGGTGCATTCTCTTGCAGACCCTTACACACGACACGTGACAGAACTCCCTCCAACACTGTGTCCAAGTTGAACTTTTTGTATTACGAGAAGCAAATTCCAAACTGCCAGTGCAGCTGCAAGAAACACCACGAAAAGTGGAGGTCGATTAAATGGCTTCACAGTCCCCACTGGGAGACACTTAGCCCCCAGTGGCAACAGTTTAACTACAAAGAGAGAATTCAGCACTGCTGCTTCTTGTCCATTGGAAAATAAGAAACCATGTCCTCCAGGTCACATAGATGCAGACCCAGATTTGATGGTCTCACTACAAAGGAAGCTAAACCTCCTGACAACAACATATATTTCAAGTGCCCAACCTCAGAGGCAGTTTCTCAAGAAATATTTAGGCCGGCAGAGCTCCATGTTTGTGGAGTTTTTACCCTGTCCTTTACTTTTGAAAACTCCTCTACCACCTCCAAGTTTGTGAACTCTTAAGTTTTTTCCATTACAGATGTGTATTCACAGATTTTCTAACTCTTCTAATTTAATTGTGTCTTACTTAGGGTGAAGGTAATGTCAAGGCATTGTTCTGAAAGAGAGTGGGAAGATTTTGGGGTAGCACATATTTGCATACACATTGCATTCATTTTCCAATTTTGCATTCAAAATACTGAATCCCTGACTGTCAGGGGTGAAGAAATTCTCCTTCAAAGAATAGCCTGACACTTACAAGAAACAGCACCCATGGAGACATCCTGTCTTGGAGACATCCTGTAGCCATCTGTGTCCCTGAGACATCCTGTGGCCATCTGTCTTTCTGAAATATCCTGAGGTTATCTCACCTTGTGAAGACATCCAGAAACTGCCAATAAGAGAGCTTTCCCATTTCCAGCATATAAATTCCCCTGTGTGAACAATGAATTTTGCAGCTTGATCAGACCTCCTGTCTTGTTGTCATCTCTCGTGTCTCTTGTCTCTTCGTTTCTCCCCATCTAGGTTCACTGCCCACGTTGATGTGTCCTGTCAGCCGGGACATCTAGTGCCCACTGACTGGGGCTTGAGCCTTTGAGTGATAGGGAACCCCGTTCTCCTGGAAGACTTGGTCAAGCGGAGCTCTCGATTGCCTCAGCAGACACCACTGAGAGACAGATCCAGAAGGAGAGTGGGGATAACGCACGGGGAGTGACCCACCATGGGACAAGCAGTTTCGTCACATGATTTGTTTTGTCAGGCCTCAAGGAGTCTTTCAAGACATGGGGGTTTGTGTGTTAAGAAAAAGGACTTAAATTTTTTTTTTCATACATAGGGGAATTGTGTCCATGATTTCCCCTTGAAGGGACCATTGAGGGTAAAAGATGGCATAGAGTAGGAGATTGTTTAAAAGATTATTATGAATCCTTTGGCCAGAAAAAGTGCCTGTTCCCACCTTTTCTTACTGGAAATTAATTAATGAATTTCTTAAAAGTTCACCCTTTGACAATGGTACCTTAAAACTTTTCAGGATTGTGGAAGAGACTATGCAAAATACCTCTTGTCCCCCCTGGCATGCCCATCAGTTAGTAAAGACATAGACCATTCTCAGTCTCCACAGGACCCTGGGAACCTTCCTGGTCCCCCTCAAAATACCACCCTAATGAATAGGGCTCAAATGGTTACCAACCACCTTTATCCAGTTTAAAATCCTGGAGACACATTGATCCCTGGAGAGGAGGCTAATTTGGAGAAGGAAGCAGCTCCCTATGATTCAGAAGACCTGCCACCTCTTAGGACCCTGCCACAGCCTATAGGACTTACACATCCACCTCCCTCCTATATCTCTCTTGCCTTTTGTGCTCCGGCCCTTCAGGGGCCAAATCCCCACACCAGATATTTTTTTCCCACTTCCCTTGCCTAACCTGGCTCCCTTGGGAGAGTCTCTCCAACATAGACTGAAAGAGATCCAACTTTTAAAAGAATTAAGATCTCTTGACTCTGAGCTCTGTTCATTAGCCTTAGGCATGGAGTCAACGCAAGCTGGCCCAAGGTGGTCTAAAACAAAGGCTAAGCCACTCCATTGGACTGCTCTCGCCTTCCCAGTCACCTGCAGTCAGATAGATAAGCCTGCCCAGGTTGAGGTCAAAGACTTAGACGAAGATCAAGAGGAAGAAGTGTGGGAAATGGATCAAGGAGATCAGGACTCAGAGGATGAGGAGTTCAACCCTTGGAAGGAAGGAACCCAGAGTGTCTACAAAAAATTAAGTCTGCGTTTTCTTGAAAAAAACTTAAAAAGTCTTGTGCTCACTATGGACCCACTGCGCCCTACACGTAGGCTGTATTAGAAAGCCACAGCACACAATGTCTTACTAACAATGATTGGAAATTTTTAGACCAAGCTACCCTCAGTGCCAGAGACTTCCTGTTATGGAATGCAGATTTCAAAGAGCGCCATCAGGAAACCACTCAAAAAAATTTAACTAAGTCCTCCTCTAATTCCTGGACTTATGTTAAGATAGTGGGCAATGCGCCTTTTGACACTAAAACTAAACAGGCACGTTTCCCTGCTGGAATTTTGGCGCAGATTCAGATGGCTGGCTTACATGCTTGGAGTCGCCTCCCTCAAAAGGCCTCCGCTACCACTTCCCTGGCAAAAATTCGACAAGGGCCCGACAAGCCTTATAGCGACTTTGTTCCCCGGCTTAACCTACCTGCGGAATGCTTGCTTGGACCAAGCCAAAGCGAAAGCACCTTTGTAAAACACCTTGCCTTAGAAAACGCCAACCTGGCATGTCAGGATGTTCTTTGAACACATAAGGATAAAGTGAAACTTTCTGACTTTATTAGACTCTGTGCAGGGGTGGGTGTAGCCCTGGCCATGGGTCTCGCCCTAGGTGCCGCCTTTACCAAGGCCTTTCACAATCCTGGCTCACATACTTGCTTTACTTGTAAACATCCTGGCCATTTTGTACGTGAGTGTCCAACAGGCAAACAAAGCTTAGGAATAGCGTCTCCTTAAACTGGGGCTAAAAAGCCTCCAGCTACCCTTTGCCGTAGATGTGGTAAAGGTCATCACTGGTGAGTGAGTGTAGATCTATGACAAATGCCCTCAGCAGCCTATCACAAAGTCCTTCTCCACAATTGCCTCCCTCCAACTAGCCATCCCAGGCAGCGCAGGATTGGATCTTTTTGCCGCCACGAATACAATATTGGACTCAATGCAAAGGCCCCAGATAATACCCACTGGAATTATGGGTCCCCCTCCATCTCATACGTGTGCCCTTATTCTTGAAAGAGCCTCTACTACCTTACAAGGTGTTCAGGTCTTCCCTGGCATTTATGAAAATGATTGCACTGGAGAAATAAAAATACTGGCTACAGCTATTAATGGAGTTGTGGCCATCCCAACAGGAACAACACTTGCACAATTAATAATCCTTCCCTTGGATTCAGGAGGCACTTCCACCACCCAAACCTACCGAGAGGGACTACCTCCTTGGGCTCCTCTGATGTATATTGGGTTCAGCCCATTTCTCACAATAGACCCACCCTTATCTTACTTATTTAAGGAAAGGTATTTCAAGGAATTCTTGATACTTGTGCTGATGCCACAATTATTTCTCAAAAATTCTGGCCAACAGGTGGGCCCCTCACCCAATCCTTGACAGACCTTAAAGAGATAGGACAGTCAAAAAATCCTCTGGTGAGCTGTAGGGCTCTTAGCTGGACTGATAAAGAGGGTAATGAGGGAACTGTAACTCCTTTCTTGTTCCTGACCTCCCTGTTAACCTATGCGGTCGAGATATTTTGAATCAAATGGAAGTTATACTTTCCAGTCCCAATTCCATGGTGACTCATCCAATGCTTTGTATTAATTTTGTCCCTGGTACAAGCTTTGTGAGACTGAGACAAAGACTGGTTTAGCCAATAAAACCCATACAGAAAACAAATACATATGGGCTTGGGTATTCAGATTTTTAGTGTTGGTCCCTGACCGTCCTGTACCCCATGCAAATAAAATTATTTTGGAGACTCAGACTCCTGTGTGGGTGGATCACTGGCCCCTTAACCAAGAAAATTTGGAGGCTTCCTCCATGTTAAAGCAGGAACAGCTGGCAGCCCGCCATGTAGAACCCTCAACCTCACCATGGAATAGAAATATTTTTGTTATCAAGAAAAAATCAGGCAAGTGGCACCTTTTACAATATTTGTGTGCCATTAATAATGTTATGTGCCCAATGGGATCACTACAGCTAGGCATTTCCACACCAGTGGATATTCCCAAAAACTATTGTAAAATGGTTATTGACTTAAAAGATTGCTTTTTTACCATTACTTTTCATCCTGAGGCTAGACCCTATTTTGCCTTTAGTCTCTCTCACATTAATTTTCAGGGCTCTATGCAGAGATTTCAATGGAAGGTTCGTCCCAAAGATATGGCCAACAGCCCTAGTCTTTGCCAAAAATACGTTGCTCAAGCAGTAGACCCTGTGAGAGAGTGATGGCCACAAATTTATAATTTACATTATATGAATGAATTGTTAATTGATGCACCTAATACCAATGACCTTAATAATTGTTACTTGGACCTTTACAAAACCCTCACTACCTTGGGACTACAGAAAGCTGCTGATAAGGTTCAAACACAGGACCCTTATACCTATTTGGCCTTTAACTTCAAGATAATCAGATCCAAATTCCTAAAATACAACTACGTGTGGACAATCTTCAAACACTTAATAATTTTCAAAAATTACTGGGGGATATTCAATGGCTAAGAACATATTTAAAATTACCCACTTGAGTAATTTTGTGCCTTAATGATGTTTTGAGAGGAGATTCCCTCCCCACCTCCCCTCAAAAGCTTACTCCCGAGGCATGACAGGAATTAAACCAAGTCACAGAAGCCATTGCCCAACAGTTTGTTACACTAACTTCTTATAACCTTCCTCTGGTTCTGATTATTTTACACACTCCTCATACACCCACAGAAATATTTTGGCAGCAAGATCCACATTTTAAAAATAAAGGCTGCCCCTTGATTTGGGTCCATTTTCCCACCACATCCTCCAAGGTTATTACTGTTTATCTTGCTCAGGTAGCTTCTATTATTATTAAAGATCGTTTGCTTTCTCGACAACATTTTGGCAAAGAACCGGATAATATTTTAATTCCATATATGAAGGACTAAGCCCAATTTTTAATACAGACATGGGATGAATGGGGTATTGCCCTATCAAGCTTTTGGGGAACAATTGATAACCACCTCCCCAATGTCCCCCTTTTACATTTTGTCCAGTTACATCCATTTATTTTTCCAAAAATTACTCAAAAGGCTCCCATTCCTCAAGCCCTTACTGTCTTTACAGACGGTTCCAGTAATGGCCGAGTGGTCTTTGTTGTCAATAACCAGCCTACCACCTTAGATACTATCTATCAGTCAGCACAGTTTGTGGAATTGTTTGCCATAACACAAGTTTTTATAACATTTTTTATAATCCTGTTAATATTAATACAGACAGTGCCTACATTGCTCATTCTGGGCCCCTGCTGGAGATTTCACCTGCCATTAAGGCTTCTTCCAATGTGGCCTTTCTGTTTCACCAGCTTTAGCAGCTAATTCAGGGCAGACAAAACCCATTTTTCTTAGGACACATCAGGGCACACTCTGATCTTCCCGGGCCTCTAATACAAGGTAATGCCCAAGCTGATGCAGCAACTCATTCCATCTTTCCAATTTTTGTGGGTTCCATTCAAAAGGCCATGGAGTTACACAATCTTCACCACCTAAATTCCAAGAGCCTTCAATTACTTTGTAAAATTACCAGGAAATAGGCACGAGAAATAGTAAAAGCATGCCCTGGTTGCACTGACTCCCTCCCCATTCAACACTTGAGATTTAACCCCCGAGAATTACTGCCCAATCAGTTTTGGCAAATGGATGTTACTCATTTTCCTGAATTTGGAAAAACCAAATATATACACGTTTCTATAGATACCTTCAGCGACTTTATTTTTGCATCACCACATTCTGGAGAGGCTACCAAAGATGTCATTTCTCCTCTTGTTTCAGCATTATCCGTAATGGGTAAACCAATACATATTAAAACAGATAATTATCCTGCATATACCTGTGCCAAGTTTAAACAGTTTTGTGCTACCTTGCAATTTCGTCATACAACCCTCATACAACCCTCAGGGCCAAGACATTGTGGAACGTGCCCACCTAAGCTTAAAGACTTGGCTAACACTCCATAAGGCTTCCGCCCTTGGATTTACCACTCCCAGGCATCGACTTAACCATGCATTATTTGCCCTTATTCTTCTTACCCAAGACAGTGAAGGCCATTCGGCCACAGACAGACACTGGCATTCCTCTTCCAATTCTGTTCGCCCACCTGTTATGTGGTGCAATCCCCTTACAAATAAATGGAAAAGTCCAGATCATGTCCTCATCTGTGGACAAGGCTCAGCTTGTGTTTTGGACCAAGAGAAAGCGGCCCCATGATGGTTACCAAAATGCCTGGTTAAACAGGTTAATGACTTACCTCAACACAGGGATGGAGGCCCTACCCCTGAGGACAAATTTTCCTCTTTTTCAGATGCAGCCAACAATCTGTGTGAGGATTCTGCTTTAGGCACTTCTGCTGAACAGGTTTGTACATGGAGGCCTTGGCCCTCCACGTTCCAACATCATGAAGTAAGTTTTTGGCCCACCTGTGAATGAAAGGGAGATTTTTTGACTCAGGCTTCCACTAGTTGGACCCAGACTGCTGACTGCATGACTAAGGTGGCTTACCTCCATGCCGAGGTTGACCATAAACTCGGAGGAGTTCATCAGCCTAAATGAGTATGTGTTAACAAGCCGAAGTTAATTCCCCCTAGTACAAGTAAATCTCTCCAAAATTCTTCTGCAACCAGTATGCATGCCCAGGCGATGCATATTTCTTGTTATGTGTCGCCCTCAATTTGTGTTAACAAGCAGGGAGAACAATTTTTTGAAGCCTCTCAAACTAAAACTCACACAGCAGGAGGGACCACTCTTCATTATACCCCCGTTCTCTTTGACCGGGGAGGAGAAGGCAAATACACAAAGCTACAGTCAGCTGGTTGCCAAGGCCCTGTCAGTAAACCTTCCTGCTGGCCCATTAAGGCCCCTACATGGGTCTCTGATGGGGGAAGAACCACTGATGCTGTCAAGCATCCTCAGATAATCAAACATTTGAAATCCCAAATCCCTGAGCTCACATATCATCCCTTAAGGTAGCCTAAATCCCAGCTCCTTGGTTTAGATACCAATACATTAGATTTTTTGGAAACTACATTCTCCTTGCTTAATAATTCCAACCCCTCCCTTGCTGATGATTGCTGGCTCTGCATGACAACAGGGGCAATCATGCCTATGGCTGTTACTATTAATTCTATCATAGACAATGATAATACATGCCAACCCGGATTTCCTTTTAAAGTACAGCCTATAGGCACTTTTACATTATGGCTTTTAGGCACAATGCAGAATAATACCTATGATATTGTTGTTGGAGTTACTTCCTTTGGAAATTGCTCAAAATACAAAATTATTCCTCACCCACCCCAACTCTTTGTCCCCCCAATGGCAGTGTTTTTATGTGTGGAGTAAACTTGGCCTTCCCCAGGCTTCCAGCGAATTGGACCGGTGGCTCTCTTCTTGCCTTATTACTCCCTGATGTAACTATAGTCCCAGAAGACGAACATCTAACCATTCCTAGCCTAGACACCTTAGTCATAAGACACAGGCGGGCAATACAGGCCTTACCACTCATTGCCAGTCTTGGAATAACAGCTTCTGTGGGCACAGGTACACTGGCTTAGGCATGGCTATACACTCTTACCATCGCCTGTCTCAACAACTTATAAATGTTGTACAAACTCTATCAGGAACCATTAAAGTTTTGCAGGACCAAATAGACTCCCAGGCAGAAGTGTTCCTTCAAAAAGACGAGGCTTAGATTTGCTGACAGATAACCAGGGAGGTATTTGCTTGGGCTTAGGGGAACGATGCTGCTTTTATGCCAATAAATCAGGCATAGTATGCACTAAAATTAAGCACCTTCAATAAGATCTAGAAAGAGACGATGCGAACTATTTGAAAATCCCCTCTGGACTGGGCTTAATGGATTTCTACCCTACCTTCTGCCCCTATTAGGCCCTTTGTTGGGTTTACTTATGATGGTGTCCATAGGACCATGCATTATAAACAGGCTGGTACAACTGATGAAAGAATAGATAAATATTTTGTCCTCTAAGCCCATACAGGTCCATCATCGTCTGGAGATGAAAGACCGCGCTGCCAACATTAAAAAGGATGTTCTACCCTTCTCACAGGCTTATTTCTTAAGTTTACACCCCACAGATATCTCTTTCTTATATAAAAGTATGAGTAACAGCTCTCACCAACCATTTTCTGCCCTTGCCATAAGGGTTTGTCCCCCATGGGCCTCTCCACTTGGGGGAGGATGCACCCATGGCGTGAGGATGTTATCTCAGTTCATTATTGTGACTGACCCTTCACATTTGCTGATATTTACATTCACTCTCTACCCAAAAGCCTATTGCTAAAGAATGTTTGGTCCCACTCATATACTCACTCTTCTTTCTAAACCTACCAACTATCATCCTAATCCTACTGACTCTCCCTTTTTGACTGGATGCTCTCTTCGACATTCAATCATCGAAGGTACAAGGTCCTATGCCATTGTATATCGATTCATCTGAGACATCTATGCAGAATATAATTCAAAACTAAGTATCCCACTCAAGGGCCTAATGCCTTTCTGGGTTTCAAATCTTACCTAGATTTCTGTTGTAAATATCGCAGGTTTCCAATACCATTATTCATCTCGCAGAATGATTCCTAACTCAAATCGAACCTGTTATTTACCCTAACCATACACTGTTTGCTCAATCTCACATTACAGAAGACCAGGTACAGAGTTGGTCTTACAATACGGGAATGTACGGGATCTTCCAGCTGCTGAGAACCTCAAAGGTCCATGCAGAAATGATCCCTGGATAATATGTAGGCAGCTATGGAGGACCTAAGAGAGCAAAAGTCATCTTCCATGGCAAAAACCCTGGTCAGGATGAAAGGATGTGTCTGAATCAGCCTCTTTCTTCTTAATAGAGAACATGGACCAAACCAGGGCTGTTTGGAGAGCTGTTCCCAGGTGCCTATGGTTGAAATACCATTCTTACTTTTGAAAGTGTCACAGGAAGTAGGGGCAGCCTCCATTTCATGGGACCCTTTGAAACAACTGTTCTGACAAAATGGTTGTCAAGGCAGTGACCTCATTCAGTTCCTGAAGGAATTGACCTACCTAACTTCCATGGTGATGGAACTCTCTGAACTTGGGATCCAGGAAGCAAGGCATCAAGAGCCAGTCCCAGTCCCAGTAACATTGGACTTACTTGTTTGGATTTTCCAAGGACAGGGTCAGTCTTTCTTGGTACCTACTGATGTGAGGATGACCAAATGCCAGGAGAGCTCTGAAGAGGAGCCTTTCCTGGGAAAGCAGATAGTTGCTCACGACTGGCTCCTGGCAACTTCACAGAGTTGGAAAAGGAGACAAGATCTGAGACCGTAGAAAACATTTTGCGGGAACATAGTATGGCCCACCAGTCAGAGGACACTCCATATAGTCACAGACCTACTTGGGGGAAGGAAGTGCCGTTTGAGTGCGAGTGAGTATGTGGTTTTGTTTCATGTTCTGAGAATAGGTAGGAAAGCTGGTTTGTTTGGTTTGGAGTGGACTGTTTCTTGTATGTCATTTGACAAGGTGAGTGTTTCTATGTCTGTGTATCCTACTGTGTCCGAGGTTGTAGACATTAGAAAAGAGAATGCATCAATGGATGTGTCCTGTCTAATAGAAAGCTCCCATCATACATCCGTCCCAATTTAGGAATGGACTGCAGCTTGCCTTATAGATGGGCAACACCTATTATCTTCCCAAGTTCCAGTTTTCTTCCTGAATTCTGGTAACTCTCCAGAATAGGCTCATGATTTTGTGTCCAAGATATAAACCACTTCCAAGCTCTGTGAATTGGCCATGTACTGAATAGCTGAAGGGAATGGAAGCATCTCAGAAAACTCAGATATCAGTGTGACCAGGAAAGTCTCAGTGGAGAAACCCTGCTTTGGGCCTTTTGCTTACCTATTCTTCTGTTGCCCTGAATGTCAGGAAGCTCTTTGCCTCAGCCCACACTTTGTGAAGCCTGAATAAAATAGTTTTCATATGGAAAAGAATGAGCATCACCTGTGGCTCTTTGCTTAATTGCTTTGGAAAGGGATGTGTCTGAATCAGCATCTTGGCCCTGTGTGAGGTTGTGGCTTAGATTCTCAGCACCAGATGGATCTAAACAAAGATACCATGTGTGCATCCAAAACCAAAATGGCAAAAAATAAGTTATTGTGGATGAAGCTTCTTGCCTTTGTCTCTTAGTTTCATTACCTCCATCAATTGAGGATAGAGATCCTTTCCGTCAAATGAGTTCTTCAAAGCCATGCAGAGGTGCTTGGGTTTCCTCATGACTCCAAATAACATAAAGAATCTATACCTGACAGTCAGTAGGCCTCAAATTGGAGAAGCAGAGAGCAGGCCTACTTGATCACTCCTGGTTCACAGGAAGGGTATTTAGGCCACAATGACTTTAGGCCAATGAGGGGCAAGGGAGCTTTTTTTGGACACTGTTTTTGGATGTGCCCCTCATGGAAATCTCCACCCACAGGTTATGATGAATGTATATATGGAAGAATATGAGGGCTATGTGGGAGTGTTTTGGATTTAATTCTGGTCATTTGTTTGGCGGTTGGGAGATGACTGGGTCCACCGAGGTTTAAACTCAGTTGTGATTCCCCTTAGAGACTGCGTTGTGGAACTGACCTCAGAGAAGTATTGCCATGAATTGTGTTGGGATTTTTGGAGGCCACGCATGAGAGTCACACTTGGAAACTGAGATCTAGACCAAGGGTGGCTTTCAACAGAGCACAGGGAATCTCACCCATGATATCATATGATTTAATTCTGAAAGAATTGGCAGCCATAGTTAAGAGTCAAAACAAACATGGACCTCACATTGTAGACCTCTATGGGCCTGGCTTCATGTAACCTTTTAGCCACTCTTTGGGAAGCCTTGCCTGTGAGAGTTCTCCAGAGCTTTCATTGAAATGATCTTCCTCAACATTTAATGGTTCCTGAATGAATTGAAACCCACAGTGCCTCCAAATTCATCTTTGAAAAATGGCTACATAAATACCATGACATTTTTGAAATTCCCATGACCAGGTGGCACTTAACAACCTTGGATGTCCTGATGCTGATTTGAGTGAACCAGACAGTGCCTTGATTCACTGGGTTTCATGATAATGATGTAGAACACAGATGTCAGTAAGTTGCAACCTGCTGATTAGTGGTCGCTGAGCAATGTTGTGCAGGTGGGTGTTAAAAAATCTGTGGTGGGGCCATGTGGATCTGCCATTGGCCTTCAAATGGGTTGTGACAGACATGGAGCAGCCATCAGAACCTTGTATGTAATGGCATCTTGTTATATGGAGAAGTTTCAGGGCAATGTTCAGAATCAGGTTCCTTTGGTCAAGGGGGCAAGCTATGTGGGATAGAAGCTGGGTTGTTGTATTCTCCTGCAGTCCCTGACCCATGACACGTGACAGAACTCCCTTCAGCAGTTTGTCCCAGTTGAATTTTTTTGTATTTCGTGAAGCAAATACCAAATTCCAAGTGCAGCTGCAAGAAACACCACAAAAAGTGGAGGATGACCAAATAGCTTCACAGTCCACATGGGGAGACACTTAGCCCCCAGTGTCCACAATTATCTACAAAGAGAGAATTCAGCACTGCTGCTTAATGTTCATTGGAATATTAGAGACCATGTCCTACAGGTCACATAGATGCAGACCCAGTTTTGATGGTCTCACTACAAAGGAAGATAAAGCTCCTGACAACAACATATATTTCAAGTGCCGAAAATCAGAGGTAGTTTCTCAAGAAGTATTTAGGCCAGCAGAGCTCCATGATTCTGGAGTTTTACACTTTGCCTTACTTTTGAAAACTCGTCTATCACCTCCAAAGCTCTGAACTCCTGAGCAATTTCCATTCCAGATATGTATTCACAGATTTTATAACTCTTCTCCTCAAATTGTGTCTTACTTGGGGCGAAGGTAATGTCAAGAAATTGTTCTGGATGAGAGTGGGAAATTTTTGTGTAGCACATATTAGCATACACATTGGATTCATTTTCCAATTTTCCATTTGAAATACTGAATCCCTGACACAACTCCATACCCTACTAGACTCTGTGTACTAAACCTAATATGATGGAGAAAAATAACCCAAACAAAACTGAAATACAAGCAGTTCAAAAAAGGCATGGTGTATAATTGGACTTCCTGTTGCAATATATAGGGTAGGAGTAATAAATCTAGTCAATTTTTTGTTGAAATAGTTCTCCATGTGTTTTTAAAGCTAACAAATATGTGAATTCCTGTCTCCCTTTCGCTGTAGCCTATTCAGCACATGTATTTTTATAAGCACATCTACAATCCTACCTGATACCACACGTACACAATTGTGTGGTGGCTGACTTGGCAGATACAAATTGTGAGAAGAGATCAGTCCTCCTAAATGCTGATGGAACTGAAAATTCAACCTATGGGTGAGCTTCCTAGCTGAACAACATTATATATAAATTCATGTTCAGTAAAATGAATATTTTTGATCTGTGAATGATAAATATTTCATGGTGAATTTCAATTGGCATATAGTGCTACTTTTTAATATCTGTGTGTGTTTGTGTGTGTGTGTGTGTGTGTGTGTGTATATATATATATATATATATATATATATATATATATACTCTCCAGATTTTTCAAAATATGAAATATATGTGTCTTATTATACATTTCCTAAATTCATTCATATTCATGTATGTGGATTTATAATCATCTTTTCAAGATTATTCTCAGAAATATTCATCCACCTGAAATACATATTTGTTTCCTACTACTGAAAACTAAATTCAGTGAATGGTGTATACAAATCCTAATATTTCTACAGTAACTGACCCAGTTTAACATCAATGCAAGTAGACTCCTATGGGACATGATGTGTATTTTGAAATTAATTTTTTTTCAAAAGTTGTACATTACAATTTCTTTAGTTTATGCACATCATTAGATATATATTTCATCCACAAGTTCACAAATTCATAGGCATTTGTTTCACTTTCAATCACTTTCTACTTCAGAACACATATATTCCTCCATGTTTTTTGACTGGTCTTTTCATGAGACTTCTTTCCAAACATATTATTTTTGATATCCATAATTATTTTGAAGCAAATCTCACACACCCTACATGATGAACCATAACCCTAATATTACCATTAGATGTATAACTGGTTAAAATGAAGGATTGTATATCAATATATGATTTCTTATATATTTTCAGATATCAATTCAATCCATTATTTAAAGTGGAACCAGTTATATTATTTATACACAATATTGTCTATTCATGCGTTATCTCTATATTCATAGACATAGGGTACACCTCTTTATTCCCCCAATACTAATTTACATGTCTTCAAAATATTCCTCCCAAATGGTGGAAGAAATACTAATGTCACGTGACCTACATATACATTTTATCACAGTAATATTCTGGAAACAAAAAGCAAAGGTCACACTTATGATTGTACCAATGTAAAGGTTGGTCGAGCGTTGGAGTAAGAGACCACCAAGAGACTGTCTCATGCAACAGAAAAGTGTTTATTGGGTGTCCAGCATGCTGTGGCTCAGTGCTCACTTGAATTTAGCAGAGAGCCCTGAGAACAGCTTAAGCAGAGCTTATATACTTTCCTTGGAGAGGGCAGGGAGTGAAATTTATTGATGGGTCACGGCAAGTGGGCGGTTTGTGTGCAAATGTGTGAGGGAGTACATTCTGCAGTTTGGCAATTGGGGACAGTTCATTTGGGGAACAAGATAAGCAAACAGTTCTCAAGATTTCAACAGTGTTTTGTTAAGCATACAGAAAAACAGAAATTGACAAGTACCTATTTTATTAACCTTTCGTTCCCCACTTCTTGTTCTGGATACTTTTAATCATAAAAGTGATCATTGGGGGGTGTCACATTTAATGTCTGCTAGTCGGGTATATTGCTGTCTGATTAACATAAGTTTAACTTGTCAAATTTGAGCTTGTAGAAAGAAAACTACACGGTTGAGCATACAGGGCCCTACAGTTAGCAATAATATGAGCATTATTAATGGACCGGCCAAGACTGATAAAAGTGTAGTTAACCACGGGGACTGTGTGAACCAAGACTCAAACCACCATTTTTGGGCCTCTGTCTCTCGTTGACACTCTTCAAGGCGTTTTCTTATTTTACTCATAGATTCTTTTACAACTCCAGTATCGTTGGCATAAAAACAAAGTTCTTCCCTCAATGTAGCACAAAGGCCCCTTCTCTCATGAAGAGGAGGTCCAACCGTCGCCTGTTCTGTAAAACTAGTTCAGAGAGAGAGGTTAAAGATTCCTGTAAAGCTGTGATGGAGGTTTTTAATACCTTTAAGTTTTGATCTCTTGCTGCTTCTCATTGGGTCATTTGTTGTGTCCCATGGACTAGGGCAGTGGTTCCTGTGCTCACCCCTGCAGCAACTTCTATTCCGAATAGGATGGCTAAAGTGATGGATACAGCTTCCCGGCGGAACCGAGTTTTTTGCCCCCCTATTTGGTTTTTAAATGAACCTGTGTCATGATAGAGCACTCTGGGAAACATCTGCACCATTACATAATTGATCACATCTGTTGACCATTTTATGAACACATAAACAATGTTTAAGTATGTAGAATTATACTGTTGTAGGGACAGACAAGGCAAGGCTCCTAAGATAGCGCCGAAGCTAGGGAAACAGTGCTATTTCGTTGCAAACGGATTTAGAGGGCTTTGCTTCTGTTGTAATCAATTATTCCGCTGAACCCCAAGTTTAGGTAGTTTCAGAATTTTGTACCCAACATGTAAGGGAAGTGGCTCAGAAGTACACAGTCTGAAGAAGTTAACAAAAAGCAATTTTTGTTTCTGTTTTATTTCCTCTGTTCTGGGCAAGTTAACTTTTTAAGGACACTTGGGAGGGGGAGAGCTTTTGTCTTCTCTTTCTTTTTTCTGCCTGCCAGCTATTACCAGGGAGCCCAGTTGGTAACTTCTTTATCTTAGAAATGTAGCCATCTCTGTGAAGCCCCAGCTCAAGGCCAGAGGCCTTGTTCACATATTTGGTGAAAAAGTAGTAAGGGGGTGTCTAGCTTACCATTGCTGATTATACTAGCCAGTGGAAAGTAGAACAGGGCAACAAGAAAAGAGGAAGTTTATCTACATTGAACTCGTTCATAGGGACTCTTTGGCTGAAAGTCCTAAAGTCCGCCATGGTGAAGACTTCTGGAGAAGGTCAGTTAAGAATTTTCTGTGGTCCTGGTACAGAGGGGGAAGACGTGGAATGCGGGGGTTGAGAGCAGCTCTGTGGATCTGAGAATGAGGAAGGAGAGATGTAAAAGAATAATGGGAAAGGGGTTTGGGATTTTTCTAGCAACAAAAAGTTGAGCAGTAGAACAGATAGACTAGAGGGGAAGATGGGAGTGAGTATCTCAAAAAGCCTTTGAGGTACTTTAAATTATTAGTAACCTGTTTTCAGTGTTGACAAAGCAAATTTAAATGCCATTTTCGTGACATCTTGGATAGGGGTCTAAGAACTCTCCTCAGACTGTTTGAGCTTTGGGTTAGCTGGTAAGAGGACCTGGTGGGGCCCGGTGCGGACCCTTACAGGAGAAGACAGGAGTGAGTGGGTAGAGGGGTACCTCAGTACCTGCTACCTCAGCAAGGGGGTAATGGTCTTAGAACCGGTGAAGGTTTGGGTATTTGATCTAGTAATTGAAGGGGAGAAATCAGGTTGCTGAGGTGGGATTGAAAGCAGAGCGTCTGGAGCAGAAGGCAGAGGGTGAGGATCTATTGGAGAAACATATTTCAGGATTTGAGTAAAGGAGGGAAAAGGCCTCCACATAGGGGAATTTCCTTCCACGGAATTGAGCACTTGCCAAAGTTATAAAGGTCACGCATAATTTGAGGATCTAGAGGCCCCTTTGGGGGCGATTGGTTCTGGTTGTCTAATTGGTAATATGGCCAATGCTGTGTACTGAATTTGATGAGGAATTTGGTACCACTAGGCCGCCCCTACATGCTCACAACCCCAAGACTTACAGAAGATGTCGGCTTTTCCCTCACACAGCCGTGGCTTTTGTGGCTTTGATAACTGCCGGGTAAACATAGTAATCTAGGCTAGCCAACCTGCATCTGGCTCGCGTGTCCCTTCACCCACAATAGCATAACTCACACACTCTTCCTGATAAACCATAACCCTAATATTACGATTAGATGTATAACTCGTTGAAATGAATGTATTTATATCAATATAACATTTCCTGTATATTTTCAGATATCAACTTAATCCATTATGTAAAATTGAAACCAGTTATATTATTTATTCACATTATGGTCTATTCATGCATTATCTGTATATTCATAGACACAGTGTAAACCTATTTGTATCCCCAATAGTAATTTATACATCTTCAAAATATTCCTCCGAGTAATGGTGGAAGAAATACTCATGTCACCTTATCTACAAATATATTTTATCACAGTAATATTCTGGACACAAAAACCAAAGGTCACACTTATGCTTCTACCAAAACCTAAATGGAAAGTGAGCAGGGATTACTAAAAACATCCACGTTCAGTTTTCCTAATGCTCTCAAATGTCAATCCTATTGGTGACTACATATTTGTTTCTTCCTAAGATTATATATTCTCTCAAGCCTGTTGAAATTGTCTAATCCAATCACTCACTTTATACTTTGCTCATTTTCTAATGTCTCTATTGATATCTGCTTTCCTACATATTTTCACCAATTCATCAATGTGACTGACTCTTCACATGTGCTGAAATTTACAGTCATTCTCTACCAGAAACTCTATTTCTAAAGAACTTTTGATCCAAATCCTATACTCACTCTTCTTCCAAAATATACCGACTACCTTCCTAATCCTACCGACTCTCTCTCTTTGACTGGATGTTCTCTGCTACATTCAATCATCCAAGTAAATGGTCCCATGCCATTGTATGTCGATTTATCTCAGACATCTGTGCAGAACATAATTCAATGCTAAGTATCCATATCAAGGGCCCAATGCCCTTCTGGTCTTCAAATCTTACCTAGATTTCTGTTTTCATCCTTATATTTCACCTCTATATTCTTATAAATATCACAGGTTCCCTATACCATTATTCATCCAGCAGAATGATTCCTAACCCAAATCGAACATGTTATTAATCCTAACCATACACTCTTTCCTCAATCTAACTTTACAAAAGAGCAGGGACGAGGTGGTCTTACAATACAGGAATGTAGGGGATCTTCCACCTCCTGAGAACCTCAAAGGTCCATGCAGAAATGATCCCTGGAGAAGATGTATTCAGCTATGAAAAACCTGAGAGGGCAAAAGTCATCATCCATGCCAAACAACTTGATCTGGATGGTCTGAATGAGCCACTCTCTTCTCAATGTAGAGAAGGTGGACCAATCCAGGCCTCTATTGAGAGCTTTTCTAGGGTGCCTATGGTTGATATTCCATTCTAACTTGTGAAAGTGTCATAGGCAGTAGGGGCAGCCTCCATCTCATGGGACTCTTGGAAGCAACTGTAAGGACATAGGGTTACCAAAGCAGTGACCTCATTCAGTTCCTGAAGGAAGTGACCTCACCTCATTTTCTAGTTGATGGAACTCTCTGAACTTGGGATCCAGGAAGCCAGGCATCCAGATCCAGTCCCAGTCCCAGTTTCAGTGTGCTCACTTGATTGGAATAACCAAGGACAGGGTCAGTTATTCTTGGTACCTACTAATCTGAGGATGGGCAAATGCCATGAAAGCTCGGAAGAGGGGCCTATCCTGAAAAAGCAGGTAGTGGCTCACCCCTGTCTACTGAAAACCTCAAAGAGTTGGCCAAAGGATCAAATCTGAGACAGGACAGGCCATTTCAGGGAAAGTCAGTTAGTCAGAGGACACTCCAGAGAGTCACAGACCTACTTGGTGGAAGCAGGTGCCTTTGTGGATGTGGGTGTGTGTTTCTGGTTATGTCTCATGGTCTGAGAATAGGTAGGAAAGGCAGTTTGTTTGGTTTGGACTGAACTGCTTCTAGAATGTCATTTGACAAAAAGAGTGTTTCTATATCTGTGTATCACACTGTGTCTGTGGATATAGACATTAAAAAAGAGAATGCATCAATGAATGTTTCCTGTCTAGTAGACAGCTTTCCAGCATTCATCCTGCCCAATTTATGAATAGAGTGTGGCTAGCCTTATTGATGTGCAACACCTGCTACCTTCCTAAGTTCCTGTTTTTTTTTCTGAATTCTGGCCACTCTGCTTTAGGTCTTTTGCTTACCTAATGTTCTGTTGCCCTGAATGTCAGGAAGGTCTTTTCCTCAGGCCAACCTTTGGGGAACCCTAAAGAAAACAGTTTTCAAATGGAAATGAATGGGCATCACCTGTGTTTCTTTGCTTAAATGCTTTGGAAAAAGATGTGTCTGAATCAGCCTCTTCGCCCTGTGTGAGGCTGTGGCTTAGATTCTCAGCACCTAATGTATCATAAGAAAGATCCCATATGTGCATCCAAAACCAAAATGGCAAAAAGATCAGTCATTGTGGATGAAGTCACTTGCCTTCCTCTGTTAGGTTCCTGACCTCCATCAAGTGAGAATAGGGATCCTTTGGGTCAAATGAGTTCTTAAAAGCCCTGCAGTGGTGCTTGGGTTTTATCATGACTCCAAATCGCATAAAGAATCTATACCTGACAGTCAGTAGGCCTCAAATTGGAGAAGCAGAGCAGCATTAATGGCAGGCCTATTTGATCACTCCTGGTTCACCGGAAGTGTGTCCAGGCCACTCTGACTTTAGGCAAATGAGTGGCAAGGGAGCTTATTTTTGACACTGTCTTGAGCTTCATCCCTCATGGAAACCACCAACCAGAGTTTTTGTTAAGTGCCTATATGGAAGAAGATGAGGGCCATGTGGCAATGTTTTGGTTTTAATTGTTGTTATTTGTGTGGCAGTTGGAAGGGATGACTGGGTCCACCTTGGCTTGAACTCTGGTGTGATTCCCCTTAGATACTGAGTTCTGGAACTGACATAGGAGAAATATTGCCATGAATTGTGTTGGGATTTTAGGAGGCCACGCACAAGAGTTGCCTTTGCAAACTTATCTAGGACCAGGGTTGTTTTCCACAGAGCACTGGGAATTTCAACTAGGATATCACATAATTTTATTCTGAAAAACTTGACAGCCAGAGTGGAGAGGCAAAACACACATGGACCTCACATTGTATACCTCAATGGGCCTGGCTTCATGTGACATTATGGCCACTTTTTGGGAAGTCTTGCCTGTGATAGTGCTCCAGAGCTTTCTATGAAATGAGCTTCCTCACCATTTAATGTTTCCTGAATGAATTGAAACCCACAGTGCCTCCAACCTCATCCTTGAAAAATGGCTAGATAAATACCATATAATTTTTTAAATTCCCATGAACAGGTGGCACTGGACAACTTTTGGATGTCCTGTTGCTGATCATGAGTGTACCACACAATGCCTTGATTGATTGGGTTTCATGAAAATGGTGTAGAACAGAGATGCCAGTAAGTTGGTGCCTGCTGAGTAGTGGGCCTAGAGAAGTGGTGGGCAGGTGTGTGATAAAACATCTGTGGTGGGGCCATGTGGATCCGGCATTGTCTTCCAAATAGCTTGTGACAGACATGGCGTAGCCAGCAGACCCTTTTAAGTAAAGGCATCTTGTTATATGGAGAACTTTCAGGGCAATGTTCAGAATCAGGTTGCTATAGTCAAGGGTGCAAGCTATATGGGATAGAAGCCTAGTTGCTGCATTCTCTTGCCGACCCTGTCCCACCACACGTGACAGAACTCCCTCCAGCACTGTGTCCCAGTTGAACTCCTTGTATTTCGTGAAGCAAATACCAAACTCCCAGTGCAGCTGTAAGAAACACCAGGAAAAATGGAGGATGACCAAATGGCTTCACGGTCCACAGGGGGGGGAGACACTTAGTCTCCTATGGCTACAGTTTACCTACAAAGATAGAATTCAGCACTTCTGCCTCGTGTTCATTGGAAAACAAAAAACCACGTCCTCCAGGTCACATATATGCAGACCCAGCTTTGATGGTCTCACTAAAAAGGAAGCTAAAGCTCCTGACAACAACATATATTTCATGTGTCCAAACTCAGAGGCTGTTTCTTAATAAGTCTTTATTCCAGCAGAACTCCATGTTTGTGGCGTGTTTACCCTGTCCCTTACTTTTGGAAACTCCTCTACCACCTCCAAAGTTGTGAACTCCAGAGCATGTTTTATTCCAGATATATAATCACAGATTTTCAAACTATTCTCTTCTAATTGTGTCATACTTGGGGAAATGGTTATGTCAAGGCATTGTTCTGGATGAGTGTGGGAGGAATTTTTGTAGCACATATTTGCCTACTAATTGGATTCATTTTCCAATTTTCCTATAGAAATACTTTATCCCTGACATTACTCCATAAGCTACTAGACTCTGACTACTAATCCTAATATGATGGAGAAAAATAACCCAAACAGGTTGGAAATTCAAGCAGTTCAGAAGAGGCATGGTGTACAATTGGACTTGCCTTTTGCATGATAAAGTGTAGCTGTTATAAATCTAGTCAATTTTTTGTTGAAATAGTACTCCATGTGTTTTTAAGTAAACAAATATATAAATACCTGTCTCCCTTTCTCTGTAGCCTATTCAGCACATGTAATTTTATATGCACATATAGATTCCTACCTGGTATCACATGTACATTCTTTTGAGGTGGCTGATTTGCCAGATATAAATTGTGAGCAGAGGTCACTCCTACTAAACGCTGTTGGAACTGAAAATTCAAACTATGGGTGAATTTCCTAGTTGAACAACATTATACATAAATCCATGCTGAGTAAAATAAATTTATTTGGACCTGTGGATGATATATATTTCACAACGAATTTCAATTGGTATATATATTGCTACTTTTAATGTCTGTGTTATATATATATATATATATATATATATATATATATATATATATATATACACACACACACACACTCTCCAGATTTTTCAAAATATGAAATATATGCTTCTAATTATACGCTCTATAAATTCATTCATGTTCATGTATGTGGATTTATAATCAACATTTCAAAAGATTATTCTAAAAATATTCATCCACCCGAAATACATATTGCTTCCTAGTACTGACAACTAACTGTAGTGAATGGTGCATACAAATCCTAATAGTTCTACAGTAACTCATCCAGTTTAACATCAATGCAAGTAGATTCCTATGGGATATGATGTGACTTTTGACATTCATTTTTATTCAACACTGGTACTTTACTATTTCTTCAGTTTATGCACATCATAGGATATATATTTCATCCACAAGTTCGCAAATGATAGGCATTTGTTTCACTTTCAATCACTTCATGTTTCAGAACTCATGTATCCCTCCAGGTTTCTTGACGGGTCTTTCAATGAGACTTCTTTCCAAACACTTTATTTTCAATTTCCATAATCACTTTTGAAGCAAAACTCACACACTCTTTATGATAATCCATAACCCTAATGTTAACATTAGATGTACAACTGGTTGGAATGAATGAATGTATATCAATATAAGATTTCTTAAATATTTTCAGATATCAATTCATTCCATTATTTAAAGTGGAATCAGTTATATTATTAATTCACAGTATCGTCTATTCATGCATTATCTCTATATTCATAGACACAGGGTACAACTCATTGAAACCTAATACTAATTTATATCTTCAAAATATTCCTCCCAAATGGTGGAAGAAATACTCATGTCACCTGACCTTCATATACATTTTATCACAGTAATATTCAGGACGTAAAAAGCAAAAGTCACACTTATGATTGTACCAAACCTAAACGGAAAGTGAACATGGATTACTAAAAACATCCTTGTCCAGGTTGTCTAATGCTCTCAAATGAAAATCCTATTGGTGACTACATATTTGTTTCTTCCAAAGATTATATAATCAAACTCAACACTTTTGAAAAAGTCTAATCGTGTCACTCGCTTTATACTTTGCCTGATTTTGTAATGTCTCAATTGATATCTTCTTTCCTAGATATTTTCCCCAGTTCATCTCTGTGACTGAATATTCACATGTGGTGACACTTACATTCACTCTCTAACCGAAACCCTATTGCTAAAGAACATTTGTTCCAAATCCTATATTCACTCTTCTTCCTAAACCTACTGACTATCTTCCTAATCCTAACTTCGATCACTTTTTGACTGGATGTTCTCTTCTGCATTCAATCATCCCGGGTACAAGGTACTATGCCATTGTATATCGATTTATCTGAGACATCTGTGCAGAAAGTAATTCAAAGCTAAGTATACCAACCAAGGTCCCAATGACCTTCTGGGCTTCAAATCTTACTTAGATTTCTGTTTTCATAATTATATTTCACCTATATATTGCTGTAAATATTGCAGGTTTCGAATACCTTTATTCATCCTGCAGAATGATTCCTAACTGAAATCGAATCTGTTATTAACCCTAACCATACACTGTTCCCTCAATCTTACTTTACAGAAGAGCAGGGACAGAGTTGGTCTTAAAATACAGGAATGTAAGGGATCTTACACCTGCTAAGAACCTCAAAGGTCCATGCAGAAATGAAGCCTGGAGAAGATGTAGGCAGCTATGAAGGACCTGAGAGAGCAAAAGTCTTCTTCCAAGGAAAGCAACCTAGTCAGGATGAAGGATTGTGTCTGAATCAGCCTCTCTATTCTTAATATAGAGAAGATGGACCAAACCAGGCCTGTGTGGAGAGCTGTTCTCGAGTCCCTATGTTTGATTTAATATTCAAACTTGTGAAAGGGTCACAGGAAGTAGCGGCAGCCTCCATCTCATGGGACCCTTGGAAGCAACTGTTAAGACAAACTGGTTGCCAAGGCAGTGACCTCATTCAGTTCAGGAAGGAAGTGACCTCACCTCACTTCCTTGGTGATGGAACTCTCTGAACTTGGGATCCGGCATGCCAGGCACCCAGAGCCAGTCCCAATCCCAGTCCAAGTTTTCTCACTTTTTTGGATTTACCAATGACAGGGTCAGTCTTTCTTTGTACCTACTGATGTAAGGATGGCCAAATGCCAGGAAAGCTCTGAAGAGCGGCCTTTCCTGAGAAAGCAGGTAGTGGCTCACAGCTCGCTTCTGACAACTTCACAGACTTGGCCAAAGAGACCAGATCTGACAAAGGACAGGACATTTCTGGTGAACACAGCATGGCCCACCAGTCCGAGGACACTCTGGATAGTCACAAACCTACTTGCGGGAAGGAGGTGCTTTTGTGTGTGGGTGTGGGTTTGTGGTTTTGTCTCATTTTCTGAGAATAGGTAGGAAAGGCGGTTTATTTGGTTTGGAGTGAATGGTTTTTAGTAAGTCATTTGACAAGGCAAGTGTTTCTGTGTCTGTGTATCCCACTCTGTCCGTGGTTGTAGACATTAGAAAAGAGAATGCATCATTGGATGTGTCCAGTCTAGTAGAAAGCTTCCCAGCATTCATCCTGCCCAATGTATGAATGGACTGCAGCTTGCCTTATCGATGGGCGACACCTGCTATCTTCCTAAGTTCCTGTTTTCTTCTTGAATTCTGGCCACTATCCAGAATAGACTCATGGTTTTGTGTTCAAGATATGTAACACCTCCAATCTCTGTGACATGGCCATGTACTGGATAGCTGAAAGGAATGGCGACCATGTCAGAAATCTCAGATACCAGTGTGACCATTAAAGTCTCAGTGGAGAAACCCTGCTTTGGGCCTTTTGATTACCTATTGTTCCGCTGCCCTGAAAGTTTTTGTTTCTTAATGAGTACTGAATAAATGTTGCAGCAGTTGAAACATGTCGCTGTATAGAAGTTCCCTCACCAGGATTTAGTTTCCCCAGTTATCAGGACTGTCAACTTAACCTTTTAATTATCTTGTTACAGTTGTCTCTCCCCATAAGATACAGTGTAATAATTTAATGTCATTTGATCTTGCAAAATCATTTTACTAGTTGACCTCTGTGTCTAATAGAGAAATCTTTAATTCTGTTCCTCAGGGCTGGATAATCGTACTATCAGACACCAAGACTACCTGTGTAGGTTAGGAATATCAGTAGGACTTAACCTAAAAACTTCTGCCTCTGGCAGCTCCTCTTGATAGTCTCTTTTTATAGTTATCAGGCATTCCTGTCTGAGAATCCTTCTTTGTAGCTTCCAGTCTTACTTATTTTGGGAGGCTTACATAAAGTGTATACCTTAAAATATTATTATTATTATTATTATTATTATTATTATTATTAATTAAAATGCCCAAGAATGACTGTATTTTTGTTTTAACTGTCTTTGCTAAGTGTTTAAGATGAAACAGTCAAACTGACTTTTGTTTCTATCTATTGTTAACAGTGGGCTGAGCTTTTATGGGAGTCAATTTTGGGGAAACTAGAGAGCATCTTCTCAGTCCAGATAGTGCCATTTTCGCTAGGTGGGTTCAGGTCTTGCTTTACCATGTGGTTTCCCTCAGAAGCATCAGGATGTCTCCCTTCTCTGATGACTCTCCTCTTCATGGCAAATGCACTGATTGGCTTTCTGTTCTCCAGTGGTCTCATTAATCTCCCTGATCGGGAGGTTATGTGGCCCAGAGTTGCAAAGCTCTTTAGAGAAATCCCCTTTTTCCTGGATTCAGACTGACTCAGAGGGCGAGAGCCAAATATTGGTTTTCTTGACCCCTTTCATTTAACTTTAATTAAATGCTAATCTTAAACATCCAGCAAATAATTTTTAACCGCCTTATATTACAAGTACTGGCGTTTAATGTGTATAACTTTAAAATTATTTATCTTTTTATTAGTTGGGATCTGTATTATTCTGTCTGTCTTGTAGTTGATGACTTATTATCTTAAATTAACCCATGTTGTGTTCTTAAAGCAACACTTCTATAAAACACTAACAGGGACTCTTTAGATCACTTATAAGGAAATTACAATATAAAAATTTTTAACAAGAGTAAAAATACTTAGTTCGTGTAATAGCTACCCTTAATTTTTTGGCTGAGTTATACATTATATACCCTGTTTGAGATCCTAGGAATCTTTGCAGAAAAAAAACCAAGGAAACTTTTGAACATAACTTTAAATGAAATAGAATCTGACCTACTGCTTTCGTAGTCAATCTAACATGTTGTAAGATGGGACACACAGCCTTATCTCAGGTAATGCAGGGGTCTTTATGAATCTTAAGTGTTTTAGTTCTAAAGCTGATCTTTGTTTTTTAAATATCATTTTACAAAGTTTACATAAATTGTTTGAGGTCAAATGAACATTAGCTAACAGCGTATGATATCACATTTAAAACATGAATTAAAGAAAGGCTGAAAGTTTTTAACCTTTACATAGATTAGGCTCTCATTAACTTAAAAATATATTTAAATTGTTCCCCAATGTAAAAAGTAACATAAAACTTTATATGTCTTATTGATAACAGGTAAATAAATCCCCAATATATTTTTTTACCATATAACTTTAGAACACCAGCTTGATATAATGCTCTTTTCAAGTTTCTACCTTACAGACTTGTATACATGGAAGATATGAGCACATTGATAGCATCACAATTACATTGATGTTTCTACATTAACCAAGTTTAGCTTTTAAAGAAATGGCAGTACAGTTCTCTAAAATAACAGTTCTTATTTTATCAGTTGTTTAATTTTTATGGTTACTTGATCTATAAAAAATAAAACTTAATTAACACAATGTTATGGGTAAACTTATGTTTTCAGAAATTTTTGTCTCTTTAACACATGACTTAATTTTACAGTCTTATACAGACTTTAGTACAAACTTATACACACCTTAGTAAATCAATCAGATATCAAACAAAAGTACTCATGAATGAGTAATCCCATATAAAATTTACTTTACTTATTTATCAAAATATTAGACAATTGTATTGAAAATTGTAAAACATTTTTTTGTTGTTGTTGTTGAAAGAAAAGTCCTAGAACAAAGGCATATTAGACCTTTTGTAGACATTAATATTTTATTAGATTTTTGAACACCTAGAAAAACTTGTGACCTTAAATTTAAAGACATTTATATTTATCTGTTTATCCAATTTAAATTGAAACATTTAAATCACGTGAATTAAAGATCTTTGGTTCCACTTTTTAAAATTTGTTTTTATGAGCTCATTTTTATGAGCGCTTCTTATATATGTTAATTTGTGTATCATATATATGATATAAGGACATATGTGTGTATATATATATATATATACACACACATATATCACATAAAGAAGTGTGCACACATAATGATAGTAAAGGCCTGGTAGCTTTTCACTGGTGAAATTTCCATTGCAATATTTCAAAAACTCCACAGTGGGGCAAAGAGAGAATTGATCAGAAAAACTTTAACCTAGGTCTGTAAAATTAAAATCATGAGCTCAAAAAAAAATAAAGAAAGAATCTAAGGAAAAAAATAAGAGTCCTAGAAAAAATGACTGGCCAGTAATTAGGTGATACCATACAGTTTACATTTTTTCTCCCTTAGGCCTCAGACCAGTCTCTGACTGAGCTTGCAGGCTTCTTTCATTTGCATTTCAACATAAGTCCTGGCTGAGGTCTTGAAGGATTTGGAAAAAACTGCTATTCTGAGCAGACACCTCAGGCCTAAGGCATTTTACCCATAATTTTCAGATTAGGATGTTGAAAATAATGATACAAGTTTAAGATACAATTTACAAAATATTATATCTTTACATCTTGTTTTGTCAGAAGATATACTATGATTTACTATCCTTGTCCAAATTAATGCACTGGTACACACAGTGACATTTTCCAGGCTACCCAATTCAAAATTGGTGAAAAAAAAGACTGAATGATTGCGAAGTTACTTGCCATCTTTGAAGTAGAGTTCTTTAGTTTTCCGTCCTAAGTATTTAAGTTCTCTGGCATGAATTATCTGAAATCATAAATTAACAATTACCTAAAATTGACATTTAACGGCAAGATTGTTCAATGGTTCAAAAAACTATTCAGAAAACAGATTGTTACAATAAAACATCATCCTTTAGACACACATTCAGCTAAGATCATTCCCAAGAAACAATTTATAATATCAAAACATTATTGCTCATGTCTTAAAGGGGCAGAAACAAAGACACAAGAAAGACAGAAAGGAGCTCCAGACTATGGTTGACAGACGGAAGCCATTAAAACAGAGCAGATAAGAGAAAAATCTCCTACACCAGTGGCACCATAGATGTCCCCACAAGGGGACCAGATGTTTTCACAGAGGGGCAACCTGAAATGTAAAATCAAGGGTCTCCATGGTGACTTTACTGCATTTAGTGTCCCCTTTTTCTTTTTCTTTTTTTTAAGAAGACAGAGGTGGTATAATTTTTACAGTGCTGGAAAGGAAGGAGGGAATTGCCTGAATCAACAGGACTTCAGCAGCTGCTGGTAGTCCCTCAGTCCCTCCTTTTACTTACAAGATTACCTCCTCAGGTTCGTTCCACCCCATGCATGCTCCATCTTCTAACATTTCAGTAGTCAGCTCTCAAAAAGTTCCGGGGTGGGGGAGGTATCAAAATTTGTAACTTAAAGTTCGCTTCCTGATCTTGAAGCCAATTAATACCAATTTAATAATGAGGACTGGGTTTAGAGAAAAAGAAAAAGGGAGGTTTATTGCTTTGCTAACAAAGGAGAAACACAGGGGACTTTCCCCAAAGGTTGTGACTCTCTTGATCTGGAGGGACAAGGGGTTTTAAAGTAGTTTCACTTGTTAACCTGGGAGATACTCAGTTCTTAGGTCCCAAGCAGGAATTGCCCTCTGCAGTGGGTGTGCTCCAGGCAGCCAGCTTGGGGCTTCTCTCATCCTGTTTAACAAAGGAGGGTAAAGTTCATCATAGTTCCTTAGAACACACTCCAAAGTGGTGTCAGGCTTACTTGCTTTGTTACCCTTTTTCACGTCCAATATCCTTAAGATTTTACCACAGAAATCACACAACAAAACGCACAAAACCAAACAAACAAATAACATATAGAACACAGAAGAAAACACACACAAAAAAAGAAACCCGGTGCCAAAAGAGAAAAACAGAGAAGCAATGCAACATCTTGCTAAAGGTCTGGGGTAGGAGGGCATGCGTGCCCGTCGGCACCTCTCTACCCTTCCAGAGCAATTCCCTACAGAACAGAACAGAGGACAGAACGATTCTCGTTACTGTCCCAGAGAGGAGTATATGTGAGCCTCCCCAGGCCACCTCTCTGTCATCAGAAGATATCGCCCTACCGGATATCAGATGTTATAAAGGCGTCACTTACCTATGGAGGCCTCCTCCACCAGGTGCTTGCTAATAGTTTTAGTCTTTTGGTTCACTGCAGTGCTCCATGGACCAAAGGCTCAATCCAAGGCCTTGGAACGTCTCAAGTTGCACACCCCCTAGAGTGGCTCTCCAGCCTGGAGCCCTGGAGGAAAGGCCAGCTTCAGAATTTCCAGCAGTCTGGTCTTGTGATCTGGTCAGGCAGGGTCATCTCGCTTTGGAACTCCAAAATGTTAGACCAGGATGCAAGAAAAGACCACTGACTCCAATTGAAATCAAATTAAGGCAAGCTTATTATTTCAACCGACCAGGCTGCCTCTCCCTTCCAAAAAGGCGGGAACAAGACAGCAACCCCACCTTTCCTATAGCCCAGCTATGTAGCCCAGAAAGATACACAAAAGGGGGGTTACAGATAAGAGAACTTTGACAAGCATCACACTAATGGTATTTTACATTTTTTTTTGCTGGCCCCAACATCAGAATTTATGAGGACCATTAGAGCCTCAGAGACTAGTTGTCTGGCCAGGGAAAGAAAATATTTATGAGGTATCACTAAAGTTTCAGAGAGTGCTGCTATCTGGTCAGAGATCCAGGCATGGGTGAGTTCAAGGCACTGGTAAGCATTCCAAGCAGGTTCAGAATTTGCACTAATTTATAGTAAAGCCAAAATTATCTTTTCATGGCTTTGTGGCAAGATGGCTTCCAATTTTAATAAAAGATCAGGTTGGATCTATCAACACTGTCCCTTACTTTTGGAAAATCCCCTACCACCTCCAAGGTTGTGAACTCCTGAGGATTTTGCATTCCTGATATGTATTCACAGATTTTCTAACTCTTCTCCTCTAATTGTGTCTTACTTGGGGCAGAAGTAATGTGAAGGCATTGTTTTGGATGAGAGTGGGAAGAATTTTGTGTATCACATATTTGCATACACATTGGATTCATTATCTAATTTTCCATTTGAAATACTGAATCCCTGACACTAACCAATAGCTGACTAGTTTCTGACTACTAAACCATTATGATGGACAAAAATAACCCAAACAGAATAGAAATACAAGCTGTTCAGAGGAGGAATGGTGTATAGTTGGACTTGTCTTTTGCATGATAAAGGGTTGGTGTTTTAAATCTAGTAAATTTTCTGTTGAAATAGTTCTCCATGTGTTTTAAAGTTAACGAATATGTGAATTCCTGTCTCCCTTTCTCTGTAGCCCATTCACCACATGTAATATAGAATTCTACCTGGTATCACACATACATACTTTTGAGGTGACTGACTAGGAAGATACAAATTATGAGAAGAGATAACTCCTCCAAAATGCTTTTGGAACTGAAAATTCAAACTATGGGTGAGCTTCCCAGTTGAAAAACATTATACATAAATCCATGTTTACTAAAATAAATACTTTTGCCTTTGTTGATGATATATATTTAATGATGAATTTTGATTGGCATATATATTGCTACTTTTTAATGTATGTTTGTGTTTATATACATATATATATATATATATATATATATATATATATATATATATATATATATATATACACTCTCCAGATTTTTCAAAATATGAAATACATGTGTGTTATATTCACTCCCTGAATTCATTCATGCTCATGTATGTGGATTTATAATCAACTTTTAACAAGATTATTCTCAGAAATATTCATCCACCTGAAATACATATTTTTTTTCTTGTACTGAAAACTAACTTCAGTTAATGTTGCATACAAATCCTAATATTTCTACAGTAACTGACCCACTTTAACATCATTGCCTGTAGATTCCTATGGTACATGATGTGAATTTTGACGTTCAGTTTTTTACAACACTGATACATTATTATTTATTCAGTTTACGCACATCATAGGATATATATTTCATCCACAAGTTCACAAATTTATAGGCATTTATTTCACTTTCAATCACTTCCTGCTTCAGTACACATGTATTCCTCCAAGTTTCTTGACTGGTCTTTTCATGAGACTTCTTTCCAAACACATTATTTTTAATTTCCATAATCACTTTTGAAACAAAGCTCACACACTCTTCATGATAAACCATAAACATAATATTAAAATTAGATGTATAACCGATTGGAATGAATGATTGTTTATCAATATAAAATTTCCTGTATATTTTCAGATATCAATTCAATCAATTATTTAAAGTGGAATCAGCTATATTATCTATTCACAGTATCGTCTATTCACGCGTTATCTCTATATTCATAGACACAGGGTACACCTCATGGAACCCCAATACTAATTCATATGTCTTCAAAATATTGCTCCAAGAAATGGGGGAAGAAATACCCATGTCACCTGATCTACATATACATTTTATCACAGTAATATTCAGGACACAAAAAACAAAGGTCACACTTATGATTGTACCAAACCTAAATGGAATGTGAACATAGATTACAAAAAACATCCATCTCCAGTTTGCCTAATGCTCTTAAATGAAAATTCCATTGGTGACTACTTATTTGTTTCTTCATAAATTTATATATATAACCTGAAGCCTGTTGAAAATGTCTAATCCTATCAATCACCTTATCATTTGCCTGATTTCCTAATGTCTCTATTGATATCTGCTTTCCTACATATTTTCCGCAGTTCATCATTGTGACTGACTCTTCACATGTGCTCACATTTACATTCACTCGCTGCCCGAATCCCTATTGCTAAAGAACTTTTGGTCCAAATCCTATACTCACTCTTCTTTCTAAACCTACCATCTCTCTTTCTAATAATACTGACTGTTCCTTTTTGACTAGAAGTTCTCATCCACATTCCACCATCCAAGGTTTAAGGTCCTATGCCATTGTACATCAATTTATCTGAGGCATCTCTGCAGAACATTATTCAAAGCTAATTATCCCAATCAAGGGCCCAATGCCCTTCTGGGCTTCAAATCATACCTAGATTTCTGTTTTCTTTCTTATATTTCACTTATACATTGTTGTAAATATTGCAGGTTCCCAATACCATTATTCATCCCGCAGAATGATTCCTAACCCAAATTGAACCTTTTATTAACCCTAACCATACACTGTTCCCTCAATCTAACTTTAGAGAAGAGCAAGGACAGAGTTTATCTTAAAATACAGGAATGTAGGGGATCTTCCAACTGCTGAGAAACTCAAAGGTCTATGCGCAAATGATCCCTAGAGAAGTTGTAGGCACTGATGAAGGAACTGAGAGAGCAAAAGTCATCTTTCATTGCAAACAACCTGGTCAGCATGAAGGGATGTGTCTGAATCAGCCTCTCTCTTCTTTATGTAGAGAAGAAGGACCAAATGAGGCCTCTGCGGAGAGCTGCTCCCGGTTACCAATGTTTGATATACCATTCTAACTTGTGAAAGTGTCAAAGGAATTAGGGACAGCCTCCATTTCATGGGACCTTTGGAAGCAAATGTTAGGACAACGTGCTTGCCAAGGCATTGACCTCATTCAGTTCCTGAAGGAAGTGACCTCACCTCACACTCTTGGTGATAGAACTCTCTGAACATGGGATCCAGGCATCCAGGCACACAAATCTAGTCCCAGTCCCAGTCCCAGTGGTCTCACTTCTTTTGATTTACCAAGGACAGATTCAGTCTTTCTTGGTATCTACTGATGTGAGGATGGCCAAATGCCAGGAAAGCTCTGAAGAGTGGCCTTTCCTGAGTAAGCAGGAAGTGGCTCACCGCTGTCTCCTGACAACTTCACAGAGTTGGCAAAGGAAACCAGATCTGAGACAGAACAGGACATTTGATGGAACATAGTACGGCCCACCAGTCAGAGGTCACACCCGATAGTCAGAGACCTACTTTGGGAAAGGAGGTGACTTTGTGGGTGTGAGTGTGTGTTTGTGATTTTGTCTCATGTTCTGAGAATAGGTAGGAAAGACGGTTTGTTTGGTCTGGAGTGGACAATTTCTAATAAGTGATTTGACAAGGCGAGTGTTTTTATGTCTGTGTATCCCACTGAGTCCATAGTTGTAGACATTAGAAAAGAGAATGCATCAAAGGATGTGTCCAGGCTAGTAGAAAGCTTACCAGAATTCTTTCTCCCCAATGTATGAAAGGAATGCGGCTTGCCTTATGGATGGGTAACACCTGCTATCTTCCTAAGTTCCTGTTTTCTTCCTGAATTCTGGCCACTCTCCAGAATAGGCTCATGATTTTGTGACCAAGATATGTACCACCTCCAAGCTCTGTGACATGGCCATGTACTGGATAGCTGAAGGGAATGGCGAGCATCTCAGAATATTCAGATATCAGTGTGACTAGGAAAGTCTCAGTGGAGAAACACTGCTTTGGGCCATTTGCTAACCTATTGTTCTGTTGCCCTGAATGTCAGGAAGGTCTTTGCCTCAGGCCACCCCTTTGTGAAGCCTGAAGAAAACAGTTTTCAAATGGAAATGAATGGGCATCACCTGTGGCTCTTTGCTTAATTGCTTTGGAAAGGGATGTGTCTGAATCAGCCTCTTGGCCCTGTGTGAGGTTGTGGCTTAGATTCTCAGCACCTGGTGGATGTAAAGAGAGATCCCATGTGTGCATCCAAAACCAAAATGGCCAAAAAGCAGTCCTTGTGGATGAAGTCTGTCGCCTTCCTCTTTAATGTTCTTGAACTCCATCAAGTGAGAATAGAGATCCTTTGGGTCAAATGGGTTCTTCAAAGACCTGCAGAGGTGCTTGTGTTTTCTCATGACTGCAAATCACATAAAAATATATACCTGACACTCAGTTTTCCACAAATTGGAGAAGCATAGAAGTATTAACGTCTAGCATATTTGAACACTCCGGTTTCACATGAATGGTGTCCAGACCACCCTGAATTTACGCCAATGAGGGGCAAGGGAGTTATTTTGGACACTCTCTTGGACTCTGCCACTCATGGAAACCTTCAGTCAGAGGTTGTGATTAGTGTCTATATGGAAGAAGATGAGGGCCATATGGGAGGGTTTTGGTTTTAATTTTGGTCATTTGTGTCCAGTTTGAAGACATGAGTGGGACCACCTGGGCTTGAACTCTGGTGTGATTCCCTTAGAGACTGAATTCAGAGAAGTATTGCCATGAATTTTGTTGGGATTTTAGGAGTCCACCCATGAGAATCACCCTTGGAAACTGAGATCTAGGCCCAGGTTTGCTTTCCACAGAGCCCTGGGTATCTCAGCCAGGATATCACATGATTTAATTCTGAAAGACTTGGCAGCCATAGTTGAGAGTCACAACACCCATGGATGTCACATTGTAGACCTCAATGGGCCTGGCTTTATGTGACATTTTGGCCACTCTTTGGGAAGCCTTGCCTGTGAGAGTTCTACAGAGCATTCATTGAAATGAGATTCCTCACCATTTAATGGTTCCTGATTGAATTGAAACCCACAGTGCCTGCAACGTCATCCTTGAAAAATGCCTAGATAAATACCATGAAATTTTTGAAATTCCCATGACCAGGTGGCACTGGAGAAACTTTGGATGTCCTGTTGCTGATCGTAAATATGCAAGACAGTGCCTTGATTGTGTGGGTTTCATGAAAATGGTGTAGAACAGAGATGCCAGTATGTTGGAACCTGCTGAGTAGTGGGCCTAGAGCAGTGGTAGGCAGGTGTGTGATAAAAAATTTGTGGTGGGGCCATGTGGATCTGCCATTGGCTCCGAAATGGCTTGTGACTGACATGGTGCAGCCAGCAGACCCTTCCATGTAAAGGCTTCTTGTTATATGGAGATGTTTCTGGGCAATGTTCAGAATCAGGTTGCTATGGACATGTGGCCAAGCTATGTGGGATAGAAGCCTGGTTGGTGCATTCTCCTGCAGACCCTGACGAACCACACATGACAGAATTGCCTCCAGAACTGTGTCCCAGTTGAGCTTCTTTTATTTCATGAAGCAAATGCCAAAGTCCCAGTGCAGCAGCAAGAAACACCACGAAAAGTGGAGGATGACCAAATGGCTTCCCAGTCCACATGGGAATACCCTTAGCCCCCAGTGGCCACAGTTTACTTACAAAGAGAGAATTCAGCACTGCTGCCTCATGTTCATTGGAAAAAAAGAAATCATATCCTCCAGGTCACATAGATGCAGACACAGCTTTGATGGTCTCACTAGAAAGAAGCTAAAGCTCCTGACAAAAACATATATTTCAAGTGCCCAAACTCAGAGGCAGTTTCTCAAGAAGTATTTAGGCCAGCAGAGCTCCATGTTTATGGAGTGTTTATCTTGTCCCATATTAGGAAAACTCCTCTACCACTTCCAAGGTTGTAAACTTTTGAGCATATTATTCACAGATTTTATTACTCTTCTCCTCTAATTGTGTCTTACTTTGGGGGAAGGAAATGTCAAGGAATTGTTCTGGATGAGAGTGGGAAGAATTTTGTTTAGCACATATTCGCATACACATTGGATTCATTTTTCTATTTTACATTTGATATACTGAATCCCTGACACTAACACATACCCTACTAGATTCTGAATACTAATCCTAATATGATGGAGAAAAATAACCGAAACAGAATAGAAATACAAGCTGTTCAGATTAGGCACGTTGTATACTTGGATTTGGCTTTTGCATTATATAGGGTAGGAATTATAAATCTAGTAAATTTTTTGTTAAAATAGTTTTCCATGTGCTTTTAAAGTTAACAAATATGTGAATTCCTGTCTCCCTTTCTCTGTATTCTATTCAGCACATGTATTTTTATATGCACATATAGAATCCTACCTGGTATCTCACGTACATTCTTGTGAGTTACATAACTTGGCAGATACAAAGTGTGAGAGGAGATCACTCCTCCTAAATGCTGTTTGAACTGAAAATTCAACCTATGGGTGAGCTTCCCAGTTGAAAAAAGTTATACATAAATCCATATCCAGTAAAATGAATATTTTTGGATCTGTGGATGATATATATTTCACGGTGTAATTCGATTGGCATATATATTGCTAATTTTTAAAATCTGTGTGTGGTTATTATATATATATATATATATATATATATATATATATATATATATATATTCTCTCCAGATATTTCAAAATATTTAATATATGTGTCTTATTATACACTCCCTAAATTCATTCATGAATATGTATGTGGATTTATAAAACACTTTACACAAGATTATTCTCAGAAATGTTCATTCACCTGATATACGTATTTTTTTCCTAGTATTGAAAACTAACTTCAGTGAATGGTGCATATGAATCCTAATATTTCTACAGTAACTGATCCAGTTTCACATCAATGCAAGTAGATTCCTATGGGACATGATAAGTATTTTGAAGTTCATTTTATTTCAACACTGGTACATTACTATTTCTTCAGTTTATGCAAATTATAGGATATATATTTCATCCACAAGTTCACAAATTTATAGGCATTTATTTGACTTTCAATCACTTTCTGCTTCAGAAAACACGTGTTCCGCCATGTTTCAAACTGGTCTTTTCATGAGACTTCTTTCAAAACACATTATTTTTGATTTCTATAATCACTTTTGAAGCAAAACTCACACACTCTTCATAATAAACCATAACCCTAGGATCACAATTAGACGTATAACTAGTTGTTATGAATGATTCTATATCAATATATGATTTCTTGAGAGGCAAGATGGCCACAAAGGGAGTGCAGTAACTCCGTGTACTGCGTCACTGTGAGGGAAAATGACGAATTAGAACGGCTAAAAGCTATCTTGTTAGGAATTTCCAGAAAAATTGGGGTGCTCCAAAACCTAGTGGAAGGATTTTCATCGCACGAGGATCAGCTTCAGGGGCTCAAATGCGAGCGATCTGTCCGTCTGTATGGAGCGCTGCTTGTTCGGCAGATCACCCCGCGGCTGGAGTCTGCGGCGCGCGCTAGGAAACTACAGGCTGGTGGCGCAGAGATACAGCGATGCTGATTCTGCGGGCTCCTTCCAGCTAGGCGTTTGCTGAGCGCGGAGCTGAATTCTGGGTTGGAGACGGGGGAAGGAAACGGTCCAGTTTGGTTCTCCACACCGATTAGACCACGGAGGAAGCCAGCGGCCACCATCTTGGAGAGCTGACGTCACCATCCTTGTTTTCGACTGATTGCAGCTCTTTCAGCTATAGAACAGGTAATTTCAGGCTGACAATTGTCTGCGTCTCGCAGACAAATTGCTCATACTTAGTGCTAATTAACCCGAGGAAACTGCTTCTTGGAGCCTGCTCCTATCAGAACACGCACCAAGCCAGGAGTGGCGGAGTTCCGCCTCCCGGAGCTGCTCTGACCCAGGGCTATAGAACCCGCGGAAACTGCTTCTTGGAGCCTGCTGCTGTTGGAGCATGAACCAAGTCCGGAGAGGCCGTATTCTGGCTCCCGGAACTGCTCTGGCCCAGGGATAAAGAACCCGCGGAAACTGTTTCTCGGTCCGGGTCCTGCTGAATACTGTGGAGGCCAGAGGGGTGGAGCAGAGCCGCCGCCGGAGCCCGGAACAGGCCCAGCGACCTACCGGCGTGGTAGTCAAGAAAACCCGGAGGCAGCGCTGGCGCAGGAGCCAGCAGGAGCCGCGTGGCGCGGGACTCCCAGCTACCGCTCCCACCAGTGCTAACAACTGAGGTCTCTTGCACCAGATACGGGGGCGTGGCTACCAGAAGGTAAGCAAATTGGCTGGGTGTTCTCAGCCCCAAGCTCTACAAACTTAGGGCCTGAGGGAGGCAAACAAGGAGAGTGTGCTAAGGCACTAATGAAACAGCTGCTCCACGCGTGTGCAAGGTAGGCGGAACTGTGAACACCGACAAAACAGGCCCAGTGAACCGCCAGACACATTGCTCCATTTGGGGGAGGGGCAGAGCCGCCGGGCGCCTGCAAGGTAGGCGGACCCGCGACCCACAAGCAGAACAGGCACAGCAATCCAGAGCGGCAGAGCCACCCCCTGAGCCTACAAGGTAGGGAGATCTGCGACCTACCAGCAGGTCAGGCCCAAAAACCTGCGGAGGGGCACAGCTGCCCCACGTGCCTGCTAGGTAGGCTTAACCGTGACCACCAACAGAACAGGCCCAGCGGCCGGCCAGACACATCGCCCCGCCCCGGTTGGGGGAGGGGCAGAGCCGCCGGGCACCTGCAAGTTAGGCAACCTGTGAATCACCAGCAGATCAGGCCCAGCAACCGCGGAGCGGCAGAGCCACCCCCGGGCCTGCAAGGTAGGCACACTTGCCACCCATCGGCAGGTCAGGCCCAACAAACTGCGGAGGGGCACAGCTGCCCCACGAGCCTGCTAGGTAGGCAGAACCCTGACCAAAGACAGAACAGGCCCAGAGGACGGCCAGACACATTGCCCCGCCCCGGTTGGGGGAGGGGCAGTGCCGCCGGGCGCCTGCAATGTAGGCAGACCTGCGACTCACCAGCAGATCAGGCCCAGCAACTGCGGAGCGGCAGAGCCACCCCCGGGCCTGCAAGGTAGACGCACTTGCCACCCACAGGCAGGTCAGGCCCAACAAACTGCGGAGGGGCATAGCTGCCCCACGAGCCTGCTAGGTAGGCAGAACCCTGACCACCAACAGAATAGGCTCAGAGGCCAGCCAGACACATTGCCCCACCCCGTTTGTGGGAGGGGGAGAGCCACCGGGCGCCTGCAAGGTAGGCAGACCTGCGTCTCACCAGCATATCAGGCCCAGCAACCCGCGGAGCGGCAGAGCCACCCCCGGGCCTACAAGGTAGGCACACTTGCCACCCACCGACACGTCAGGCCCAGCAACTCTCAGATGGACACAGCTGCTCCACGCGCATGCAAGGTAGGCGGAATCGTGACCACCGACAAAAGAGGCCCAGTGGACCGCCAGACACATAGCTCCGGTTGGGGGAGGGGCAGAGCCGCCGGGTGCCTGCAAGGTAGACGGACCCGCGACCCACCAGCAGAACAGGCACAGCAATCCACAGACCGGCAGAGCCACCCCCCGAGCCTACAAGGTAGGCAGACCTGCGACCCACCGGCAGGTCAGGCCCAAAAACCTGCAGAGAGACACAGATGCCCCACGTGCCTGCTAGGTAGACTGAACCGTGACCACCAACAGAACAGGCCCAGCGGCCGGCCAGACACATCGCCCCGCTCCGGTTGGGGGAGGGGCAGAGCCGTCGGGCGCCTGCAAGTTAGGCAGACCTGCGACTCACCAGCAGATCAGGCCCAGTGACCCGCAGAGCGGCAGAGCCACCCCTGCGCCTGCAAGGTAGGCGCACTTGCCACCCACTGGCAGGTCAGGCCCAGAAATTCTCGGAGGGACACAGCTGCTCCACGTGCGTGCAAGGTAGGCGGAACCGTGACCACCGACAAAACAGGACCAGTGGCCCACCAGATACATCACCCCGGTTGGGGGAGGGGCAGAGCTGCCACCAGCGCCTTTTAGGTAGACAGACCTGCAACCGACAGACAGAACAGGCCTATTGGCCAATGGAGGGGCAAAGCCGCTGCTCATGCCTGCAAGGTAGACGGACCTGTGACCACCGAAAGAACAGGCCCATCGAAAGTACAGGCACAGCGGCCTCCCAGCGTGGTAGGCACATTGCCTCAATTGAAGGAGGGGCAGAACCACCTCCAAAGCCTGCAAGGGAGACATTGCAGCTATACAAGAGCAATATAAATATATAGGGGGAAAAATCAATAACACAAGAGTTTCACCAAGCAGAAAGAAACGCGATCAGTATGAAAAGACAAGGAAAGAAAGGACCACAAGCAATGCAGGTCAATTCAACTTTAGAAGAGGTAATATCTGCAGCAGATGGAATGTCAGATAAAGAATTCAGGATATACATGCTTCAGATGATCTGGAGTCTCAAGGAAAACATTAGACAGCAAAATCAGACAATGAAAGACCACTTCGACCACTTCGACAATGAATTACATAAACAAATCCAAGAAGCAAAAGATCAATTATTCAGGGAGATAGAGGTTATTAAAAACAAACAAACAGAAGTCCTGGAAATGCAGGAAACAATAAACCAACTTAAAAACTCAATTGAGAATACTACCAGCAGAGTAGAACACTTAGAAGATAGAACATCAGACAATGAAGACAAAGTATTTCAACTGGAGAATAACATAGACAGCTCAGCAAAGCTGTTAAGAAACCATGAGCAGAACATTCAAGAAATATGGGATAACATAAAGAGACCAAACTTAAGAGTCATTGGGATACAGGAAGGTATTGAGGTCCAAACCAAAGGAATGAGCAATCTATTCAATGAAATATTACGAGAAAACTTCCCAGACTTGAAGAATGAGACAGAATCCCAAATCCTAGAAGCCTACAGGACGTCAAATGTGCAAAATCATAAGAGATCCACACCTAGACACATTATAATGAAGATGCCCAACATACAGAATAAGGAGAGAATTTTAAAAGCTACAAGAGAAAGAAAGCAGATTACATTTAGGGGTAAACCAATCAGGATAACAGCTGATCTTTCAACACAGACTCTGAAAGCTAGAAGATCCTGGGATAACATATTTCATACACTGAAAGAAAATGGGTTCCAACCAAGAATTGTGTATCCCGCTAAATTAAGCTTCAGGATGGAAGATGAAATTAAAACCTTCCATGATAAACAAAAGTTAAAAGAATTTGCAGCTAGAAAACCATCTCTTCAAAACATCCTCCGCAAAATATTACAGGAAGAGGAATTGGAAAATATCAATGAAAACAAACAGTGGAAGGTAGTACAGTAAAGGGGGGGGGAATAATCAAAGAGGAAAACAAACCATGTTTAGTAACATAAATAAACAAATACGGCTGGAAGAACAACCCATATCTCAATAATAACCCTAAATGTTAACGGCTTAAACTCACCAATTAAGAGACACAGGCTAGTAGAATGGATCACAAAACAAGACCCAACAATATGCTGCCTTCAGGAGACGCATTTGATAGGAAAAGACATACATAGACTGAAGGTGAAAGGTTGGGAAAAATCATATCACTCATATGGACTTCGGAAACAAGCAGGAGTGTCCATACTCATATCAAATAAAATAGATTCCAAGCCAAAGTTAATCAAAAGGGATGAAGAGGGACACTACATACTTCTCAAGGGAACCATACACCAACAAGACATAACAATCATAAATATATATGCCCCAAACAATGGTGCAGCTATGTTCATCAAACAAACTCTTCTCAAGTTCAAGAGTCTAATAGACCACCATACAATAATCATGGGAGACTTCAACACACCTCTCTCACCACTGGACAGATCTTCCAAACAAAAGTTGAATAATTAAACTATAGAGCTCAATAACACAATTAATAACCTAGACTTAATTGACATATATAGAATATACCACCCAACATCAAGCAGTTACACTTTTTTCTCAGCAGCACATGGATCCTTCTCAAAAATAGATCATATATTATGTCACAGGGCAACTCTTAGACAATATAAAGGAGTAGAGATAATACCATGCATCTTATCTGATCATAATGGAATGAAATTGAAAATTAACGATAAAAGAAGTAAGGAAAAATCATGCATCACTTGGAGAATGAACAATAGGTTACTGAATGATCAATGGGTTATACAAGACATCAAGGAGGAAATTAAAAAATTCTTAGAGATAAATGAAAACACAGACACAACATATTGGAATCTATGGGACACATTGAAAGCAGTTCTAAGAGGAAAATTTATTGCTTGGAGTTCATTCCTTAAAAAAAGAAAAAACCAACAAATAAAAGATCTAATACTTCAACTCAAAATCCTAGAAAAAGAAGAGCAAAACAACAGCAAAAGAAGTAGAAGACAAGAAATAATTAAAATCAGAGCTGAAATTAATGAAATCGAAACGAAAGAAACAATAGAAAAAATTGACAAAACTAAAAGTTGGTTCTTTGAAAAAATAAATAAAATCGACAGACCCTTAGCCATGCTAAAGAAGAGAAGAAGAGAGAGAACTCAAATTACCAGCATACGGGATGAAAAAGGCAATATCACAACAGACACTTCAGAAATACAGAAGATTATCAGAAATTATTTTGAATCCTTATACTCCAACAAAATAGAAGATAGTGAAGGCATCGATAAATTTCTTAAGTCATTGATTTGCGCAGATTGAGTCAGGAGGATATTGACAACCTAAACAGACCAATATCAATTGAGGAAATAGAAGATACCATCAAAAGACTACCAACTAAGAAAAGCCCAGGACCGGATGGGTATACAGCAGTTTTACAAAACCTTTAAAGAGGAACTAATACCAATACTTTTCAAGCTATTTCAGGAAATAGAAAAAGAGGGAGAACTTCCCTATTCATTCTATGAGGCCAACATCACCCTGATTCCTAAATCAGACAAAGACACTTCGAAGAAAGAAAACTACAGACCAATATCTCTAATGAACCTAGATGCAAAAATCCTCAATAAACTTCTGGCGAACCGGATACGAAAACATATCAAAAAAATTGTGCACCATGATCAGGTAGGATTTATCCCTGGGATGCAAGGTTGGTTCAATATACAGAAATCAATAAATGTTATTCACCACATCAATAGGCTTAAAAATAAGAACCATATGATCATCTCGATAGATGCGGAAAAAGCATTCGAAAAAGTACAGCATCGCTTTATGTTCAAAACTCTAGAAAAAACTAGGGATAACAGGAACATACCTCAATATTGTAAAAGCAATCTATGCTAAGCCTCAGGCTAGCATCATTCTGAATGGAGAAAAACTGAAGGCATTCCCTCTAAAATCTGGAACAAGACAGGGATGCCGTCTCTCACCACTTCTGTTCAACATAGTTCTCGAATCACTGGCCAGAGCAATTAGACAGATGAAAGAAATTAAAGGCATAAAAATAGGAAAAAAAGAACACAAATTATCACTATTTGCAGATGACATGATTCTATACCTAGCAGACCCAAAAGGGTCTACAAAGAAACTATTAGAGCTAATAAATGAATTCAGCAAAGTGGCAGGCTATAAAATCAACACGCATAAATCAAAGGCATTCCTGTATATCAGCGACAAATCCTCTGAAATGGAAATGAGGACAACCACCCCATTCACAATATCCTCAAAAAAAATAAAATACTTGGGAATCAACCTAACAAAAGAGGTGAAAGACTTATACCATGAAAACTACAGAACCCTAAAGAAAGAAATAGAAAAGATCTTAGAAGATGGAAAAACATACCCTGTTCATGTATAGGTAGAAGTAACATCATCAAAATGGCGATATTACCAAAAGTTCTCTATAGGTTTAATGCAATGCCAATCAAAATCGCAACGGCATTTCTTGTAGAAATAGAGAAAGCAATCATGAAATTCATATGGAAAAATAAAAGACCCAGAATAGCAAAAACAATGCTAAGCAGGAAGTGTGAATCAGGCGGTATAGCTATACCAGACTTCAAACTATACTACAGAGCAATAGTAACAAAAACAGCATGGTACTGGTACCAAAACAGGCGGGTGGACCAATGGTACAGAATAAAGGACACAGAAGCCAATCCACAAAACTACAACTATCTTATATTTGATAAAGGGGCTAAAAGCATGCAATTGAAGAAGGATAGCATCTTCAACAAATGGTGTTGGGAAAACTGGAAATCCATTTGCAACAAAATGAAACTGAATCCCTTTCTCTCTCCATGCACAAAAGTTAACTCAAAGTGGATCAAGGAACTTGATATCAAATCAGAGACATGGCGTTTGATAGAAGAAAAAGTTGGCTATGATCTACATACTGTGGGGTCGGGCTCAAAATTCCTCAATAGGACACCCATAGCACAACAGTTAATAACTAGAATCAACAAATGGGACTTACTCAAACTAAAATTTTTTTTCTCAGCAAAAGAAACAATAAGAGAGGTAAATAGGGAGCCTACGTCCAGGGAACAAATCTTTACTCCTCACACTTCAGACAGAGCCCTAATATCCAGAATATACAAAGAACTAAAAAAATTAGACAATGAGATAACGAATAACCCAATCAACAAATGGGCCAAGGACCTGAACAGAAATTTCTCAGAGGAGGACATACAATCAATCAACAAGTACATGAAAAAATGCTCACCATCTCTAGCATTCAGAGAAATGCAAATCAAAACCACCCTAAGTTACCATCTCACTCCAGTAAGATTGGCAGCCATTAGGAAGTCAAACAGCATCAAGTGCTGGCGAGGATGTGGGGAAAAGGGTACTCTTGTACATTGCTTGTGGATCTGCAAATTGGTGCGGCCAATTTGGAAAGCAGTATGGAGATTTCTTGGAAAGCTCCGAATGGAACCACCATTTGATCCAGCTATTCCCCTACTCGGTCTATTCCCTAAAGACCTAAAAAGAGCACACTATAGGGACACTGCTACATCCATGTTCGTAGCAGCACAATTCACAATAGCAAGACTGTGGAACCAACCTAGATGCCCTTCAATAGACGAATGGATAAAAAAAAATGTTGCATTTATACACAATGGAGTATTACTCTGCATTAAGAAATGACAAAATCATAGAATTTGGAGGGAAATGGATGGCATTAGAGCAGATTATGCTAAGTGAAGCTAGCCAATCCCTTAAAAACAAATGCCAAATGTCTTCTTTCATATAAGGAGAGTAACTAAGAACAGAGTAGGGACGAAGAGCATGAGAAGAAGATTAACATTAAACAGGGATGAGAGGTGGGAGGGAAAGGGAGAGAGATGGGAAATTGCATGTAAATGGAAGGAGACCCTTAGGGGTATACAAAATTACATACAAGAGGAAGTGAGGGGAAAGGAGGAAAAATATAAGGGGGAGAAATGAACTACAGTAGAGGGGGTAGAGAGAGAAGAGGGGAGGGGAGGGGGGAGGGGGGATAGTAGAGGATAGGAAAGGCAGCAGAATACAACAGACACCAGAATGGCAATATGTAAATCAATGGTTCTGCAACTGATGTGATTCTGCAATCTGTATATGGGGTAAAAATGCGAGCTCATATCCCACTTGAATCAAAGTGTGAAATATGATATATCAAGAACTATGTAATGTTTTGAACAACCTACAATAAAAATTAATTAAAAAAAATATGATTTCTTATATATTTTCAGATATCAATTCAATACATGATTTAAAGGGGAACCAGTTATATTATTTATTAACTCTATGGTCTATTCATGCATTATCTCTATATTCATAGACACAGGGTACACCTATTTTTACCCTCAATACTAATTTATACATTTTCAAAATATTCCTCAAAAAATGGTGGTAGAAATACTCCTGTCACCTGATATATATATACATTTTATCACAGTAATATTCTGGACAAAAAAATCAAAGGTCACCCTTAAGGTTGTACCAAAGCCTAAATGGAAACTGAGCATGGATTACTAAATCCTTCCATGTCCAGGTGGCCTAATGCTCTCAAATGTCAATCTTATTGGTGACTACATTTTTGTTTCTTCCTAAGATTATATATTCAACCTCAAGCCTGTTGAAAATGTCTTATCCTATCACTCACTTTATACTTAGCCTGATTTAGTAATGTCTCTATTTATATCTGTTTTTCTACATATTTTCCCCTGTTCATCATTGTGACTGACTCTTCACTTGTGCTGACATTTACAATCACTGTCTACCTGAAACCCTATTGCTTAAGAACTTTTGGTCTAAATCCTATTCTCACTCTTCTTTGTAAACCTACTGACTATCTTCCTAATCCTACCGACTATCCCTTTTTAAGTGGATGTTCTCTTCGACATTCAATCATCCAAGGTACAAGCTCCTATGCCATTGTATATAGATTTATCTGAGACATTTTTGCAGAAAATAATTCAAAGCTAAGTGTACTAATTAAGGGCCCAATGCCCTTCTGGACTTCATATCTTCCCTTGATTTCTGTTTTTATACTTATATTTCACCTATATATTCTTGTAAATATCATAGTTTCCCAATACCATTATTCGTCATGCAGAATAATTCCTAACCCAAATTGAACATGTTACTAACCCAAATCCATACACTGTTCTCTCAATCGAACTTTACAGAAGAGCGGGGACAGGGTTGCTCTTAAAATACAGGAATGTAGGGCATCTTCCACCTGTTGAGAACATCAAAGGTCCATGCAGAAATGATCCCTTGAGAAGATGTAGGCAGCTACGAAAGATCTGAGAGAGAAAAGTCATCTTCTATGGCAAACAACCTTGTCAGCATGAAGGGATGTGTATGAATCAGCCTCTCTCTTCTTAATGTAGAGAAGATGGACCAAACCAGTCCTAGGTGGAGAGCTGTTCCCGGGTGCCCGTGGTTTATATACCATTCTAACTTGTGAAAGTGTCACAGGAAGTAGGGGCAGCCTCCATCTCATTGGACTCTTGAAAGCAACTGTTAGGACAAAGTGGTTGTCAAGGCAATGACCTCATTCGGTTCCTGAAGAAGTGATCTACCTCACTTCGTTGGTGATGGAACACTCTTAACTTGGAATCCAGGAAGCCAGGCACCCGGAGCCAGTCCAGTCCCAGACCCAGTAGGCTCACTTGTTTGGATTTACCAAGGAGAGTGTCAGTCTTTCTTGGTACCTACAGATATGAGGATGGCCAAATACCAGGAGAGCTCTGAATAGGGGCCTTTCCTGAGAAAGTAGGTAGTGGTTCACCGCAGGCTTCTGACAACTTCACAGAGTTGGCCATGGAGACCAGATATGAGATAGGACAGGCCATTTTTGGGGAACATAGTATGGCCCACCACTCAGAGGAAACTACGGATTGTCACAGAGTTACATGGGGGAAGGAGGTGTCTTTGTGGGTGTGGGTGTGATTTTGTGGTTTTGTCTCATGATCTGAGAATAGGTAGGAAAGACGGTTTGTTTGATTTGGGGTGGTCTTCTTCTAGTAAGTCATTGGACAAGGCGAGTGTTTCTATGTCTGTGTATCCCACTGCGTCCGTGGTTGTAGACATTAGAAAATAGAATGCAACAATTGATATGTCCTGTATAGTAGAAAGATTCCCAGCATTCATCCTGCCCAATTTATGAATGGACTGCAGCTTGCCTTATTCATGGGAAACACCTGCTATCTTCCTAAGTTCCTGTTTCTTCCAGAATTCTCACCACTCTCCAGAATAGTCTCATGGTTTTGTGTCCAAAATATGTACCACCTCCAAGCTCTGTGACATTGCCATGTCCTGGATAGCTGAAGGGAATGGCAAGCATCTCAGAAAACTCAGATATCAGTGTGACCAAGAAAGTCTCAGTGGAGAAACCATGCTTTCCGCCTTTTGCTTATCAATTGTTCTGTTGCCCTGAATGTCAGGAAGGTCTTTGCCACAGGCAACTCCTTTGTGAAGCCTGAAGAAAACAGTTTTCAAATGGAAATGAATGGGCATCACCTGTGGCTCTTTGCTTAATTGCATTGGAAAGAGATGTGTCTGAATCAGCCTCTTGGCCCTGTGTGAGGTTGTGGCTTAGATTCTCAGCACCTGATGGATGTAAAGAGAGATCCCATGTGTGCATCCAAAACCAAAATGGCCAAAAGAGCAATTATTGTGAATGAAATCTCTCGCATTCATTTGTAAGGTTCCTGACCACAATCAAGTGAGAATACGGATCTTTTGGGTCAAATGAGTTATGCACAGCCCTGCAGAGGCTAGCCCATAGGTTTTTGGGTTTTCTCATGGCTCCAAATTATATAAAGAATCTATACCTGACAGTCAGTAGGCCTCAAATTGGAGATGCAGAGCAGTATTAACAGCTGGCCTATCTGATCACTCCTGGTTCACAGGATGGGTGTCCAGGCCACCCTGACTTTAGGCAAATGAGGGGCAAGGGAGCTTATTTTTGACACTGTCTTGGGCTGCACCCCTCATGAAAAACTCCAGCCAGAGGTTATGATAAGTGTCTATATGGAAGAAGATGAGGGCCATGTGCGAGTGTTTGGTTTTAATTGTGGTCATTTGTTTGGCGGTTGGAAGAGATAACTGGATCCACTTGGGCTTGAACTCTGGCATGATTCCTCTTAGAGACTGAGTTCTGGAATTTACCTCAAAGAAGTATTGCCATGAAATGTGTTGGGATTTTAGGAGGCCACGCATGAGAATCGCCCTTGAAAACTGAGATCGAGGGCCAGGGTGTCTTTCCACAGTGCACTGGGAATCTCAGCCAGGATATCACATGATTTTATTCTGAAAGACTTGGCAGCCATTGTTGAGAGTCTAAACACACATGGAACTCATATTGTAGACCTCAATAATCCTGGCTTCATGTGACCTTTTGGCCACTCTTTGGGAAGCCTTGCCTGTGAGAGTTCTCCAGAGATTTCATTTAAATGAGCTTCCTCACCACATAATGGTTCCTGCATTAATTGAAACGCACAGTGACTCCAACTTCATCCTTCAAAAATGGCTAAATAAATACCATCAAATTTCTGAAATTCCCATGACCAGGTGGCACTGGAGAACCTTTGAATATCCTGTTGCTGATCATGAGTGAAATAATTCCCCACGCAATGACACTTCACAGGGAGAATTCCAATTTTATTGCTAAAAGCTGTGTGCTTATATAGAACTAAGGGGGAGATGGTAGGGCTTAGATAAATGGCAGCAACCCCTTTATTGGCAAGTTCTTTCAGATATCAGCTCCAGAGCCCAGGAATTAGTTCTCATTGGGGCTAAGGTTCCCCACAAGTGAGATTTGAAATTGGCACTGACGTGAGAGTTCACAAGGGCGGGAACTTTTTTGCGCCACTGCAGAAATGAAGAAGGTAGGAAGAAGAAGTCCTTAGGCGCCATGTTGAGGTTTTTCTCTGGGGTATGGCTGCCATTTTTTCTTTTCCCAACATTCCACCCTTTTTGTTTTCTTAGGAAGTGGGGCGTCGTTTGTCAGATCCGGCTGCTTCCTGCTGTGTGGGGTGGTGTGGGGCCTAGAAAGAGAAGTGGAGGAATGCTCAGGGGGCAGGTTTGGGATTATCATGGCAGCCAGAAATAAAACCCAGTGGCTATAGACAGCTACTTTCTTAGGGGTGAAGTCAATGAATGTTCCCTGAAGCCAAAGTTGTCGATGGCATGGAACCAGTCCTGGATGGAAGAGATTGTTGGAATCAGCCACTGGTCCTGTAACAGAGACTCTAGGAAATACTGGAAGCGTTGCCTGGACATGGCGTCACCAGCACCTGAAGAAGATCAGAGCAAATAAAAACAGAATGAAGATAAAAATTAAAGGAAATGTCAATTTTTGGCAGAAGTTCCATGTTGGGGGACTGACATAGAAGAGGCCAAGGGCCATGAGAAAGCTTAGAAGGTGGTAAAGACTCATGAATCCAGGATGGCAGATTAAGAGGTTCTCAGAGCTCGTTGTCTCCCGCTGTCTGTAACCCATTGCATTCCATCCTGCCTGGTAGTGAGCTTCATCACTGAGTGAACTGTTCTCTTGGAGATTTTGGGGGTTCATCGGTCATCAGAGGCTGGTAGTGCCTAAGCAAAAGCTGGTTGAAAGTTTGATTAGGAATTTTTTGCAGTTGGGTTTGAAGGCACTTCATTTTGCAGGGCAAGAGAGCACAAAAAAGGAGCATCCCAATAAGGGGCCCCAAGATATGTAGTAAGTACATGGCAAGATAGGATTGGAAGAACCCCGTTATGGGATTGGAGGAGGTAGGTTTGAGCAATTGGGTCGATAATTCCTGCAATTTAACAACATTTTTTTTATTAGCCCAGATTCATTAACATAATAGCAAAATTCCTCTCTGAGGAATAGGCATGTAACCCCTTTTTCTGCAGTGAGAAGATCAATTGCCCTTTGGTTCTGTAAAGCCACTTGTGCCAATGAAGTAACCTGCCGCTGCAAGGAACCCAGAGACTCAGCCATGGTATTGAGTGTTTCCTGCAGTTTTTGTTGAAGGTCATTGGATGCCCATAGAGCATGACCTATAGCTTCACCAGAGAGTCCGAGACTCGTCATTGAGGTTGTTAAAATGAGGCCTACCAGAACCGGCAGAAAGACTACCCTACGGGTGCGGGAAGGTAGGGCCAACTGTCGGAATTCAGTGGGAGTATACAAAGATAGCTGAGGAACTACAGTAACCAAGAAACAGGTGCCAGAGACATTGATATTTGAGGTACTTAAAGACCCATTACACCAGAGGAAATGTTCAGGTTGCATAAACACAGGGCTCTATGGGGTGTTGTAGCTCAAGGAACAAATGGGTAAAGGATTCATTATTGGCAGGTGGAAACAGATGAAAGGAAATAAATTATTGGTGGAATAACTTTCCCACAGTGGGATACGTGTCACATGTAGGGGTTGTCCTTTTTAGAGAAATTGTAGGTTTTTGCTGGAATATTTCCTGCTGCTAATGGGACTGCTGCTAGAAGTGGACGACTAAGTGAAGCACAGAGAAAGCACTGAGAAGTAGGCAAAGAAAGAGGGGTGGAGTTTAATAATCAAAAAGTTTGGTGTAGCAAATTGAGCCATTTGGGAGGGGGACCTGAGGGGGTTGAAGGCTCTGAATCCTCTTTGGATGAGCTATGGATACGATCTCGAAGTTTTGATTCTGAGTCCTTAATGTGTTCGACTACCTGGATGGTTGCCTTAGGTGGTGTAATCAGGGTGCGGCCAATAGTCATCCACCCTGTGGGTCTGACTGAGGTTGTCCGAGCATAGACAGCAAACTCAACATAGCCCCAACGATTGGCCTTGGGGTCAGGTTTATCTAAAGTATACCATCCATTGTTATTGGATGAAGAGCCTTTATGCCACTTTATGTAACTAGAAGTCCACCCTTCAGGGTAACCGAGTGAGTGGTAAGAAGAGCTACCACATTCATCATGGAACCTGCATGACCAATAGGGGCACCCATTATATATCTCAGGCCACCAATGACAATAGTCTTTTGTTTGATCAAAAAGGAAGCAAATGAAAGGCCAGTTCCAGCTACCAGGGACGAAGGTCCTTGAAGGTGACAATTTTAGGGAAATAGAGGTGCAGTTGTGGATGAAGCAAGTAGTTGCATCCACTCCGCGGACCTTCTGCATGCCATGTTCTGAGTATTGTTCCCGAAGAGTGAATAAATGCATGGTAGGTGAGGAGGGTAAAGACCAGTCCTGACAGAGCACAGAAAATAAGCAGAGCACAAAAAACAAGCAGTTAGAGTAGACTAGGGTGTTGGGAGAGCTCATTGTGCCTTCTTTAAGAGGCATTGGGCTGCAAGGAAAACCGTGTGAGCCGCAACTTAAATGGGTGAGATGGGTGTGGAGAGCAGGAGTAAAGGGGAGATTCAGGAGGTGATTCTTGGAGTTCCTCTGGGGTGGCTCTGTCGTCAGCATGTGGGGCCTCCTGATGATGTGGCTTCAACCTAGACATGTGATTCCAGGGAGTGAGATGGTTGTCTGGTAAGGAGAGTTTGGTGGTGGTAGGGGTACAGAGAATGACAGGATAGGGGCCTTCCCATTTTGGGGCAAGAGTCCCTTTCTCCTCTGGGGTATTATAATAGACTAAACTAACAGGTGTTAAGGGAGGAGTGTTTGGAGAGGAGACTGGGTCTGGAAGAAGCCAGTCCTGATATTTCCAGAGTTCCGAGCGGAGATGAAGCAAGAGAGGCAAAGACAAATCTCGGGTGAGAGGTCCTTGTGAAATGACCAACGCAGGGGTTATAAGAGGTCTTTCATACATTATCTCAAAAGGAGACAATAAAGGTGGTTTCTTAGGGAGAGCTCTGATTCGAAGCAAAGCCAAGGGAAGGAGTTTGACCCAGTCTATGTTTAATTCCATTGTCAATTTGGTAAATACTTCCTTTAGAGTACGATTTACCCTTTCCACTTTCCCTGAAGCCTGGGGGAAATATGGACAGTTGAAATGCCACTTGAAGGAGAGGGCTTGAGAGACCTTTTGTGTGATCCTAGAAGTAAACTCAGGGCCATTGTCATATTGTAGGGAAGTGGACATACCAAACCTGGGGATGATGTCTGTCAGTAAGATTGAAGCTAAAGTGGAAGCCTTTTTATTGGAAGTGGGAAATGCCTCAACCCAACCAGAGAAAGTGTCCACAAAGACAAGGAGGTATTTAGTGTGCCATACTGTGGGCATGTTGGTGAAGTCTACCTGCCAGTCAGCAGCGGGAATGTGTCCCCGGGCTTGTTGGGAAGGGAAACGTTTGGGCCTTAAAGGAGTATGAGGGTTGGTCCGCTGACAGATCTGACAATTAGAGGCTATATTCTGTAGCATGGCTTGTCAGAGGGAGTGAGGAAGAAGAAACTCTGTAAAAAGAGGGTCAAAGACTGAGAATTGGAAAGGAATAGAGTATGAAGGAACTTGAAAAGATGCTTGTTCTTACTGAAAGAAGTAGGGGCTTCAGATGATCTGTCTAAAGTGGCCATTATATGTCCCCCATGGGGGCCATGATTGGAAGTGGTAGCAGCCATTCGTGCCACCTGGTCAGCTTTGGCATTGCCCTCAGTGATAAGAGAGCCGTCCTTCTGATGGGACCTACAATGGACATCTCCCAACTGGGTGGGTAAGTGGGAGGCCTCTATCAGATTGGTTATAAGAGCTGAATTAGTGATCGCATTACCTTTGGTGGTAAGTAGGCCTCGCTTCTTTCAAATTGCAGCATGGGATAATAAGATATAGAAGACATATTTTGAATCAGTTTAGAGGGTGAGGGATTTGCCTTGTGCTAGAAGGCAGGCACAAGTGAATTCTATAAGTTCAACCTGCTGGTCTGTAGTTCCTGAAGGCAAAACTTTGGACTCTATAATCTCAGTGGCTGAAAATACAGCGTATCCAGAGTAATGAGTTCCATTCTGCCTAAAGGAACTGCTGTCAGTAAACCAGATAAAGTCAGGCTTGGTGAGTGGTCTCTCAGAAATGGAAGAATGACAGGGGAGGAAATCATCTAAGTTTTCCAAGCAATTATGAGTTGATGTGTGAGACATGGGAGTCATTGGGAGCAGTGAGGCAGGGTTCAGTGCAGAGCAGGGGAGGAAAATAATATTAGGGTTTTCCAGAAAGGAAGTGAGGAGTGACAGAACTCTGGATGTAGGGAGGGTTTGAAGGCCCTTTTAAGCTAAAAGATACTTCAAGTGATGTGGGGAGTAGATAGTTCAAGGGGCCCCAAAATTCAGCTTAGAGGCTTCTTTGTGTAAAATTTGTCCAGTAGCCAGAGCTCTTTAGCAAGGGGCCCACCCACGGATGGTAGGGTCTAGTTGCTTGGACAAATATGACACAGGTGCAAATGTAGGCAAATAGTTTTGACCTAAGACCCCAAGTGCTTGTCCCCCATTTTCATGGACATATAGATGAAATGTTCTTGAAAGATCTGGAAGGTGAAGGGCAGGTGCCTTTAAGAGGAGTTGCTGAAGCCTGCGGAAGTGGTAGATGGGAGAGGAGGCAAGAGATTCACTAGGGGGTCCCTTTGCTAGGTCATACAGGGGTTTGGAGAGAAGAGAATAATTTGGGATCCAGGCCCTAAAATAACCTGCTAATCCTAGGAATGATAGTATTTTGGCTTTCGTATAGGGCCCTGGCAGATCAGAGAGGAGTTGCCTCCTATCCAGTGTTATTTCCTTTTTCCCGGGTGTAAGGCAAAAACCAAGATAGGTGACCCAAGACTGGGAAACCTGGGCCTTGTGGGGAGACTCCTATATCCCTTGTCTTCTAGGAATTTAAGAAGCTGAGTGGTGTGAGATTGAGAGTGTTTCCAGAAAGACTACATAGAAGAAGGTCATAGACATTGAAGAAGAGTAGAGTCAGGACAGGTCAGGTGAAAGGATGTGAGGTCCTGGGCAAGAAATTGGCCAAAGAGATGGGGGCTATCCCTGAATCCCTGTGGGAGGACAGTCCAGGTAAGCTGATGAGAATGGCGGGTGTGAGAGTCAGTCCATGAAAAAGCAAATATATCCTGAGATTCTGAGAACAAGGGAATAGAAAAGAATGCATCTTTTAAATCTAGGACTGAGAAGTGAATAGTAGTGGCAGGGATCTGAGAGAGGAGGGTGTAAGGGTTGGGAACTAGCGGGTGGATGGGGTCCACAGAGGAGTTGACAAGGCGAAGTTCTTGAACCAGCCTCTAGGACACTTTAGGATTCTTAACTACCAGAATGGGTGTGTTGAAAGGAGAGTGTGTAGGCCTAAGATACCCCTTTCGTAATAAATCATGGATGATGGGTTCTAATCCAAGGAGGGACGTGGTTGTGAGTGGATATTGTGGTTGACTAATATATCTTGAAGGGTCCTGTAAGACAATATGAATAGGACTTCATTTAGCCATAAAGGGTGTAATTGTGTCCCAAACCTCAGGGTTAAATGGTTTAGATAGTCGTGGGAGAGTGCATGAAGGAGGTGTATCTGCCCCTAGGAATATCATGAGGAAATGAGAGGTAGGAGAGGTTTGGGGTGATATGTGAATGGTGACTTTTAATAGTGAGAGTATGTCCCTTCACAGAAGGGGAATGGGGCAATGGCTCATAACGAGAAAGGAGTTAGTGAAGGACAAAAGGGATCCCTGCATATAACATGATGGGGGGGGTTGAGGGAAAATCTTTTTACCTCCTACCCTGACAATAGGAGTTTTTGAGGGTGTGGTAGGACCCTAATACTGCCTCAAGATCAAAAAAGCAGCACCAGTATCCAAGAGGAAGTTAATGAAGCGTCCATCCACCAGGAAGGTGATCCTAGGCTCTTGATTCTTGATGGTAATACTCTGGAGGGAAGGCCCAGGGCTCCGTCAATCCTCCTCTGCCAAGCCCAGGTGAGGCTGGGGTTGCTGGGTGGCAGACCAACCTCCCTTCTGGGTTGTTGGGCAGTCTGCCCCCCAGTGTCCATTTTGATGGCATTTTGCGCAGCGGTTGTAGGGTGTCCTCGGCGAAGAACAATTCCTGGTCCAATGTCCCTCCTTACCACATTTGAAGCAAGCTCCAGGGGGTGTCATATTGGGACAGCGTGTTGATGGGCCTTCTCTGAATGACCTGCGCCAACATTTGGAATTTGGCATTTTCAGCCCTCTGCCTATGGCATTCACTTTCATCCTCTCTACCATGGAAAACCTTGAAAGTGACAGCGAGGATTTTGGTCTGAGGAGTAGCAGGGCCCTGCTCAAGCTTTTTAACCTTGGCTTTAAAGTCAGGGTAGCTTTGGGCCAGAACATATGTCATTAAGACATGACGGCCATCAGGAGTTTCTGGGTCGAGGTTTGTGTACTGTTGAAGGGACTTGGTTAGTCTATCCAGGAATTCTGAAGGTGTTTCCTCCTTCCTTTGAATGACCTCCTGCACCTTTTGAAAGTTAACAGCCTTGCGGGTGGCCTTTTTCAGGCCCGCCAAGAGGCAGGATGTAAAAAGGTCACTAGACTGTAAGCCCATAGGGGATCCTGCTCTGGGACAGCATGAGGGCCTGTGGGTGGTTAGGATTGGTCCTATGATTTTCATCAGCATGGGCTTGGGCTAGCTCCCAGATCCATTGCCTTTCCTTGGGGAGAAGTGTATTGGCCAAGAGCATGTAGATGTCATGATGAGTGAGGCTATATGCTTGCAGGACCCATTGAAACTCCCGAATGTAAGTGGTGGGGTCAGTGGTGAAAGAGCCTAACTTCCTCTCTAGCTGAGTAATGTCCGACATGGAGAAGGGCACATGGACTCTGATGACACCCTCGGGACCAGCTACCTCACGAAGGGGTGCGATTGTCTTGGGGCTGGGAAGGAGTCCCTTAGACCTGGTAACAGGAGGACTGAAAGAGGCAGGCTGTGGACAGGAAGGAGAGGGAGGGGAAGGGAGTGTCTCTGTGGAAGAGGAGGAGGTGGAGCAGGCAGAAGAGGGCGGAAGGGAGGGGGATGAATTGGAAGGTTGAGGATCCGTGGAATCAGGCAGAGGAAGAGGAGGATTTTGCGGGAGAGAATGGTCAGTTGGGGCTGGGGGATAAGGTGGGGGTTCATCTGCTGGGTCGAATGAGGAAGAATCTGTGAAGTCAGGAGTAGAACTAGGGGAAGAGAGGGGTTTGCAAGCAAGAAGGACCTGAGAGGGTGGGCAGGAGGAGCAGAGACAGGGTGCTGTGCGAGAAGGCAAAAACATTCAATACAGGGAATCTCACTCCACTTTTTCAGATGCTGGCAGTAATTAAAAAGGTCCAAGAGGAGGTTTGGATCTAAGGAGCCTTCTGGAGGCCAATGATTGCCATTATCCTGTGGATATGTAGGCCAATCTTGGGTACAGAATTTGATTAGAAGTTTGGGCTTGATATCTGGTGTGAGGGAGAGTGTGGCCAGATTTTTATTAAACATTTGAGAGGTGAGGTTTTCAGGTACAGATGAAGAGGTGCCCACAGTCACAGGGAGAGATGGAAGAGAGAGAGAGAGAGAGAGAGAGAGAGAGAGAGAGAGAGAGAGAGAGAGAGAGAATAAGTGAAAGCAAGAGAGACAAAGAGAAAACCCGGGCTGGAACGGACTCCGGGAAGTGCTCAGGGCGAATGGGGGTCAGGTGGGCATCCCCAAAATGACCAGCCATCATGAGGAAATACAGAGGGCACTACCTGATCGTCACCAGTGAAGTGCGATCTGTGAGACCCAATGGGTTCGGAGCCACGGGCAACCTGACATCAGGAAAGTTTTCGAACACAGCGGAAGAAGTAAGTAATGAAAACAGAACTCCGGCTCCGGCAGAATGCAGTTGCAGGACGGGAGTTCAGTTTTCCCCGAGCAGAGAGGCAGCTTCAGCCAGGCACAGCAGCCCCGCAGAAAACAGCAACTCTAGCCGGCAGCGGCAGCAGCAGCAGAGGAGGAAAAACCACAGAGCCTCTCATGTAAACTCAGAAGCCTCACACCCCAAAGGGAAATGGATCACCAGAGGGTCCCCTGCAACCAGTAAAGGTCCCCTACCAGGCATCTGGAGTGTGACAGACTATCATGGTCACAAAGCCAGTGGTAGCCCGAAGGGAGCTGGCAAGCCGGGGTCAGGGGAGGCTTACATACAACAAATCAGTGGTGAGTGCAGGAAGCCTGCGTCTGAAAAGAGCAGACCAGGGCAGAGTGTCATGGTGGAGCAGGGGACGGGGCTCTTGTTGGAAAGAGCTCACCCATATCCTCACACGGAGCACCAGAATGAAAGAACTCCCCACGCAAAGGCACTTCACCAGGAGAATTCCAATTTTATTGCAAAAAGCTGTGTGCTTATATAGAACTAAGGAGGAGACGGGAAGGCTTAGATAAATGGCAGGCAATCTGTTTATTGGCAAGTTCTTTCAGATATCAGCTCCGGAGCCCAGGAATTAGTTCTTACTGGGGCTAAGGTTCCCGGCCAGCAAGATTTGAAATTGGCGCCAGCAGAAGAGTTCACACGGGCAGGAACATTTCGCACCACTGCAGAAAAGAAGAAGGTAGGAAGAAGAAGTGCTTAGGCGCCATGTTGGGGTTTTTCTCTGGGGTATGGCTGCCGTTTATACTTTTCCCAAAAATGAGTATACCAGACAGTGCCTTGACTGACTGGTTTTCATGAAAATGGTGTTTAACAGAGATGCCAGAAAGTTGGATCCAGCTGATTAGTGGGCCTAGAGCAATGGTGGGCATGTGTGTGATAAAACATCAGTGGTGGGACCATGTGGATCTGCCATTGGCTTCCAAATGGCTTGTGACTGACATGGTGAAGCCAGCAGACCCTTATATGTAAAGGCATCTTGTTACATGGAGAGGATTCAGGACATTGTTCAGAATCAGGTTGCTATGTTCAAGGGTGCAAGCTATGTGGGATAGAAGCCTGGTTCTTGTATTCTCCTACAGACCCTGACCCACCACATGTGACAGAAATCCCTCACACACTGTGTCCCAGTTGAACTCCTTGTATTTCGTGAAGCAAATACCAAAATCCCAGTGCAGCACCAAGAAACACCACGAAAATAGAGGATGACCATATGGCCTCATAGTCCACACAGAGAGACATTTAGCCCCAAGGGGCCACAGTTTACCTTCAAAGGGAGAATTCAGCACTGGTGTCTCATGTTCATTGGAAAATAAGAAACCATGTCCTCCAGGTCACATAGATGCAGATCCAGGTTTATGGTCTCACTAGAAAGAAAGCTAAAGCACGTGACAACAACATATATTTCAAGTGCCCAACCTCACAGGCAGTATCTCAAGAAGTCACTAGGACAACAGACCTCCATGTTTTTGAAGTGTTTACCCTGTCCCTTACTTTTGGAAACTCCTCTAACACTTCCAAGGTTGTGAACTCCTGATCGCATTCCATTCCAGATATGTATTCACGGATTTTCTAACTCTTCTCCTCTAATTGTGTCTTTCATGGGGTGAAGGTGTTGTCAAGGTATTGTTCTTGATGAGAGTGGGAAGATTTTTGTGTAGCACATATTTACATACATATTGGATTCATTTTCCAATTTTCCATTCGAAATACTGAATCCCTGTCAGTAACCCATACCCTACTAGACTCTGACTACTAATCCTAATATGATGGAGACAAATAACCCAAACATAATATTAATACAAGCAGTTCAGAGGAGGCATGGTGTATAGTTGGTCTTGCCTTTTGCATGATATAGTGTATGAGTTATAAATCTTGTCAATTGTTTGTTGAAATAGAACTCCATGTGTTTTTAAAGTTAACACATATGTGAATTTCTGTCTCCTTTTTTCTGTAGCCAATTCAGCACATGTATTTTTATATGCACATATAAAATCATACCTGGTATCACACGTACATTTTTGTGAGGTGGCTAACTTGGCAGAAACAAAGTATGAGAAGAGATCACCCCTCCTAAACGCTTTTGGAACTGAAAATTCAAACTATGAGTGAGATTTTTAGTTGAACAACATTATACATAAATCCATGTTCAGTAAAATTAATATTTTTGGATTGGTGGATGATATATATTTCACGATGAATTTTGATTGGCATATATATTGTTACTTTCTAATGTTTCTCTGTGTGATATATATATATAAATATATATATATATATATATATATATATATATATATATATATATATATATATTTTTTTTTTTTCCAAATATAAAATATATGTGTCTTATTATACACTCCCTAAATAATTCACTCATGCTCATGTATGTGGTTTTATAATCAAATTTTCATACGATTATTTTCAGAAATATTCATCCACCTGAAATACATATTTGTTTTCTAATACTGAAAACTAACTTCACTGAATGGTGCTAACAAATCCTTATTTTTCTACAGTAACTGACCCAATTTAACATCAATGCATGTAGATTCCAATGGGGCATGATGTGTATTTTGACGTTCATTATATTTAACACTGGTACATTACTATTTCTTCAGTTTTTGTACATCATAGTATATACATTTCATCCACAAGTTCACAAATTTAAAGACATTTGAAACACATTCAATCACTTCCTGCTTCAGTACACATGTATTCCTCCTTGCTTTTGACTGGTCATTTCATGAGACTTCTTTCCAAACACATTATTTTCGATTTCCATAATCAATTTTGAAGCAAAACTCACACACTTTATGATAAACCACAACCCTAATATTACCATTAGATGTATAACTTGTTGGAATGAATGTATGTATATCAATATAACATTTACTGTGTATTTTCAGATATCAATTTATTCCAATTTCTAAATTTGGAATCAGTTATATTATATATTCACACATGGTACACCTATTTGTGCCCCCAATACTAATTTATATCTCTTCTAAATATTGCTCCCAGAAATGGTGCAAGAAATACTCATGTCACCTGATCTACATATACATTTTATCACAGTAATATTCTGGCCACAAAATGCAAAGTCACACTTACAATTGTACCAAAGCCTAAATGGAATGTGAATATGGATTATGAAAATCACCCATGTCCAGGTTGCCTAATGCTCTCAAATGTCAATCCTATTGGTGACTACATATTTGTTTCTTCCTAAGATTATGTATTCAACCTCAAGCCTGTTGAAAATGTCTAATACTATCAATCACTTCATCATTTGCCTGATTTCCTAATGTCTCTAATGATATCTGCTTTCCTACATATTTTCCCCAGTTCATCATTGTGACTGACTCTTCAAATGTGCTGACATTTACATTTTCTGTCTACCTGAAACCCTATTGCTAAAGAACTTTTTGTCCAAATCCTATACTCACTCTTTTTTCTAATCCTACCAACTATCTTCCTAATCCTACCAACTATCCTTTTTTGACTGGATGTTCTCTTCAACATTCAACTAACAAGGGAAAAGGTCCTATGCCATTATGTATAGATTTATCTGAGACATATGTGCACAACATAATTCAGAGTGAAGTATCCCAATCAAGAATCCAATGCCCTTTTGGGCTTCAAATCTTACCTAGATTTGTGTTTTCATACATATATTTCACCTCTATATATACTTATAAATATTGCAGGTTCCCAATACCATTATTCATGCAGCAGAATGATTCCTAACCCAAATCAATCATGTTATTAACCCTAACCATACTTTGTTTCCTCAATCTAACTTTACAGAAAAGCAAGGACAGAGTTGGTCTTATATAGAAATGTAAGAGATCTTCCACCTGCTGAGAACCTCAAAGGTCCATGCAGAAGTGAACCCTGGGGAAGATATAGAAAGCTATGAAGGACCTGAGAGAGCAAAAGTCATCTTTCATGACAAAAAAAAAAAAAAAAAAAAAACAGGTCAGGATGAAGGGGTGTGTCTGAAGCAGTCTCTCTCTTCTTAATGTAGAGAAGATGGACCAAACCAGGCCTGTCTGGAGAGCTGTTCACGGGTGCCTATGTTTCATATACCATTCTTACTTGTGAAAGTGTCACAGGAAGTAGGGGCAGCCTCCATCTATTGGGACACTTGGAAGCAACTGTTAGGACAAAGAGGTTGCCAAGGCAGTGACCTCATTCAGTTCCTGAAGGAAGTGACCTATATAACTTTATTGGTGATGGAACTCTCTGAACTTGGGATCCAGGAAGCCAGGCACCCAGAGTCATTCCCAGTCCCAGTCCCAGTGGCCACACATGTTTGGATTTACCATAGACAGAATCGGTCTTTCTGTGTAACTACTGATGTGAGGATGGCCAAATTCCAGGAGAGCTCTGAAGAGGGTCCTTTCCTGAGAAAGTAGGTAGTGTCTCACCACTGGCACCTGACAACTTCACAGTGTTGGCCAAGGAGACCAGATCTGACATAGGACAGCCCATTTCGGGGAAACGTAGTATGGCCCATCAGTCAGAGGACACTCCGGATAGTCATAGACTTACTTGGGGGAAGGAGTTGACTTTGTGGGTGTGCGTGTGAGTTTGTGGTATTGTCTCATGATCTGAGAATATTTAGGAAAGTCGGTTTGTTTGGTTTGGAGTGGACTGTTTCTAGTAAGTCTTTTGACAATGCGAGTGTTTCTATGTCTGTTTATCCCACTGTGTCCGTGGTTGTAGACATTAGAAAAGAGAATGCATCAATGGATGTGTCCTGTCTAGTAGAAAGCTTCACAGCATTCATCCTGCCCAATTTATGAATGGACTGTGGCTTGCCTAATGGATGGGCAACAACTACTATCTTCCTAAGTTCCTGTATGTCTTCTTGAATTCTGGCCACTCTCCAGAATAGGTTCAGGGTTTTGTGTCCACGATATGTACCACCTCCAAACTCTGTGACATGGCCATATACTGGATAATTGAAGGGAATGGGATCATCTCAGAAAACTCAGATATCATTCGAGAAACCCTGCAATGGGCCATTTGCTTACCTATTGTTCTGTTGCCCTGAATGTCAGAAAGGTCTTTGCCTCAGGCCACTCCTTTGTGAAGCCTGAAGGAAACGGTTTTCAATGGGAATTAATGGGCATCACCTGTTGCTCTTTGCTTAATTGCTTTGGAAAGGAATGTGTCTGCATCAGACTCTTGGCCATGTGTGAGGCTGTTGCATAGATTCTCAGCACCTGATGGATCTAAAGAAAGTTCCCACGTGTGCTTCCAAAACCAAAATGGCCAAAAAAGCAGTCATTGTGGACGAAGTCTCTCGCCTTCCTCTGTAACGTTCCTAACCTCCATCAAGTGAAAATAGGGATCCTTTGTGTCAAATGAGTTCTCAAAACCCTGCAGATGATAGCCCATATGTGCTTGGGTTTTCTCAAGATTCCAATTCACATAAAGAGTCTATACCCGAGAGTCAGTAGGCCTCAAATTGGAGAAGCAGAGCAGTATTTATGGCAGGCTTATTTGATCACTCCTGGTTCTCAGGAAGGGTGTCCAGGCAACCCTGACTTTAGGCAAATGAGGGGCAAGGGAGGTTATTTTGTACACTGTCTTGGGCTGAGCCCCTCATGGAAACCTCCAGCCACAGGTTATGATGAGTGTCTATATGGAAGAAGATGAGGGCCTTGTGGGAGTGTTTTGGTTTTAATTGTGGTCATTTGTGTAGTGCTTGGAAGTGATGACAGGGTCTACCTGGGCTTGAACTCTGGTGTGATTCCCCTTATAGTCTAAGTTCTGGAACTGATCTCAGAGAAATATTGCCATGAACTGTGTTCAGATTTTAGGAGGCCACGCATTGGATTCCCCCTTGAAAACTGAGATCAAAAACGAGGGTGACTTTCCACAGAGCCTTGGAATCTCAGCTAAGATATCACATGATTTTATTCTGAAAAATGTGGCAGCCATAGTTGACAGAACACCCATGGACGTCACATTGAAGACCTCAATGGGCCTGGCTTCATGTGACCTTTTGACCACTCTATGGGATGACTTGCCTGTGAGATTTCTCCAGAGATTTCATTGAAATGAGTTTCCTCACCATTTAATGGTTCCTGAATGACCTGAAACCCACAATGCCTCCAACTTCATCCATGAAAAATATCTAAATAAATACAATAAAATTTTTGAAATTCCCTTAACCAGGTGGCACTGGAGAACCTTTGGATGTCTTTTTCCTGATCATGAGTGTACAAGAGAATGCCATGATTGACGGGGTTTCATGAAAGTGGTGTAGAACAAAGATGCCAGTAAGTTGGACCCTGCTGAGTAGTGGGCCTATTACAGTGGTGGGCAGGTGTGTGATAATACATCTGTGGTGTGGCCATGAGGATTTTCCATTGCCTTCAAAATGGCTTGTTACTGATATGGTGCAGCCAGCAGACCCTTCTTGTTATATGGAGAGGTTTCTGGGCAAAGTTCAGAGTCAGATTTCTATGGACAAATGGGCAAGCTTTGTGAGATAGAAGCCTGGTTGGGGCATTCTCTGTCACCACAAGTGACAGAACTCCCTCCAATTCTGGGTCCCAGTTGAACTCGTTGTATTTCATGAAGCAAATACCAAACTCCCAGTGCAGCAGCAGGAAACACCACGAAAAGTGGAGGATGACCAAATGGCTTCACAGTAAACACGGGGAGACACTTAGCACCAAGTGGCCACAGTTTACCTACAAATAGAAAATTCAGCACTGCTGCCTCATGTTCATTAGAATACAAGAAACCATGTCCTCCAGGTCACGTAGATGCAGACCCAGCTTTTATGGTGTCACAAGAAAGGAAGCTAAATCTCCTTACAACAACAAATATTTCAAGTGCCCAACCTCAGAGGAAGTTTCTCAAGAAGTCTTTAGGCCGACAGAGCTCCATGTTTTTGGAGTGTTTACCTGTTAGACCAGGATGCTAGAAAAGACCACTGACTCAAATTAAAATCAAATAAAATTAAGCTTATTATTTCCACCAGCCATGCTGCCTCTCCCTCCCAAAATGGTGGGAACAAGACAGCATCCCCAGCTTTCCTACAGCCCAGCTTTATATCCCAGAAAGTTACACAAAAGGGGGGTTACAGATAACAGAACTCTGATAAACATCACACTAAAGGTAGTTTACAATTTTTTTGCTGTCCCTACATCAGAATTCATGAGGACCATTAGAGCCTCAGAGAGGGTTGTTGTCTGGCTAGAGAAGGCAAATATTTATGATGTGTCACTAAAGTTTCAGAGAGGGCTGCTATCTGGTCAGAGAGCTGGGCATGCGTGAGTTCAAGGCGTGGGCAGGCATTCCACGCAGGTTCAGAATTTGAAGTAATTTATGGTAAAGCCAAAATTATCTTTTCATGGCTTTGTGGCATGATGGCTCCCAATTTTAATAAAAGATCAGGTTGGGTCTACAATTCCCCCCTTTTCTCTGTGTCCCTTTCAAATCTTTGATAGATTAGGGAAAGAGCACTGAGGAAATTTTAATCCCTCAGGTAAGAGTCTCCAAATTTTTAGAACTCACCCAAAACCGATCTCCCTGATTTTACCTGACTTAATTAATTATTTATATTGATAGTCTATTCATCTTTCTCTCCATTGTTGTAAGAAGAGTGGCATCACTAATTTTTTCTTCTTCTGTCCTGAGACAGGGTGACGTGAGTGGGCTCATCGTGAGGGACATGAGTTGCCTAATAGAAGTCAGTTGAGAGACATGAGTTGCCCTTTAGAAGTCAGTTCGGTTTGAAGTCAGGTTGGGGAAAAACAGGTTGTAAAGTCATCTGTGAATGGGTTCTTCTATGAGTGAAACAAAAACCATGAGTACTGAATAAATATTGCAGCAGCTGGAACATGTCACTCTATAGAAATTCCCTCACCAGTCTTTAAAATCCCCAATTATCAGGACTGTCAACTTAATATTTAACTTTAAGTGTTACAGTTGGCCCTCCCAATAAGACACAGTTTAATAATTTAATGTCATCTGATCTTGTAAAATCCTTTTACTAGTATGACCTCTGCGTCTAATAGAGAAACCTTTAATTCTGTTACTCAGGGCTGGATAATCGTACTAGCAAACACCAAGCCTACCTGTGTAGGTTAGGAATATCTGTAGGTCTTAAACTGAAAACTTCTGCCTGTGGCAGCTCTTCTTGATAGTCTCTTTTTATAAGTATTAGGCATTCCTGTCTGAGAATCCTTCTTTGTAGCCTCTAGTCTTACTTATTTTGGGAGGATAAGATAAAGTGCATACCTTAAAATTTTATTATTATTATTATTATTATTATTATTATTATTATTATTATTATTATTATTTAAAATGCCCAGGAGTGGCTGTATTTTGGTCTTAACAGTCTTTGCTAAGTGTTTAAGATGAAGCATTCAAACTGACTTTTGTTTCTATCTATTGTTAACAGTCAGCTGAGCTTTTGTGGGAATTAATTCTGGGGAAACTTGAGAGGAGATTCTCAGTTCTGCTAGTGCCATTTGCGCTAGGTGGGTCCAGGTCTTGCTTGACCATTTGGCTTCCCTCAGAAGCATCATGGATGTCTCCTTTCTTTGATGACTCTCCTCTTTGTAACAAATGCCCCGATTGGCTTTCTGTTCTCCAGTGGTCTCATTAATCTCCCTGATCAGGAGGTTATGTGGCTCAGAGTTGCAAAGCTCTTTAGAGAAGTCCCCTGTTCCCTGGATTCAGACTGACTCAGAGGGCAAGAGCCAAATATTGGTTTTCTTGGCCCTTTTCATTTAATATTCATTTTAAATCCTAATCTTAAAAATCCAGCAAATAAATTTTAACAGCCTTTTATTAAGAGTACTGGACTTTAATGTCTATAACTTTATAATTACCTTTTTATTAATTGGGATCTGTATTATTCTGTCTGTATTGTAGTTGATGACTTATTATCTTGAATAAACCCATGTTGTGTTCTTAAAGCAACACATTTGTAAAACACTAACAGGGAATCTTTAGATCACTTATAAGGAACATTTCAAACTAAAATTAACAAAAGTAAAAATACTTAGTTCGTGTAATATCTTCCCTGAATTTTTTGGCTGAGTTATACATTATATCCCCTGTTTGAGATCCTAGGAATATTGACAATAAAAAAAAAAACTTTTTAACATAACTTTAAAGAAATATTATCTGACCTAATGGTTTCATAGTCATTCTCACATGTAATAAGATGGGACACACAGCCTTATCTCAGGTAAGGCAGGGCTCTTTATAAATCTTAACTATTTTAGTTCTAAAGCTGATCTTTATTTTTAAATATCATTTGACAAAGTTTAAATAAATTGTTTGAGGTCACATGAACATTAGCTAACACCATATGATATCACATTTAAAACACGAATTAAAGAAAGGCTGAAAGTTTTTAACCTTTACAAAGATTAGGCTCTCATTAACTTAAAAATACATTTAAATTGTTCCCCAATGTAAAAATTAACATAAAACTTTACATATCTTATTGATAACAGGTAAATAAATCCCCAATATATTTTTTACCACACAACTTCAGAGCACCAGCTTGATATAATACTCTTTAAACGTTTCTACCTTACAGACTTGCATACCTGTAAGATATGAAAACATTAATAGCATAACAATTACATTTATGTTTCTACATTAATCAAGTTTGCCTTTTAAAGAAATGGCAGTACAGTGCTCTAAAATAACAGTTCTTATTTAATCAGTTGTTTAATTTTTATGGTTGCTTGCTCTAGAAAACATAAATCTTAATAAACTCAATGTTATGGGTAAACTTATGTTTTAAGAAATTTTTGTCTCATTAACACATGACTGATTTTTACAATCTTATACAGAGTTTACTAAAAAAATACAGATCTTAGTAAATCAATCAGATATCTAACAAAAGTACTCATGAATGAGTAATCCCATATCAAATTTACTTTACTTATTTATCAAAAAGTTAGAGAAATGTATTGAACAGTGTAAACCATTTTTATGTTGAAGGAAAGGTACCAGAGCCAAGGCATATTAGACATTTTGTAGATGTTAATATTTTGTTAGATGTTTGAACACCTAGAAAACTTTGTAAGCTTAAATTTAAAGACATTTGTTTTTATCTCTTTATCCAATTTAAATTGAAACATTTAAATCACGTGAATTAAAGATCTTTGGATCCACTTTTTAAAATTTGTTTTGATGAGAGCTATTTTTTTATGAGCGCTCCTTATATATGTTAATTTGTGTATCATATGTATGATACACGGACATATGTATATATAGACATACAACACATAACAATTTGTGCACACATAATACACATAATAATAGTAAAGGCCTTGTAGCTTTTCGTAGGTGAACTCTTTATTGCAATGTTTCAAAAAGTCCACAGTTGGTCAAAGATAGAACTGATCAGAAAAACATTAACCTAGGTCTGTATGCTCAAAATCCTGAGGTCAAAAAACATAAAGTATCTAAGAAAAAAAATAAGAGTCCTAGAAAAAATGACTTGCCAGTAATTAGTAAATACCATACAATTTACCTTTTTTCCCCTTAGACCTCAAATCAGTCTCTTACAAAGCTTTCAGGCTTCTTTCATTTGCATTTCAACATAAGTCATGGCTGAGGTCTGGAAGGAGCAGGAAAAAAAACTACTATTCTGAACAGACATCTCAGGACTAAGGCATTTTAACCATAATTTTCAGGTTCGGATGTTGAAAATTATGATACAAGTTTAAGATACAATTCACAAAATTTTATATCTTTACATCTTGTTTTGTCAACAGACACCATACTATGATTTACTATCCATGTCCAAATTAATGCACTGGTACACACAGTGACATTTTCCCAGGCTACCCAATTCAAAATTGGTGAAAAAAAAAGACTGTATGATTGGGTAGTTTCTTGCGAACTTGGAAGTAGAGTTCTTCAGTTATCCATCCTAAGTATTTAAGTTCTCTGGCATGAATTATCTGAAATCATAAACTAAACAATTACCTAAACCCGACTTTTAACTGCAAGATTGTGCAATGTTTCAAAAACCCATTCAGATACCAGATTGTTAAAATAAAACATCATCATTTAGACACACATTCAGCTAAGATCATTCCCCAAAAACAATTTATAATATCAACACATTACTGCAGATGCCTTAAAGGGCCAGAAACAAAGACACAATACAGACAGAAAGGAGGTCCAGACTATGGCTGTCAGACAGAACCCTTTAAACCAGAGCAGATAAGAGAAAAATCTCCTACACCAGTGGCACCATAGATGTCCCCACAAGGGGACCAGATGTTTTCACAGAAGGGCAACCTGAAATGTAAAATAAAGTGTCTCCATGGTGACTTTACTGCATTTAGTGTCCCCTTTTTGTTTTTCTCTTTTTTTAACAAGATAGAGGTGGCATAATCCTTACAGTGCAGGGAAGGAAGTATTTAATTCCCTGAATCAACAGGGCTTTGGCAGCTGCTGGGAGTCCCTCAGTTTCTCCTTTTACATACAGGATTAGCTCCTCTGATTCAGTTCCACACCAAGCATGCTCTATCTCCTAACATTTCAGTAGATAGCTCTCACAAAGTTCCGGGGCGGAGGGGGGGTACAAGATTTGTAACTTAAAGTTTGGTTCCTGACCTTGAAGCCAATTAATACAAATTTAGTAATGAGGACTGGGTTTTCAGAAAAAGAAAAAAGGAGTTTTATTGCTTGGCTCAAAAAGGAGAAACACAGGGGACTCTGCCAAAGTTGTGACTCTCTTTATCTGGAGGGACAAGGGGTTTTAAAGGAGTTTCACTTGTTAACCTGGGAGATACTCAGTTCTTAGGTCCCCAGCAGGCATAGCCCTCTGCAATGGGTGTGCTCCAGGCAGCCAGCTAGGGGCTTCTATCATCCTGCTTTACAATGGGTGATAAAGTTAATTGCAGTTCCTTAAAACACAGTCCAAAGGGGTGTCAGGCTTACTCTCTTTATTTCTGATTTTCATGTCCAATATACTTAAGTTTTTACCACCAAAATCACACAACAAAACGAACAAAAACAAACAAACAAAAAATAGAACACAGAACACAAAAAAACAGAAACCCGGCGCCTAAACACAGAAACAGGGGAACAGTGCAACATCTTGCTAAAGCTCCAGGGTAGGAGCGCGTGCGTGCCCGTCGGCACCTCTCTACAGTTCCAGAGGAATTCCCTACAGAACAGAACAGAGGACAGAAAGATTCTCGTTACTGTCCTGGACAGAAGTATATGTGAGCCTCCCCGTGCCACATCTCTGTCATCAGAAGAGATCTCCCTTAACCGGATATCAGATGTTATAAAGGAGCCACTTACCTATGGAGGCCTCCTCCATCAGGTGCTTGCTAATAGTTTTAGTGCAGAGGTTCACTGCAGTGCTCCCTGGACTAAAGGCTCTCTTCCAAATATAAAGAAGATGGACCAAATCAGGACTGTGTGGAGAGCGGTTCCTTGGTGCCTATGGTTGATATACCATTCTAATTTGTGAAAGTGCCACAGAAAATAGGGTAAGTCTCCTTCTCATGGTACGCTTGAAAGCAACTGTTTGGACAAAGTTGTTGCCAAGGCAGTGACCTCATTCAGTTACTGAAGGATGTGACCTCACTTCAATCTCTTGGTAATGGAACTCTCTGAACTTGGGATCCAGGAAGCCAGGCACACAGAGTCAGTCTCAGTCCCAGTCCCAGTGTCTCACTTGCTTCGATTTAGCAAGGACAGAGTCAGTCTTTCTTGGTACCTACTGATGTGAGGATGGCCAAATGCCAGGAGTTCTCTGAAGAGGGGCCTTTCCTGAAAAAGTAGGTAGTGGCTCACAGCTGGCTCCTGACCACTTCACAGAGTTGGACAAGGAGACCAGATCTGAGACAGGAAATGCCATATCGGGAGAACATAGTATGGCCCAGCAGTCAGAGGATACTCTGGAGAGTGAGAAACCTATTTGGGGAAGGAGGTGCCTTTGTGGGTGTGGATGTGTGTTTGTGGTTTTGTCTCATGTTCTGAGAATAGGCAGGAAAGTTGGTTTGTTTGGTTTGGAGTGAACTGTTTCTAGTAAGTTGTTTCACAAGGCGAGTGTTTCTATGTCTGTGAATCCCACTGTGTCCGTGCTTGTAGACATTAGAAAAGAGAATGCATCAATGGATGTTTCCTGTCAAGTAGAAAGCTTCCCAGCATTCATCCTGCCCAATTAATGAATGCACTAGGGCTTGCCTTATCGATGGGCAAAACCTGCTATTTTCCCAAGTTCCTGTTTTCTTCCTGAAATCTAGCCACTCTCCAGAATAGGTTCATGCATTTGCATCCACGATATGTACCACCTCCAAGCACTGTGACATGGACATGTACTGGATAGCTGAAGAGAATGGCAAGCACCTCAGAAAAGTCAGATATCATTGTGACCCAGAAAGTCTCAGTAGAGAAACCCTGCAAAGGTCCTTTTGATTACCTATTGTTCTGTTGCCCTGAATGTCAGGAAGGTCTTTGCCTCAGGCCACGCTTTTGTGAAGCCTGAAGAAAACAGTTTTCAAACGGAAATGAATGGGCATCACCTGTGGTTCTTTGCTTAAGTGTGTTGTAAAGGGATGTGTCTGAATCAGCCTCTTGGCCCTGTGTGAGCCTGTGGCTTAGATTCTCAGCACCTGATGGATCTAAAGAAAGATCCCAAGTGTGGATCCAAAATCAAAATGGCCAAAATATCAGTCATTGTTGATGAAGTCTCTCGCATTCCTCTGTAAGGTTCCTGACCTCCATCAAGTGAGAAAAGGGATCCATTGGGTCAATTGAGTTCTTCAAAGCCCTGCAGATGCTAGCCCATAGGTTCTTGGGTTTTCTCATGAATCCAATTCAAATAAAGAATCTAAACCCCACAGTCAGTAGGCCTCAAATTGAAGAACAGAGCTGTATTAATGGCAGGCATATTTGATCACTCCTCATTCACAGGAAGGGTGTCCAGGCCACTCTGACTTTTGGCAAATGAGGGGAAAGGGAGATTATTTGGGACACTGTCTTGTGCTGCGCCTCTCATGGAATCCTCCTGCCAGAAGTTATGATGAGTGTCTATTTGGAAGAAGATGAGTGCCATTTGGGAGTGTTTTGGTTTTAATTGTGGTCATTTGTGTGGCGGTTGGTAGAGATAATTGAATCCATCTTGTCTTGAACTTTGGTGTGATTCCCCTTAGAGACTGTGTTTTGGAACTGACCTCTGAGAAGGTACAAGGTCCTGTGTCATTGTATATCCATATTTCTGGGACATCTCTACGGAACGTAATTCAAAGCTAAGTCTACCAATCAAGGGCCAAATGAACTTCTGGGCTTCAAATCTTACCTAGATTTCTGTTTTCATACTTATATTTAAAGGTTAATAAAATAGGTACTTGTCACTTCCTGTTTTTCTGTATGCTTAATAAAACACTGTTGAAATCTTGAGAACTGTTTGCTCTTCTTGATCCCAGAATGTGCTGCCCCCAACTGCCAAACTGCAGAATGTACTCCATCAACCATTTGCACGCAAACCGCCCACTCGCCCTTCCCCATCAATAAACTTCCCTCCCTGCCCTCCCCAAGGAAAATATATAAGCACTTCTTAAGCTGTTCTCAGGGCTCTCTGCTCTATTCAAGTGAGCTCTGAGCCCTTGCATGCCGGACTCCCAATAAACCCTTTGCTGTTGCATTAGACAGTCTCTTGGTGGTCTCTTTCACCGACGCTCACCCGAACTTTACTTCTGGTGGCCCCAGCGAGATCCGGCAGCTGCAGATGAAAGACCCCCAACGGGCTGCTCTGGGGTTAAATAAGGCCCCTCTTTCTGGTTTCAGGATTCAGGTTAGGGTTTGACAAAATGGCTATTGGTAAAGAGCGTGAGCTCTCTCTCACGGTGGCTGACACACATGTCACAGAGCCACAGGCCATGTCCCTGGGGGATGGACTCGGGAAATCGAGGAACCATAGTCTCCTCGACTCAGTGATATTTTCTTTCAGATTCGGAATTGCCAGCCCATCAGGTTTTGCCGGCTACTCAGTCCTGATCTCAGTATTGGACGTCCATTGCCTGTCTTTATTGTCTTGTCTTGTCTGTGTCGTGTGTTGTTGCTTTCACTGTCTGTGTATATTTTATTATGGGACAGAGCACTTCAATGCCTCTGTCCCTGACCCTTAATCACTGGACCAAAGTCTGCTTAAGGGCTCAGAATCTTTCTTTTTCAGTAAAACACCAGACCTGGCAGATTCTGTGTCTCAGAATAACCCACCTTTGTAGTCTGATGGCCCCTAGAAGGATGTTTCTACTTCGCACTAATTTGAAAAGTCTGAGATATTGTCTTTCAGCCGGAGCCACATAGACATCCAGATCAATAGCCATATATCTTAACTTGTCAGGACCTCTGCAAATCTCCTCCTCCATGGGTGAAGCCTTTCCTTGTCCCTGCAACCACTCCTACTCCTTCCCCTACGATTCTATCTCTCAAACTCTTTGTTCCTCAACCTCCACCCTCTGTTCTTTCTGAGTCTCAAGACTCGACTCGTTCTTATCCTCTGCCCTTGTCCCCCTACCCCCAAAACCCTGTAAGTAATTCCCCTGCTGCTCACTCAGCCTCTCCACCATTCGAGGAAGCCAGAATGGCCCAGCGCCCTCCAGATGACTGTCCCATGACACACACAGTGCCTCCTTCCCTGGAGAAAGCTGGCCCGGCTAAAAAAACTCAGAGAACTCTCCAACGTTTTCACACCTGCCTACTTGGAATGACTGCCAACAACTCCTAGGTACTCTCTTCATGACAGAGGAATGAGAGTAAAACCTCCTGGAAGCTAGAAAAAAATATCCTCGCACCTGATGGGCCACCAACACAACTTCCCAACATAATAAAAGCCGGCTTCCCCTTAAACCAACCCAACTGGGACCTCAACACCTTTGAAGATAGGGAGCATCTGTCCAATTATTGCCACGCTCTAATAGCGGGTATCCAAGGGACCGCTAGGTGACCAACTAATGTGGCCATGGTAAGAGAAATTATTAAAAGGCCTGATGAATCTTCCTCTATGTTTCTAGAGAGAATTATGGAGGCATATAAGAGATATACTTCTTTCGATCCTCAGGCAGCAGATCAAAAGGCATCTGTCACGATGGCCTTAATTGGGGAAGCTGCCATGGATATTAAAAAAAAAAGTTAAAAGAGAGATTTAGTCAGAGAAGCTGAAAAAGTATACTATAAGAGAGAAACAGGGAAAAAGAAAGGGAGCAGAGGGAGGATGAGAGAAGCAAAAGAAAGACTAAGGCATTGACTAAGATCCTGGTCACAACAAGAAAGAGGCCATAAATTAAGACATAAGGTGACAGGAAGGGATACCTGGGCCCGTGCCAGAGGCCACCCCTGGCCTCAGATCAATGTGCCTACTGTAAAAACAAAGGACACTGGGCCAAAGAGTGCCCTATAAAGACACAGAATCGCCAGCCAGCCATTCTGACTCTGGGGGATGACTAAGAAAATTGGGGCTCAGATTCCTTCCCCTAGCTCAGGGTAACTTTTGAAGTGTAGGGGACCCCAATGAACTTTGAAGTGAATACAGGAGCAGTATACTCAACCCTTAAGGCCCCATTGGGCCATCTATCAAATAAAAAATCTGTAGTTCAAAGGGCTAATGGCAGTAAATATCGGGCTTAGACTACTAAGAGGACCATGGACCTGGGGAAAGGAAAAATCCATCACTCCTTCCTAGTAATCCCAGAATGCCTGCACCCATTGATGGGCAGAGATCTGCTCACCAAGCTCTGGGCCAAAATAACTTTTAACCCTGAAGGCCCCCAAATGAAATTTCTAAATCCTTCAGTAAATACTCCTATAGTCACGGCTTTAACTATATTAGTAGAAGATGAACGTCCACTCTTCACAACCCCCAAGACTGATCAAACAGGCAAGCTACCCCAGAAATGGAGAACAGATTACCCAGATGCCTGGGCAAAAACTGCTGTGTTAGGCCTGGCCGTGAAACAACCTCCAATAACAGTGGAGTTAAAAACCTCAGCCTCCCCAATCAATGTCAAATAATATCTTCTAAGCATAAAAAGCTAAAGATGGGATAAGGCCCTATATTCAGAAATATCTGGCCTTAGGGGTTCTAAAACCCTGTCAATTGGCCTGGAACACTCCCCTGCTATTAGAAGAAAAAGCCAGGAACCGGGGACTATCACCCTGTTAAAGACCTAAGAGAGATCAACAACAGAGTGCAGGACATTCACCCCACGGTAACTAATCTGTTCAATCTGCTTAGCACTCTGAACCCTGAGCAGAAATGGTATACTGTTCTGGACCTAAAACAAGCTTTCTTCTGCTTGCCTCTGCATAAAGATAGTCAGTTGCTGTTTGCTTTTGGGTGGGTAGACCCAGAAACCGGAAAGTCTAGTCAACTAACTTGGACTAGACTCGCAGAGGGGTTCAAAAACTCCCCCACTCTCTTTGATGAAGCCCTCCACAGAGATCTCAACAATTTCAGAACTACACACCCCGAAGTCACCCATCTTCAATACGTGGATCACCTGCTACTGGCATCCAACACCAAGGAAAACTGTGAACTGGTTCCCAAGCACTATTATCCGAGGTTACTCAACTCGGGTATAGAGCTTTGGCAAAAATTGCCCAATTTTCCAGCAAGAAGTAATCTTCCTCGACTATTTCATTAGGGGCGGTAAACGATGGCTCACTGAGCCCAGAAAACAAACATTGAGCAGATACCAACCCCATCTTACAGCAGACAACTAAGAGAGTTTCTTGGGATTGCTGGGTTTTGCAGGTTATGGATAAATGGTTTTGCGTCCTTAGCTGCTCCTTTATACCTGCTGTTAAAGGGAGATGCCCAATTCCAATGGACCCCTGAGTACCAGGAAGTTTTAGATAACATCTAAGGACACTGACATCGAATGCCTCAATTTTACTGAGCTCAGCCTGCAATTACAGAAAGCCCTACACTACGTTAAAAATGTACGTCAACTCACTCACCTTGGTTCAAAGAAACTGCAGGCATTCCTGTAGGATTAAGAACAGAGTTTTCCACTAACCGACTCACAGTGAAAGGAAATAATTGAACCGGTAACAAAAGCCTGTCGGGTCAGTCAATTGTTTAATGCTTACCCTTCCAAGTTTCTTAGAGGAAAGCACCTACGAGGAACCAGACCAGGACAATTCTGGGAAGTGGACATTACTGAAATTAAGCCAGCAAGGTATGGACTAGTCTTTGTAGATACATTTTCAGGATGGATTGAAGCCTTACACACACACACACACACACACACACAGAAAAAAAAAAAAAAAATGGCGCAAATGGTTCTCAAGAAGATCCTGGAATATATTTTTCCAAGATACGGTCTGTCTAAGGTAATAGGGTCTGATAATGGACTTGTGTTCATGGCCCAGGTAAGTCAGGTGTGGATTAATTGTAAGTTACATTATGCTTATATACCCCAGAGCTCAGGAGAGGTAGAAAAAATAAATAGAACCATTAAAGAGACCTTAACGAAATTAAGCTAAGAGACCGACATAAAAGATTGGACTATGCTCCTGCCTTATGCACTGTTTTATGCGAGAAATACTCCCTCAGTTTCTTTGTGTAACCTCACCCCCTATGAAATTCTCGATGATGCCCATCATCCAGTAAGGGACCTAATCCCCAACTCTAAGGCCTAACAATCCCTTCCACACCCCTTGCTTGACAGACTTAAAGCCATTGAAAGAACTCAGTGATAACTGTGGAAACAGCTGGCCACTGCCTACCAACCTGGGGACGAGAGGATTCCACATCAATATCAAGTAAGAGACTTCGTCTACATAAGACAACATCAGGTGTTATCCCTAGAACCCCGCTGGAAAGGAACATACCAGGTGCTACTTATAACACCTACAGCCATAAAAGTAGACAGAATCACTTTTTGGATCCATGCCTCTCATCTCAAGCCTTCGCTGTGTCCAGACTCTGGTTGGAAACTGGAAAAGACTGGTAACCATTTCAAATTGCGTATTTGCTATGTGGACAAGACTATAGACTCTCCCCTTGGCCACCAGTACTCCTAACCCTCATCAGCCTGTTCAGCAGTGAAGGCTGATCTGAAATCCTACTAGACAAGAAGTATGGTCTATCTCGCATACAGCCCCCTTAGGGACCTGGTGGCTATCTCTCCACCCAGACATTTTTCAGTTTGGTATAGGTCTTTCCTATTGAGATAACCCCGATGAAGAGGATCCCATTAAAGTTCCATTAAATCCCTTCCATACCATAGATAATTGAAACAAACATTATGGATGTACGGAAATGCGATCCAGATTCAGGTTGGCTAGCCTAGATTACTATATATGCCCGGCGGACTATCAAAGCCACAAACAGAAATGGCTGTGTGGGGGGAAAGCCAACTTCTTGTGTAACTCATGGGGATGTGAGCATACAGGGGCTGCCTGGTGGAACCCAAACTCCTCATCAAATTCAGTACACAGCATTGGCCATATTACCAATTAGACAACCAAAAACTATGGCCCCCAGAGGGTTCTCTAGATCCTCAAATTCTGCGTGACATTTTTAACTTCGGCAAGTGCTCAAAAGGGTAAAATTCCCCTATGCGGAATCCTTTTCCCTCCTTCACTCACATCCTGTACTATGCTTCTCCAATAGTTCCTCACCCTCAGCCTTCTGCTCTAGACTCTCTGCTGTCACTCCCACCTCAGCAACCTGATTTCTCACCTCCAATTACTACATCAAAAACCCAAACCTCCTCCAGTTCTCAGACCATTGCCCCCTTGCTGAGGTAGCAGGTACCGAGGTACCCCTCCACTCACTCACTCCTCTCTTTTTCTGTCTGTGCCTGCACTAGGTCCCACCAAGTCCTCTAAGAAGCTAAACCAAAGCTCAAACCAGCTGAGAAGAGCCCTCAAACCCCTATCCAAGATGTAATAAAAATGGCCTTTAAAGTTGCTTTGTCATCACTGAAAACAGGTTACTAAGAATTTAAAGTCCCTCACAGGCTTTTTGGAATACTCACTCCCATCTTCCCCTCTGCTCTACCTGTTCTACTGCTCAAGTTTTCTTCTAGGAAAACCCCAAACCCCTTTTCCATTATTCTTTTAATCTCATATTTCTCATTCTCAGATCCACGGAGCTGCTCTCAGCCTCGCCTTCCCCGTCTTCCCCCTCTGTACCAGGTCCATAGATATGTCTTAAATAACCTTCTCCAGAAGTCTTCACTGAGGCTTACATTAGGTCTTTCAGCAAAAGAGTCCCTCTGAAAGAGTTCAATGTAGATAAACTTCCACTTTTCGTGTTGCCCTGTTCTACTTGGCCACTGGCTGGAAAAATCACCACCCCTAAGCTTGACACCACCTTACTAGGTTTTCACAAAATATTTGAACAAGGCCTCTGGCCTTGAGCTGGGGCTTCACAGAGATGGCTACATTTCTAAGATAAAAAAGTTACCAATTGGGCTTCATGGTGACAGCTGGCAGGGAGAAAAAAAAGAGACAAAAAAGCTCTCCCTTTCCAAGGTGTCCTTGAAAAGTTAACTTGCCCAGAACATAGGAACAAAAACAGAAACAAACCTGATTTCTGTGAATTTCTACAGACTGTGAACTTCTGAGCCACTTCCCTTACATGTTGGGTACAAATTCTAAAACTTCCGAAACTTGGGGTTCAGGGGATTAATTGATTAAAACAGAAGCAATGCCCTCTAAATCCGGATGCAACCAAATAAGACTGTTTTCCTGTGTTTGGTGCTATCTTAGGTCCCTTTCCTTGTCCGTCCCTACAACAGTATAATTCTATACACTTTAATATTATTTATGTTTTCATAAAATGGTCAATATATGTGATTAATTATGTAATGATGCAGATGTTTTCCAGAATTCTCTATCATGACTTAGGTTCATTTAAAGATCAAATAGGGGGGGCATACAACCCGGTTCCACTGGGAACCTGTATCCCTCACTTTAGCCATCCTATTAGAAATAATAGTTGCTGAAGGGGTGGGCTAGTCCATGAGACACAACAAAGACACAATTAGAAGCAGAAATATGCCAAAGCTTAAAGACATTAAAAACCGACATCACAGCTTTACAGGAATTTTGATTTTGATTTACAAAGCAGGCGAGTGTTGGACCTCCTCTTCATGAGAGAAAGGTGCCTTTTTGCTTGCATTGTGGGAAGAATGTTGTTTTTATGCCGACAATACTGGAGTTGTAAAAGAATCTATGAGTAAATTAAGAAAACGACTTGAAGAGCGTCAAAGAGAGACAGAAGCCCCAAAAGGGAGGTTTGAGTCTTGGTTCACATAGTGACCTGATTAACTACGCTTTTATCTGCCATGGCCGGTCCATTAAAAATCCTCATATTATTGCTAACTGTAGGACCCTGTTTGCTCAACCGTGTAGTTTCCTTTCTAAACCAAATCGAACCTGTTATTAATCCTAACCATACACTGTTCTCTCAATCTAATTTTACAGAAGAGCAGGGACAGAATTGGTATTAAAATACAGAAATATAGAGGATCTTCCACCTGCTGAAAACCTCAAAGGTCCACGCAGAAATGTTCCCTGGAGAAGATGTAGGCAAGAACGAAGGACCTGAGAGAGCAAAAGTCTTCCATGGCAAACAACCTGCTCAGGATGAAGGGATGTGTCTGAATCAGCCACTCTCTTCTTAATGTAGAGAAGGTGGACCAAAGCAGGCATGTGTTGAGAGCTGCTCCTGCATGCCTATGATTGACATACCACTCTGACCTGTGAAAGTGTCACAGGAAGTAGGAGCAGCCTCCTTCTCATGGTAACCTTGGAAGCAACTGTTAGGACAAAGTTGTTGCCAAGGCAGTGACCTCATTCAGTTCCAAAGGAAGTGAACTCACCTAACTTCCTTGGTGATGGAACTCTCTGAACTTGGAATCCAGGAAGCAAGGCACCCAGACCCAGTCCCATTCCCAGTCCCAGTGGTCAAACTTATTTTGATTTACCAAGGACAGACTCAGTCTTTCTTGGGACCTACTGATGTAAGGATGGCCAAATGCAAGGAAAGCTATGAAGAGGGGCCTTTCCTGAGAAAGCAGGCAGTGGCTCACCGCTGGCTCCTGACAACTTCACAGAGTTGGCCCAAAAGACCAGATTTGAGACAGAACAGGCTATTTCCAGGGAACATAGTAAGGCCCACCAGTCAGAGGACACTCCGGATAGTCACAGACCTACTTGGGGAAAGGAGGTGCCTTTGTTGTGTGGGTGTGGGTTTGTGGTTTTGTCTCATGTTCTGAGAATAGGTATGAAAGGCGGTTTGTTTTGTTTGGAGTGAACTGTTTCTAGTAAGTCGTTTGACAAGGCGAGAATTTCTATGTCTGTGTATCCCACTGTGTCCGTGGTTGTAGACATTAGAAAAGAGAATGTATCAATGAATATGTCCTGTCTACTAGAAAGCTTCACAGCATTCATCCTGCCCTATATATGAATGGACTGCAGCTTGCCTTATTGATGTGCAACACCTGCTATCTTCCTTAGTTCCTGTTTTATTCCTGAATTCTGGCCACTCTCCAGAATAGGTTCATGGTTTTCTGTTTAAGATATGTACAACCTCGAAGCTCTGTGACATGACCATGTACTGTATAGCTGAAGGGAATGGTGAGCATCTCAGAAAACACAGATATCAGTGTGACCAGGAAAGTCTCAGTGGAGAAACCCTGATTGGGGCCTTTTGTTTACCTATTCTTCTGTTTCCCTGAATGTCAGGAAGGTCTTTTCCTCAGTCCACCACTTTGTGAAGCCTGAAGAAAACAGTTTTCAAATGGAAATGAATGGGCATTACCTATGGCTCTTTGCTTAATTGCTTTGGAAAGGATGTATCTGAATCAGCCTATTTACCCTGTGTGAGGCTGTGGCTTAGATTCTCAGCTCCTGATGGATATAAAGAAAGATCCCATGTTTACATCCAAAACCAAAATGGCCAAAACAGCAGTCCTTGTGGATGAAGTCTCTCGCCTTCCTCTGTAACTTTCCTGACCTCCATCAAGTCAGATTAGGGATCCTTTGGGTCAAATGAGTTCTTCAAAGCCCTGCAGAGGCTAGCCCATATTTGCTTGGGTTTTCTCAAGACTCCAATTCATATAAAGAATCCAAACCCCACAGTCATTTGGCCTCAAATTGAAGAAGCGGAGCAGTATTAACGGGAGGCCTATTTAATCTCTCCTGGTTCACAAGAAGGGTGTCCAGGCCACCCTGAATTTAGGCAAATTAGGTGCAAGAGAGCTTATTTTGGACACGGTCTTGGGCTGTGCCCCTAATGGAAAACTCCAGCCATAGGTTATTGTGAGTGTCTATATGGAAGAAGATGAGCGCCACGTTGGAGTGTTTTGGTTTAAATTGTGGTCATTTGGGTGGCGGTTGGAAGAGATGACTTGGTCCACATGTTCTTGAACTCTGGTGTGATTCCCTTAGAGTCTGAGTTCTGGAACTGACCTCAGAGAAGTATTGCCATGAATAGTGTTGAGATTTTTGGAAGCCAGGCATGAGCGTTGCCCTTGGAAACTGAGTTCTAGGCCCAGGGTGGCTTTCCACAGAGCACTGAGCCTCTCAGCCAGGATACCACAAATTTTATTCTGAAAGACTTGGCACCCATAGTTGAGGGTCAAACTCATATGTTCCTCACATTGTAGACCTAAATGGGCATAACATCATATGATCTTTTGGCCACCTGTGAGTGTTCTCCAGAGATTTCATTGAAATGAGCTTCGTAACCATTTAATGGTTCCTGAAAGAATTGAAACTCACAGTGCCTCCAACTTTATCCTTGAAAAATGGCTAGATAAATACCTTGAAATTTTTGAATTTCCCATCACCAGGTGGCACTGGAAAACCTTTTGATGTCCTGTTGCTGATCATGAATATACCAGACAGTGCCTTGATTGACTGGGTTTCATGTAAATGGTGTAGAACAGAGATGCCAGTAAGTTGGACTCTGTTGAGTAGTAGGTTAGAGCAGTGGTGGGCAGGTATGTGATAAAACATCTGTGGTGGGGCCATGTGTATCTTCCATTGGCTTCAAATGGCTTGTGACTGACATGGTGCAGCCAGCAGAACCTTCCATGTAAAGGCAAGTTGTTATATGGAGAGGTTTCAGGACATTGTTCAGAATCAGGTTGCTATGGTCAAGGGGGCAAGATATGTGGGATAGGATCCTAGTTCTTGTATCCTCCTGCAAAACCTGACCCACCATACATGACAGAACTTCCTCTTGCACTGTGACCAAGTTGAACTCCTTGTATTTCATGAAGCAAATACCAAATCCCAGTGCAGCAGGAAGAAACACCACGAAAATGGAAGATGACCATATGGCTTCACAGTGCACACTGGCACACATTTATCCCCCAGTGGCCACAGTTTACCTAAAAAGATTATTCAGCACTGCTGCCTCATGTACATTGGGAAATAAGAAACCATGTCCTCCAGGTCTCATAGATGCAGACCAAGCTTTTATGGTCTCCCTAGAAAGGAAGTTAAGCTCCAGACAACAACATATTTTTCAAGTGCCCAACCTCACAGGCAGTTTCTCAAGAAGTCTCTAGGCCAGCAGACCTCCATGTTTGTGGAGTTTTTACCCTGTCCCATACTTTTGGAAACTACTCTACCACTTCCAAGGTTGTGAGCTCCTGAGCATATTCCATTCCACATATTTATTCACAGATTTTCTAAATCTTCTCCTCTAATTGTGTCTTACTTGGGGTGAAGGAATTGTCAAGGCATTGTTCTGGATGAGAGTGGGAATAATTTTGTGTAGCACATATTTACATACACATTGGATTTATTGTTCAATTTTCGATTCGAAATACTGAATCCTTGACACTAACCCATACCCTACTAGACTCTGACTGCTAATTCTAGTATGATGGAGAAAAATAACCCAAACAGAATAGAAATACTAGAACTTCAGAGGAGGCATGGTGGATAGTTGGTTTGCCTTTTGCATGATATAGGGTAGGAGTTATAAATCTTGACAATTTTTTGTTGAAATAGTTCTGCATGTGTTTTTAAAGTTAACACATATGTGAATTCCTGTCTCCATTTTTCTGTAGCCTATTCAGTACATGTATTTTTATACGCACATATAGAATCCTACCTGGTATCACACGTATATTCTTGAGAGGTGGCTAATTTGGCAGATACAAAGTGTGAGAAGAGATCACTCCTCATTAATGCTTTTGGAACTGAAAATTCAGACTATGAGTGAGCTTCTTAGTTGAAAAACATTATACATAAATTCATGTTCAGTAGAATTAATATTTTTGGATCTGTGGATGATATATATTTCACAATGAATTTTAATTGGCATATATATTGCTACTATTTAATGTCTCTGTGTGTGTTTTATATATATATATATATATATATATATATATATATATATATATATATACTCTCTAGATTTTTCAAAATATAAAATATATGTGTCCTATTATACACTCCCTAAATTCATTCTTGTTTATGTATGTGGTTTTATATTAAACTTTTCATAAGATTTTTTTAAAAATATTCATCCACATGAAATACATATTTATTTTCTAGTACTAAAAAGTTACTTCAGTGAATGGTGCAAACAAATCCTTATATTTTTACAGTAGCTGACCCACTTTAACATCAATGCAAGTAGATTCCTATGGGACATGATGTGTATTTTGACGTTCATTTTTATTAAACACTGGTACATTACTATTTCTGCAGTTTTTGTACATCATAGAATATACATTTCATCCACAAGTTCACAAATTTAAAGAAATTTGTAATACATTCAATCACTTCCTGCTTCAGAACATATGTATTCCTCCTTGTTTTTGACTGGTCATTTCATGAGATTTCTTTCCAAACACATTATTTTCGATTTCCATAATCAAATTTGAAGCAAAATTCACACACTCTTGTTGATAAACCACAACCGTAATATTACCATTAGATGTATTACTGGTTGTAATGAATGTATGTATATCAATATATGATTCCTGTGTATTTTCAGATATCAATTCAATCCATTATTTAAAGTTGGAACAAGTTATATTATTTATTTGCAGTATGGTCTATTCATGCATTATCTCTATATTCATACATACATGGTACACCTATATGTACCCCCAATACTAATTTATACCCCTTCAAAATATTGCTCCAAGAAATGGTGCAAGAAATACTCATGTCACCTGATCTACATATACGTTTTATCACAGTAATATTCTGGCCACAAAATGCAAAGTCACACTTACGATTGTACCAAAGCCTAAATGGAATGTGAGTATGGATTATGAAAATCACCCATGTCCAGGTTGCATAATGCTCTCAAATGTCAATCCTATTAATGACTACATATTTGTTACTTCCTAAGATTATATATTCAATCTCAAGCCTGTTGAAAATGTCTTTTGCTATCACTCACTTTATATTTTGCCTGATTTCCTAATGTCTCTATTGATATCTGCTTTCCTACATATTTTCCCCAGTTCATCACTGTGACTGACTCTTCACATATGCTGACATTTACATTTTCTGTCTACCTGAAAACCTATTGCTAAAGAACTGTTTGTCCAAATGCTATACTCACACTTTTTTATAATCCTACCAACTATCTTCCTAATCCTACCGACTCTCCCTCTTTGAATGGTTGTTCTCCTGAACATTCAATCATCCAAGGTATCAGGTCCTATGCCATTGTGTATAGATTTATCTGAGACATCTGTGCAGAACATAATTAAAAGCTAAGTATCCCAATCAAGGACCCAATGCCTTTCTGGGCTTCAAATGTTACCGAGATTTCTGTTTTCATTCATATATTTCACCTATATAATCTTATAAATATTGCAGGTTCCCAATACCATTATTCATCCAGCAGAATGATCCTAACCCAAATCAAATATGTTATTAACCGTAACCATACACTGTTCCCTCAATCTAACTTTACAGAAGAGCAGGGACAGAGTTGGTCTTACAATACAGGAATGTAGGAGATCTTCAATTTCCGGAGAACCTCAAAGGTCCATGCAGAAATGATCCCTAACGAAGATGTAGGCAGCTATGAAGGACCTGAGAGTGCGAAAGTCATCTTTCATGACAAAAAAAAAAAAAAAAAAACAGGTCAGGATGAAGGGGTGTGTCTGAAGCAGTCTCTCTCTTCTTAATGTAGAGAAGATGGACCAAACCAGGCTTGTGTGGAGAGCTGTTCCCGGGTGCCTATGGTTGATATTCCATTCTAACTTGTGAAAGTGTCATAGGAAGTAGGGGCAGGATCCATCTCATGGACCCTTGGAAGCAACTGTTAGGACAAAGTGGTTGCCAAGGCAGTGACCTCATTCAGTTCTAGACGAAGTGACCTATGTCACTTTCTTGTTGATGGAACACTCTGAACTTGGAATCCAGGAAGCCAGGCACCCTGAGGCAGTCCCAGTCCAAGTCCCAGTGGTCTCAAATTTTTGGATTTAAGAAGGATAGAGTCAGTCTTTCTTGGCAACTACTAAATTGAAGATGGACAAATGCCAGGAAAGCTCTGAAGAGGGGCTTTACCTGAGAAAACAGGCAGTGGCTCACCGCTGGCTCCTGATAACTTCACAGTTTTGGCCAAGAAGACCAGATCTGACATAGGACAGCCCATTTCGGGGGAACATAGTATGGCCCACCAGTCAGAGGACGCTCCGGATAGTCACAGACCTATTTGGGGAAAGAAGGTGCCTTTGTGGGTGTGTGTGTGTTTGTGTGTTTGTGATTTTGTCTCAAGTTTTGAGAATATGTAGGAAAGTCGGTTTGTTTAGTTTGGAGTGGACTGTTTCTAGTAAGTCCTTTGAGAAGGCTAGTGTTTCTATGTCTGGGTATCCCACTGTGTTTGTGATTGTAGACAATAGAAAAGAGAATGCATCAATAGATGTGTCCTGTCTAGTAGAAATCTTCGCAGAATTCATCCTGTCCAATTTATGAATGGACTGCAGGTTACCTTATGGATGGGCAACACCTACTACCTTCCTACGTTCCTGATATCTTCCTGAATCTGGTCACTCTCGCATAGGCTCATGGTTTTGTGTTCAAGATATGTATCTCCTCCACAATCTGGGACATGGCCATATACTGGATAGCTGAAGAGAATGGTGAATATCTCAGAAAACTCAGATATCAGTGTGACCAGGAAAGTCTCAGTGGAGAAAATCTGCTTTGGGATTTTGCTTACCTATTGTTCTGTTGCCCTGAATGAAAGGAAGGTCTTTGCCTAAGGCCACACATTTCCAAAGCCTGAAAAAAAAAACAGTTTTCAAATGGAAATAAATGGGCATCACCTGTGGCTCCTGGCTTAATTGCTTTGCAAAGGGATATGTCTGAATCAGCCTCTTTGTGCAGTGTGAGATTATCGCTTAGATTCTCAGCACCTGATGGATCTAAAGAAAGATCCCATGTGTGCATCCAAATCCAAAATGGCCAAAAGAGAAGTCATTGTGATGAAGTCTCTTGCCTTCCTCTGTAAGGTTCCTGATCTCCATCAAGTGAGAAGAGGGATCTTTGGGTCAACTGAGTTTTTCAAGCCCTGCAGAGGCTAGCCCATAGGTGCTTGGGTTTTCTCATGACTGCAAATCACATAAAGAAACAATACCCGACAGTCAGTATGCCTCAAATTGGAAAAGCGGAACAGTATTAATGGAAGAACTCTTTGATCAGTCCTGGTTCACAGGAACGTTGTCCAGGAAACACTGATTTTAGACAAATGAAGGGCAAGGGAGCTTATTTTGACATTCTCTTGGGCTGTGTGTTTCATAAAAACTTCCAATCAAGGTTATGATGAGTGTCTATATGGAAGAAAATGAGGGCCATGTGGGAGTGTTTTGGTTTAAATTCTGGTCATTGGTGTGGCGGTTGGAAGAGATGACTGGGTCAACTGGGCTTGAACTCTGGTGTGTTTCCACTTAGAGACTGAGTTCTGAAACTGAACTCAGAGAAGAATTGCCATGAATTGTGTTGGGATTTTAGGAGGCCACGCATGAGAGTCGCCCTTGGAAAGTGAGATCTAGGACCAGGGTGGCTTTCCACAAAGAACTGGGATTCTCAGCCTGGATATCACATGATTTTATTCTGAAACACTTGGCAGCCATAGTTGAGAGTCAAAAGACATAGGACCTCACATTGTAGACCTCAATGGTCCTGGCTTCAAGTGACCTTTTCTCCACTCTTTGGAAAGCCTTGCCTGTGAGAGTTCTCTAGAATTTTCTTTGAAATGAACTTTCTCAACATTTAATGGTTCCTGAATAATTGTGCATCCAACGTCATCCTTGAAAAATGGCTAGATAAATATCACGAAATTTTTGAAATTTCCATGACCAGGTGGAACTGCAGAAACTTTTGATGTCCTGTTGCTTATCATGAGTGTACCAGACAGTGCCTTGATTGACAGGGTTTCATGAAAATTGTTTAGAACAGAGATGCCAGTATTTTGGAGCCTGCTGAGTAGTGGGCCTAGAGCAGTGGTGCACAGGTGTGTGATAAAATATCATGGTGGGGCCATTTGGATCTGCCATTGGCTTCCAAACGGCTTGTAACTGACAAAGTGCAGAAATCAGACCCTTATATGTAAAGGCATCTTGTTATATGGCGTAGTTTCAGGGCAATGTTCAGAATCAGGTTGCTATGGACAAGGGGGCAATCTTTGAGAGATAGAAGCCTGGTTGGTGAATTTTCTTGCAGACCCTGACACACCACACGTGACAGAACTACCTCAAGCACTATTTCCCAGTTGAACTCCTTGTATTTTGTGAAGCATGAACCAAACTCCAAGTGCAGCAGCAAGAAACACCACGAAAAGTGGAGGATGACCAAATTGTTTCACAGTCCACACAGGGAGACACAGTTTACCTACAAAGAGAGAATTGAGCACTGCTGCCTCGTGTTCATTGGAAAATAAGAAACGTTGTCCTCCAGGTCACATAGATGAAGACCCAGCTTTGAGGGTCTCACTACAAAGGAAGCTTAACTCCTGACAACAACCTATATTTCAGTGCCCAACTTCACTGGCAGTTTCTCAAAAAGTTTTAGGCAAGCAGAGCTTCATGTTTGTGGAGTGTGTACCCTGTCCTTACTTTTGGAAACTCCTATACCACCTCCAAGATTGTGCACTCCTGAGCATTTTCGATTCCAGAAATGTAATCACAGATTTTGTAAATCTTCTACTCTAATTGTGTCTTCCTTGGGACGAAGGTAATGACAAGGCATTGTTCTGGATGAGAGTTGGAAGATTAATTTTCCTATTTTCCATTTGAAATTCTGAATCCCTGACAGTAACCCATATTCTACTAGACTCTGACTACTAATCCTAATATGATGGAAGAATATAACCCAAACAGTACATAAATACTTGTAGTTCAGAGTTGGACTTGCCTTTTGCATGATAAAGGGTAGGTGTTATAAATCTATTCAATATTTAATTGAAATAGTTCTCAATGTGTTTTTAAAGTTAACAAATATGTGAATTACGGTCTCCAATTCTCTGGAGCCTATTCAGCACATGTATTTTTATATGCACAAATAGAATCCTACAAGGTATCACACGTACATCCTTGTAAGGTATATGACTTAGCAGATACAAAGTGTGAGAAGTTATCACTCCTCCTAAACGCTGTTGGAACTGAAAATTCAACCTATGGGTGAGCTTCCCAGTGGAACAACATTATACATAAACCCATGTTCACTAAAATGAATGTTTCTGCATCTTTATGATATATATTTCATGATGAATTTCGATTGGCATATATATTGCTACTTTTTAATGTCTGTGTTTGTTTGTGTGTGTGTGTGTGTGTGTGTGTGTGTATATATATATATATATATATATATATATATATATATATATATATATATATACTCTCCATATTTTTAAAAATATGAAATATATGTGTCTTATATACACTCCCTAAATTCATTCATGTTCATGTATGTGGATTAATAATCAACTTTTCACAAGATTATTCTTAGAAATATTCATCCACCCGAAATACATATTTGTTTCCTAGTACTGAAAACTAACTTCAGTAAAAGGTGCATACAAATCCTAATATGTATACATTAACTGACCCAGTTTAACATCAATGCATGTAGGTTCCTATGGGACATGATGTGTATTTTGACGTTAATTTTTATTCCACACTGGTACATTACTATTTCTTCAGTTTATGCACATCATAATATATATATTGTATTCACTAGTTAGCAAATTTATAGGCATTTGTTTCACTTTCAATCACTTCCTGCTCCAGAACACATGTATTCCTCTATGTTTCTTGACTGGTCTATTCATGAGACTTTTTTCCAAATATATTATTTTCTATTTCCATAATCAATTTTGAACCAAAACTCACACACCCTTCATGATAAACCATAACCCTAAGATGATCGTTAGATATATAACTGGTTGGAATGAATGATTACATATCAATATAAAATTTCTTATAAATTTTCAGATATTTATTCAATCCATTATTTAAAGTGGATCCAGTTATATTATTTATTCACAGTATGGTCTATTCATGCATTATGTCTATATTCATAGAAACGGGGTACACCTATTTGTACCCCCATACTAATTTGTAAGTCTTCAAAATATTGCTCCCAGAATTGGTGGAAGAAATACTCTTGTCACCTGATCTATATACACATTTTATTACAGAAATATTCTGGACACAAAAAGCAAAGGTCACACTTAAAATTGTACCAAAGCGTAAATGGAAAGTGAGCATGGATTACTAAAAATATCCATGTCCCGATTGCCTAATGCTCTCAAATATCAATTCTATTTTTGACTACATATTTGTTTCTTCCTAAGATTATATATTCAACTTCAAACCTGTTGAAAATGTCTAACCCTATCACACAATTTATACTTTGCTTGATTTCCTAATGTCTCTATTGATATCTGCTTTCCTATATTTTTCCCCAGTTCATCATTGTGACTGACTCTTCACATGTGCTTACATTTACATACACTCTCTACCCGAAATTCTATTGCTAAAGAACTTTTGGTCCAAATCCTATACTCACTCTTTTTTCTAAACCTACCAACTACCTTCCTAATCCTACCGACTATCGGGTTTTGACTGGATGTTCTCTTCAACATTCAATATCCAAGGTACAAGGTCCGATGACAGTTTATATTGATTTATCTGAGACATCTGTGCTGCACATTACTCAAAGCTAAGTATCCCACTCAAGTCCCCAATGCCCTTCTGGGCTTCAAATCTTACCTAGATTTCTGCTTTCATACTTATGTTTCACATATATACTCTTGGAAATATCGCATTTTGCCAATACCATTATTCATCCCGCAGAATGATTTGTAACCCAAATTGAACATGTTATTAACCCTAACCATACACTGTTCCCTCAGTATAACTTACTTAAGAGCAGGGACAGTGTGGGTCTTACAATATAGGAATGTAGATGATCTTCCACCTGCTGAGAACCTCAAAGATCCAGGGAGAAATGATCCTTGCAGAAGATATAGGCAGCTATGTAGGACCTGAGAGAGCAATAGTCATCTTCCATGGCAAACAACCTGGTCAGGATTAATTGATGGTCTGAATCAGCCTCTCTCTTCTTAATGAAGAGAAGATGGACTGAACCAGGCCTCTGTGGAGAGCTGTTCCCTGGTGCCTATGGTTGATATACCATTCTAACTTCTGAATGTGTCACAGGATGTTGGGGCAGCCTCCATCTCATGGGAACCCTGGAAGCAACTGTTAGCACAAAGTGGTTACCAAGGCAGTGACCATATTCTGTTCCTGAAAGAAGTGACCTCACTTCACTTCCTTGGTGATGGAATTCTCTGAACCTGGGATCCAGGAAGGAAGGCACCCAGAGCCAGTCCCACTTCCAGTTCCAGTGGGCTAACTTGTTTGCTTTTCCCAAAGACATAGTCAGTCTTTCTTGGTACCCACTGATGTGAGGATGGCCAAATGCCAGCAGAGCTCTGAAAAGGGGCCTTTCCTGAGAAAGCAGGTAGTGGCTCACCGTTGGCTCCTGACAACTTCACAGAGTTGGCCAAGGAGACCAGATCTGAAACAGGACAGGCCATTTTGGGGGAATATAATATGGCCCACCATTCAGAAGACACTCCGGATAGTCACAGACCTATTTGGGGGAAGGAAGTGCCTTTGCCATTGTAGGTGTGGGTTTGTGGTTTTTTCTCATGTTCTGAGAATAGGTAGGAAAGGTGGTTTGTTTGGTTTGGAGTGGACTGTTTCTAGTAAGTCGTTTGACATGGTGAGTGTTTCTATGTCTGTGTTTCCCACTGTATCCGTGGTTGTAGACATTAGAAAAGAGAATGCATCAATGGATGTGTTGTCTCTAGTTGAAAGCTTCCCCGCATTCATACTGCCCAATTAATGAATGGACTGCAGCTTGCCTTATGGATGGGCAACATCTATTATCTTCTAAAGTTCCTGTTTTCTTCGTGAATTCTGGCCACTCTCCAGAATAGACTCATGGTTTTGTTTCCCAAATATATAACACCAGAAGGTTCTGTGACATGGCCATGTACTGGATAGCTGAAGGGAATGGGAGCATCTAAGAAAACTCAGATTTCAGTGTGACCAGTAAAGTCTCAGTGGAGAAACCCTTCTTTGGGCCATTTGCTTACTTCTATTTCTATTACCCTGAATGTCAGGAAGTTCTTTGCCTCAGGCCACCCCTTTGTGTAGCCTGAAGAAAACTGTTTTCATATAGAAATGTATGGACATCACTTGTGGCTCTTTGCTTAATTGATTTGGATTGGGATGTGTCTGAATCAGCCTCTTGTCCTTGTATGAGGTTGTGGCTTAGATTCTCAGCACCTGATGGATCTAAAGAAAGATCCCATGTGCTTCCAAAACTAAAATGGCCAAAAGAGCAGTCATTGTGGATGAATATTTTTGCCTTCTTGTTTTAGGTTTCTGACCTCCATCAAGTGAGAATAGGGATCCTTTGGGTCAAATGAGTTCTTGAAATCCCTGCAGAGGCTAGCCCATATTTGCTTGGGTTTTCTCATGACTCCAAATCACATAAAGAATCTATACCCCACAGCCAGTAGGCCTCAAATTGGAGAAGTGGAACACTTTAACAGCAGGAATATTTGATCATTCCTGGTTCACAGGAAGAGTGTCCAGGTCATCATGATTTTAGGCAAATGAGGGGCAAGTGAGCTTATTTGGGCTCATAGAAACCTTCAGCTGGAGGTTATGATGAGTGTCTACATGGAAGAAGATGATGGCCCTGTGGGAGTGTTTTGATTTTAATTGTGATCATTTTTTGGCGGATGGAAGGGATGACTGGGTCCACCTGGGCTTGAACTCTGGTGTGATTCCCCTTAGAGACTGAGTTCTGAAACTGACCTCAGAGAAGTATTGCCATGAATTGTGTTGGGATTTTAGGAGGCCACGCATGAGACTCACTCTTGGAAACTGAGATCTAGGCCCAGGGTGGTTTCCACAGAGGCCTGAGAATCTCAGCCAGGATATCACATGATTTTATTTTGAAAGACTTAGCACCCATATTTGAGAGTCAAAACACACATGGACCTCACATTGTAGATGTCAGTTGGCCTGGCTTTAGGAGACCTTTTGGCAACTGTTTGAGAAGCATTGACTGTGAGAGTTCTCCAGAGCTTTCATTGTAATGAACTTTCTCAACACTTAATGGTTCCTGAATGAATTGAAACCCACAGTGCCCCTAACTTCATCCTTGAAAAATTTCTAGATAAATACCATGAAATTTTTGAAATTCCCATGACCAGGTGGCACTGCAGAAACTTTTGATGTCCTGTTGCTGATCATGTGTATACCAGACAGTGCCTTGTTTTTGACTGGGTTTCATGAAAATGGTGTAGAACAAGAGAAGCCAGTAACTTGGAGCCTGCTGAGTAGGGGGCCTAGAGCAGTGGTGGGCAGGTGTGTGATAAAACATCATGGTGGGGCCATGTGAATCTGCCATTGGCTTCCAAATTTTTTGTGACTGATATAGTGCAGACATCAGACCCTTATATGTAAAGGCATCTTGTTAAATGGAGAGTTTTCAGGGCAATATTCAGAATCAGGTTGCTATGGTTATTGGGGCAAGCTATGTGGGATACAAGCCTTGTTGGTGCATTCTCCTGCAGACCCTGACCCACCACACGTGACAGAACTCTCTCCAGCACTGTATCTCAGATGAATTTTTTATGTTTTGTGAAGCAAATACCAAATTCCCAGTGCAGCAGCAAGAAATACCACGAAAAGTGGAGGATGACCAAATGTCTTCACAGTCCCCACTGGGAGACACTTAGCTTCCAATGGACACAGTTTAGCTACAAAGAGAGAATTGAGCACTGCTGCCTCATGTTCATTGGAATATAAGAAACCATGTCTTTCGGTTACATAGATGCAGACCCAGCTATGATGGTCTCACTACAAAGGAAACTAAAGCTCATGACAACAACATATATTTCAAGTGCCCAACCTCAGAAGCCGTTTCCCAAGAATTCTTAGGCCAGCAGAGCTCCTTTCTGTGGAGTGTTTACCCTGTCCTTTACTTTTGGAAACTCCTCTACCACCTCCAAGGTTGTGAACTCCCTAGCATATTCCATTCCATATATGTATTCATAGATTTTCACACTTTTCTACTCTAATTGTGTTTTACTTGGGGCGTAGGTAATGTCAAGGCATTGTTCTGGATGTGAGTGGGAAGATTTTTGTGTAGCACATATTTACATACACATTGGATTCATTTTTCAATTTTCCATTTGAAATACTGAATCCCTGACACTAACCCATACCCTACTAGTCTCTGACTAATAATCCTAATATGAAGGTGAAAAATAAGCCAAAAAAAGAAGAAACACAAGCAGTTCAGAGGACACATTGTGTATAGTTGGAATTGCCTTTTGCATTATATAATGTAGGAGTTATAAGTCTAGTCAATTTTTTTGTTGAAATAGTTCTAAATGTGTTTTTAAAATTAGCAAATATGTGAATCCCTGTCTCCCTTTCTCTGTAGCCTATTCAGCACATGTATTTTTATATGCACATATAGAATTCTACCTGATATCACTCGTATACACTTGTGACGTGGCTGAATTGGCAGATGCAAATTGAGAGAAGAGTTCACTCCTCCTAAACGCTGTTGTAACTGAAAATTCAACCTATGGGTGAGCTTCCTAGTTGAAAAACATTATACATGAATCCATGTTCAGTAAAATGAACATTTTTCGATCTGTGGATTATATACATTTCATGATGAATTTCTATTGGCATATATGTTGCTACTTTTTTTTTCTTTTATTGGTTGCTCAAAACATTACAAAGCTTTTGAATATCATATTTCATACATTAGATTCAAGTGGGTTATGAACTCCCATTTTTACTCCAAATACAGATTGCAGAATCACATTAGTTACACATCCATATTTTTACATAATGCCCTATTAGTTACTGTTGTATTCTGCTACCTTTCCTATACTCTACTATCCCCACTCCCCTCTCTTCCCATCTTCTCTCTCTACCATACCTACTGTAATTCATTTCTCTCCTTGTTTATTTTCCCACAACCTCTTATATGTAATTTTGTGTAACAATAAGTGTCTCTCTCCATTACCATGCAATTTCCCTCTTCTCTCCCTTTCCCTCCCACCTCATGTTTCTCCTTAATGTTAATCTTTTCTTCATGCTCTTCCTCCCTGCTCTGTTCTTAGTTGCTCTCATTATATCAAAGAAGACATTTGGTATTTGTTTTTTTGGGATTGGCTAGCTTCACTAAGGATAATCTGCTCAGTGCCATGCATTTCCCTGCAAATTCCAAGATTTGGTCATTTTTTAGTGCTGCGTAATTCTCCATAGTATACAAAAGTCACATTTTTTTATCCATTCATCTATTGAAGGGCATCTGGGTTGGTTCCACATTGTAGCAATTGTGAATTGTGCTGCTATGAAAATCGATGTGGCAGTATCCCTGTTGTACGCTCTTTTAAGGTCTTCAGGGAATAGTCCAAGAAGGGCAATAGCTGGTTCAAATGGTGCTTCCATTCCCAGCTTTCCCAGGAATCTCCATACTGCTTTCCAAATTGGCTGCACCAGTTTGCAGTCCCACGAGCAATGTACAAGAGTACCCTTTTCCCCACATCCTCGCCAGCACTTGTTGTTGTTTGACTTCATTATGGCTGCCAATCTCACTGGATTGAGATAGTATTTTAGGGTGGTTTTTATTTGCATTTCTTTTACTGCTAGAAATGGAGAGCATTTTTTCAAGTACTTGTTAATTGAGTCTATGTCCTCCTCTGAGAAGTTTCTGTTCAGGTCCTTGGCCCATTGGGTTATTGGTTATCTTATTGTCTAATTTTCTGAGTTCTTTGTATACTTTGTATACTCTGGATATTAGGGCTCCATGTGAAGGGTGAGGACTAAAAATTTGTTCCCATGATGTGGGCTCCATATTTACCTCTCTTATTGTTTCTCTTTTTAAGAAAAAAAATCAGTTTAAGTAAGTCCCATTTGTTGATTCTTATTATTAACTCTTGTTCTATGGGTGTCCTATTAAGGAATTTGGAGCCTGACCACACAATATGTAGATCGGAGCCAACTTTTTCTTCTATCAGATGCAGAGACTCTGATTTGAATCTAGCTCCTTGATCCACATTGAGTTAACTTTGGTGCATGGCGAGAGGAGGGGATTCAGTTTCATTTTGTTGCATATGGATTTCCAGTTTACCCAACACCATTTGATGAAGATGCTATCCTTCCTCCATTGCAGGCCATTAGCTCCTTTATCAAATATAAGACAGTTGGAGCTTTTTGGATTAGTCTCTGTGTCCTCCATTCTGTACCATTGGTCCACCCGCCTGTTTTGGTACCAGTACCATGCTGTTTTTGTCATGATTGCTCTGTAATATAGTTTGAAATCTGGTATCGCTATACTGCATGATTCACACTTCCTGCTTAGAATTGCTTTTGCTATTCTGGTTCTTTTATTTTTCCATTTGAATTTCATGATTGCTTTATCTATTTCTACAAAAAAAATTCCTTTGGGATTTTGATTGGCATTGCATTAAACCTATAGAGAACTTTTGGTAATATAGCCATTTTGATGATGTTAGTTCTGCCTATCCATGAACAGGGTATATTTTTCCATCTTCTAAGATCTTATTCTATTTCTCTTTTTAGGGTTATGTAGTTTGCAGTATATAAATCTTTCACCTCTTTTGTTAGGTTGATTCCCAAGTATTTAATTATTTTGAGGAAATTGGGAATGCAGTGTTTTGACTCATTTTTGTTTCAGAAGTTTTGTCGCTGATATACAGAAATGCCTTTGATTTATGCATGTTGATTTTATATCCTGCCACATTGCTGCATTCATTTATTAGTTCTAGTAGTTTTTTCTGTAGACCCTTTTGGGTCTTCTATGTATAGAATCATGTCATCTACAAATAGTGATAATTTAAGTTCTTCTTTTCCTATTTTTATGCCTTTAATGTCTTTCATCTCTCTAATTGCTCTGGCCAGTTTTTCGAGAACTATATTGAATAGAAGTGTTGATAGAGGGTATCCCTGCCTTGTTCCAGATTTTAAAGGGAATGCCTTCAATTTTTCTCCATTCAGAATGATGCTAGCCTGAGGCTTAACATAGTTATCTTTTACAATGTCGAGGTAAGTTCCTGTTATCTTTAGTTTTTAAAATGTTTTGAACATAAAGGAATGCTCTACTTTGTTGAATGGTTTTTCTGCGTCTATCAAGATGATCATATGGTTCTTATCTTTAAGTCTATTGATGTTGTGAATAACATTTATTGATTTCCATATATTGAAGCCTCCTTGCATCCCAGGGATGAATTCAAGTTGATCATGGTGCACAATTTTTTTGATGTGCCTTTGTATCCAATTCGCCAGAATTTTAATGAGGATTTTTGCATCTAGGTTCATCAGAGATATTGGTCTGTAGTTTTCTTTCTTTGAGGTGTCTTTGTCTGGTTTCAGACTCTGGGTGATGTTGGCCTCATAGAATGAATTTGGCAGAGCTCCCAGTTTTTCTATATCCTGAATAACTTGAAAAGTATTGGTATTAATTCTTCTTTAAAGGTTTTGTAAAACTCTGCTGTATACCCATCCGGTCCTGGGCTTTTCTTGGTTGGTAGTCTTTTGATTGCTTCTTCTACTTCTTCCATTGATATTGGTCAGTTTAAATTGTGTGTTTCCTCCTGACTCAGTCTGGTCAAATCATATGACTTAAAAAATTTATCGATGTCTTCACTATTTTCAATTTTATTGGAATACAGGTTTTCAAAATAATTTCTAATTTTCTTCTGTATTTATGTAGCATCTGTTGTGATATTGCCTTTTTCATCCCGTATGTTAGTAATTTGAGTTCTCTCTCTTCTTCTCTTCGTTAGCATGGCTAAGGGTCTGTCGATCTTATTTATCTTTTTGAAGAAGCATCTTTTAGTTTTGTTAATTTTTTCAATAGTTTCTTTTGTTTCAATTTCGCTATGATTTTAATTATTTCTTTCCTTCTGCTACATTTTCTGTTGTTTTGCTCTTCTTCTTCTAGGGCTTTGAGATGAAGTGTGAGCTCATTTGTTTGTTTGTTTGTTTTTCTATTTTGAGGAATGACCTCCAGGCGATGAATTTACCTCTTAAAACTTCTTTTCATTGTGTCCCATAGAATCTGATATATTGTGTCTGTATTTTCATTTATCTCTAAGAATTTTTTGATTTCCTCCTTTATGTCTTCTGTAACCCATTGATCATTCAGTAACATATTCTTCATTTTGCATGTGATGTATGATTTTTTCTTCCTTCTTTACATTGGTTTCCAGGTTCATTCCATTATGATCACAAAAAATTCATGGTATTATCTCCACCCCTTTATATTTACTGAGGGTTGCCCTATGGCATAACATATGGTCTATTTTTGAGAAGGATCCATGTGCTGGTGAGAAAAAAGTATATCCACTTGATGATGGTTGATATATTCTATATATGTCAGTTAAGTATAGGGCATTGATTGTGATATTGAGTTCTATAGTTTCTTTATTCAACTTTTGTTTGGAGGATCTGTCCAATGGTGAGAGAGGTGAGTTGAAGTCACCCATAATTATTGTATTGTGGTCTATTTGATTTTTGAACTTGAGGATAAATTGTTTTATGAACATCACAGCACCATTATTTGCTGCGTGAATATTGATAATTGTTATGTCTTGTCGGTGAATGGTTTCTTTTAACAGTATATAAAGTCCTTCCTTATCCCTTTGATTAAATTAGTCTTGAGGTCGATTTTATTCGATAGGAGGATGGCCACCCCTGCTTGCTTACGAGGACCGTGTGCATGGTATAAATTTTCCCAATCTTTCACCTTCAGCCTGTGTATGTCTTTTCCATTCAGATGTGTCCCTTTGAGGCAACATATAGTTGGATTTGTTTTTTTTTTTATTTCAAGTTACAAGCCAATGTCACTTTATTCGAGAGTTTAAGCCATTATCATTTAGAGTTACTATTGATATATGGTTTGTACTGCCACCCATGTTTGCTTATATATATATATTTTTAATTAGTTTGATTCTCCATGATTTGCTTTTCCCCTGCCCTCTGTCATTACTGAGGCACTTCTCACTGATGGTTTTCGTTGTTGATTTTCATTTCTTCCTCGTGTAGTGTTTTGCTCAAGATGCTTTGCAATGCTGGTTATCTGGCTGCAAATTCTTTTAGCTTTTGTTTACTTGAAATATTTTTATCTCGTTGTCTTATCTTAAGCTTAATTTTGCTGGATACATAATTCTTGGTTGGCATCCATTGTCTTTCAGTGTTTGAAGTACGTTGTTCCAGGATCTTCTCACTTCCAGCGTCTATGATGAAAAATCCATTGTTAAACTTTTTGGTTTACCCCTGATTGTAATGATTGTAATCTGCCTCCTTTCTCTGGTAGCTTTTAATATTTTCTCTTTGTTCTGTATATTGGATATCTTTATAACAATGTGTGTTGGCATTGTTCTACTGTGATTTTGTGTGCTCGGTGTCCTGTAAGCATCTACAATTTGTTTATCTGTTTCCATTTTTATTTCTGGAAAGTTTTCTGTAATTATTTCATTCACCAGGTTTCTCATTCCCTTGGTTTTAATCTCTGTACCTTCCTCTATCCATATGACTCATTAGTTTGTTTTTTTTTTTTTATGTTATCCCATATCTCTTGAATGTTTTCTCATAATTTTTTACAACATTTCTTTGTTGGCTAGACTTTTTTCAAGATGATATATTTTGTCTTCATTATCTGACATTCTGTCTTCTACTTGCTCTACTCTGTTAGTGATACTCTCAATTGAGTTTTTAATTTGGTTTATCATTTCCTTGATTTCTAGAATTATTGTTTGATTTTTCTAATAATCTCTATCTCCTGATAAAGATGCTTAATTTCTCATTTTATCTGTTTATGTAATTCATTTTCAATGCGTTTTATCACTGTTTGTTTTTGCTGTCTCGTATCCTCTTTAAGGTTCCATTCCATCTGTCTAAGGTATTCCTTGAGTTCTTTATATGACCATTTTTCTGATGACTCTAGGTGCTCTTGAATATTTAGGCTGTCCTTCATTGTTCATACTCCTTTTCTTCCTTGTTTTTATATGCTGCTCATGTTACTTCTTCTTCTGTTTGACTACTGAGTTACTGCTTACTCTTATAAATTTATTTGATGCTTGGGAGGAAAGATATTAGAAGGGAAGGGAGAAGTCACTAAAGAGAATGAGAGTAGGCAGGTAGAATTCAAGGAAGGAGGAATAAGAGAAATGAAAAGAAATGAAAAGACAAAAGAAAAAAATAGAAAATAAAGAAAGAAAGTTTTAAGTAATGATGATGATTAAAAAATTGAAAATTAAAATTTAAAATAATAATAATAATAATAAAATAAAAAAATTAAAAAATAAAAACATTTAAAAAAGTTAAAGAACAACAATAACAAAAATGAAAATGAAAGAAAAAATACAAATAAAAAAATAATAATAATACATGCAGTCCTAGAGTTCAAATAACTTCTCTTCCAGTAGGTGGAGCTGTGCGCATTGGGCCAAGCTTCTCCTCTCAATAAGTGAGAACCAATCACTGTGCAGCAGCTCTTCCTCCCAGACTGGGCAGGTCTGCAATTCTGAGTGCCTAGGGCTTTCTCTTGTGCTTCCTCAAGCCAGGCCCCACTCACCTGTGATGCTCACCACAATACTGGTTACAAGCCAGGCCTCTGCTCCTGGTAGCCCTGTTTCCATGAACGCCTGGGCACACTCTCCTTGTTTGCCTTCCTCAGACCCTAAGTTTGTAGAGCTTGGGGCTGAGAACCTCCAGCGAATTTGCTTGCCCTTCAGGAGCCATGGCCCCGGTAGGTGGTGTAAGAGACCTCAATTGTCATCACTGGTGGGAGCGGTAGCAGGGAATTCCACGCCGCGAGTCCTGAGCCAATCTTGATTCCCTAGATCTGGGTATCGCGCTCCTTGGAGAGCTGGGAGGGGCCATTACGGCAGAGGTGGGAAGGGCTTTTGAGGTTTCCCTGCATTGTTGAGAGAGATGGCAATGGGATTACACACTTGTCGCGCTGGTTTCAATGAAGTTATCTCCTCCGCCTGTGACGTCAGTTCTCTGCCATGGTGGTATCCCATTCAAATGGTGACCGTTCGTTCCCTTTGCTGGGTGACCAATGCAACAGGTGGGTCCTGACTATCTCTCCCAAGCCCCATTTCAATCCTGTGGCCACTGCCTATGAAGGCTCAGTTGGCTTTTAACTCTCAATTCAGAAAGCCCGACCAGTTATTTCAGCGGGAATGTTAGTGCTGAGTCACAAAAACCAGACGAATCTAAGCTTGAATGCAGCCAATCCGGGCTTTGTGTGTGTTCTGAGGGGCCCAGACTGTTCACCCCAGATTCACAATAGGTCAATATTGCCTAGTGATTCTGAGCAAACAGCATTTAGACAGTTTACGACTCCCTATGCCCGCGCAGCTGAAGAGATCAGAGACTTGATTTCTCCATGCCTGCCTTCATAATGGATCTCCTGTATTGCTACTTTTTAATATCTGTGCTTTTGTGTGTGTGTGTATATATATATACATATATATATATACACACACACACATATATATATATATATATACTCTTTAGATTTTTCAAAATATGAAATATATGTGTCTTATTATGCACTCCCTAAATTCATTCATATTCATATCTGTGGATTTATAATCAACTTTCCACAAGATTATTTTCAGAAATAATCATCCACCTGAAATACATATTGTTTCCTAGTACTGAAAACTAAATTCAGTGAATGGTGCATACAAACCCTAATATTTCTACAGTTACTTAGCCAGTTTAAAATCAATGCAAGTTGATTTCTAGGGGACATGATGTGTATTTTGACTTTCATTTTTATTCAACACTTGTACGTTACTGTGTCTTCAGTTTATGCACATCATGGGATATATATTTCAGTCACAAATTAGAAAATTTATAGGCATTTGTTTCACGATCAATCACTTCCTGATTAAGAACACATGTATCCTTCCATGTTTCTTGACTGGTCTTTTCATGAGACTTCTTTCCAAACACATTATTTTTGTTTAACATCATCATGTATAAAGCAAAACTCAAACACCATTCTTCATAAACCATAATCCTAATACTACCATTAGATATATAACTGGTTGGAATGAATGATTGTATATCAATATAAGATTTCTTATATATTTTCACATATCAATTCAATCCATTATTTAAAGTGGAATCAGTTATGTTATTTATTCATAGCATGGTCTATTCATGCATTATCTCTATATTAATAGACACAGGGTACACCTCTTTGTACCCCTAATACTAATGTATACGTCTTCAAAATATTGCCCCCAAAAACGGTGAAAGAAATACTCATGTCACCTGATCTACATATACATTTTATCACAGTAATATTCTGAACAAAAAAAACATAAAAATGTAACACTTATGATTGTACAAAAGCCTAAAAGGAAAGTGAACGTGGATAACTAATAACATCCATGTCCAGGTTGCCTAATGCTCTCAAATGTCATTCCCATTCGTGACGACATATTTGTTTTTTCCTATGATTATGTATTCAAACTCAACCCTGTTGAAAATGTCTAATCCTATGACTCACTTTATACTTTGCCTGATTTCGTAATGTCTCTATTGACACCTGCTTTCCTACACATTTTCCCCAGTTCATCATTGTGACTAACTCTTCACATGTGCTGACATTTACATTCACTCTCCCAATGAAACCCTATTGCTAAAGAAGCTTTTTATTCCAAATCATATACTTACTCTTCTTCCTAAACCTACTGACTATCTTCCTAATCCTACTGACTATCCCTTTTTGACTGGATGTTCTCTTATACATTCAATCATCCAAGGTACAAGGTCCTATGCCACTGTATTTCGATTTAACTGAGACAATTGTACAGAACATAATTCAACACTAAGTATCCACATCAAGGGCCCAATGCCCCTCTGGGCTTCAAATCTTTCTTAGATTCCCGTTTTCATACATGTATTTCAACTATATATTCTTATAAATATCGCAGGTTCCCAATCTCATTATTCATCCTGCAGAATGACTCCTAACCCAAATCGAACATATTATTAACCCTAACCATACACTAACTTTGCAGGAGAGCAGGAACAGTGTGGGTATTAAACTACAGGAATCTAGGGGATGTTCACCTGCTGAGAAACTCAAATGTTCATGCAGAAGTAATCCCTGGTGAAGATGAAGGCAGCTATGAATTACCTCAGAAAGCAAAAGTCATCTTCCATGGCAATCATCCTGGTCAGGATGAAGGGTTGTGTCTGAATTAGTCTCTCTCTTCTTAATGTATAGAACATGGACCAAACCAGTCCTGTGTGGAAGCTGTTCCCGGGTGCTTACGGTTGATATAACATTCTAACTAGAGAAAGTGTCCCATGAAAATCAGGGCAGCCTCCACCTCATGGTATTTTGGAAGCAACTGTTAGTACAAAGTGGTTGCCAAGGCAGTGACATAATTCAGATCCTGAAGGAAGTGATCTCACCTCACTTCCTTGGTGATGGGACTCTCTGAACCTGAAATCCAGGAAGCCAGGCACCCAGAGACAATATCTGTCCTAGTCCCAATGGTCTGACATGTTTGGATTTACCAAGGACAGAGTCAGTCTTTCTTGGTACCTACAGATGTGAGGAAGGCCAAATGCCAGGAAACCTCTGAAGAGGGGCTTTTCCTGAGAAAGCAGGTAGTGTCTCAACACTGGCTCTTGAGAACTTCACAGAGTTGGCCAAGCAGACATGATCTGAGACAGGAGAGGTCATTTCGGAGGAACATAGTATGGCTCACCAGTCAGAGGACACTCCGGGGAGTCACAGACCTACTAGGGGGAAGGAGGTGCCTTTGTGGGTGTGGGTGTGAGTTTGTGGTTTTGCTCATGTTCTGAGAACAGGTAGGAAAGGCGGTTTGTTTGGTATGGAGTGGAATATTTCTATTAAGTCCTTTGACAAGGCGAGTGTTTCTATCTGTGTGTATCCCACTGAGTCCATTGTTGTAGACATTAGAAAAGACAATGCATCAATAGATGTGTCCTGTCTAGTAGAAAGCTTCTCAGCATGCATCCTGCCCAATTCATGAGTGGACTCTGGCTTGCCTTATGGATGGGCAACACCTCCAAACTTCCTAATATCCTGTTTTCTCTCTCAATTCTGGCCACTCTCCAGAATAGTATCATGGTTTTGTGTCCAAGATTTGTACCACCTCCAAGATCTGTGACATTGCTATGTACTGGATAGCTGAAGGAACTGGCTAGCATCTCAGAAATCTCAGATATCTGTTGACCAAGAAAGTCTCAGTGGAGAAACCCTGCTTTGGTCCTTCTGCTTACCTATTATTCTGTTGAATGTCAGGAAGTTTTTTGCCTCAAGCCACCACTTTGTGAACCCTGAAGAAAACAGTTTTCAAATGGAAATGAATGGGCATCACCTGTGGCTCTTTGCTTAATTGCTTAGGATTGGGATATGTCTGAATCAGCCAGTTGGCCCTGTGTGAGGCTGTGGCTTAGATTCTCAGCACCTGATGTATCTAAAGATAGATCCCATGCGTGCATCTAAAACCAAAATGGCAAAAAGATCAGATATTGTTGATGAACTCTCTTGCCTTCCTCTGGTAGGTTCCTGATATCCATCAAGTGAGAATAGGGATCCTTTGGGTCAAATGAGTTCTTCAAAGCCCTGCAGAGGCTAGGCCATAGGTGCTTGATTTTCATGACTCCAATTCACTTAAAGAATCTAAACCCCAAAGCTAGAAGGCTTCAAGTTGGAGAAGCCAAGCAATATTAAAGGCAGGCCTATTTGATCACTCATGGTTCACAGGAAGAGAGTCCAGGACACCCTGACATTAGGCAAATGAGGGGCAGGGAGCTTATTTTGGACACTGTCGTGGGCTGCGTCCCTTATGGAAACCTCCAGCCAGAGGATATAATGAGTGTCTATATGGAAGAAGATGAGCGCCATGTGAGAGTGTTTGGTTTTAATTGTGGAAATTTGTCTGGCGGTTGGAAGAGATCACTGGGTCCACCTAGGCTTGCACTCTGGTGTGATTCCCCTTAGAGACTGAGTTCTTTTACTGATCTCAGAGAATTATTGCCAGGAATTGTATTGGAATTTTAGATGGCCATGCATGAGAGTTGCCCTTGGAAAGTGACATCTAGGCCCAAGTTGACTTTCCACAGAGCACAGGGAATCTCAGCCAGGATATCACATGATATTATTCTTAAAGACTTGGCAGCCATATTTGAGAGTCAAAACACACATGGACCATACATTGTAGACCTCAATTGGCCTGGCTTAATCTGAATTTGGGCACTTTTGGAAGCCTTGCCTGTAAGAATTCTCCAGAGTTTTCATTGAAATGAACTTCCTCACCATTTATTGGTTTCTGAGTGAATTGAAATCCACAGTGCCTCCAACTTCATCCTTGAAAATTGGCTAGATCAATACCATGAAATTTTTGAAATTCCCATGACCGGGTAGCTCTGGAGAACATTTGGATGTCCTGTTGCTGATCATGAGTATACAAGACAGTGCCTTGATTGACTGGGTTTTGTGAAAATGGTGTTGAACAGAGATGCCAGTAAGTTGGATCCTGCTGAGTAGTTGTACTAGAGTAGTGGATGGCAGGTGTGTAATAAAACATCTGTAGTGGGGGCATGTGGATTTGCCATTGGCTTCCAAATGGATTGTGACTGACATTTTGCAGCCAGTAGACCCTTATATGTAAAAGCATATTGTTATATGGAGAGGTTTTAGGGCAATGTTCAGAATCAGGTTGCTATGGAAAATGGGGCAAACTATGTGGGATAAAAGCTTGGTTGGTGCATTCTCCTGACGAACCTGACCCACCACACTTGACAGAACTCACTTCAGCACTGTGTCCCAGTTGAACTCCTTGTATTTCATGAAGCAAATACCAAACTCCAAGTGCAGCAGCAAGAAATACCACGAATAGTGGAGGATGACCAAATGGAATTACAGTCCACAAGGAGAGACACTTAGACCCCAGTGGCCACAGGTTACCTACAAATAGAAAATACAGCACTGCTGCCCCATGTTCATTGGAAAATAAGAATCCATTTCATCCAGATCACATAGATGAAGACTCAGCTATGATGGTCTCACAACAAATGAAGCTAATGATCCTGACAACAGCATATATTTCATTGCCCAACCTCAGAGGCAGTTTCTCCAGATGTTAGGCTGGCAGAACTTCATGTTTGTGGAGTTTTTACCCTGTCCCTTACTTTTGGAAACCCCTCTACCACCTGCAAATTTGTGAACTCCTGAGCATTTTTCATTCCACATATGTATTCACAGATTTTCTAACTCTTCTTCTCTAATTGTGTCTTATGTGGGGCGAAGGTAATGTCAAGGCATTGTGCTGAATGAGAGTGGGAATTTTTTGTGTAGCACATATTTGCATACACATTGGATACATTTTCCAATTTTCCATTCGAAATACTGAATCTCTGACACTAACACATACCCTACTAGACTTTGACTTCTAATCCTAATATGGTGGAGAAAAATAACCCAAACAGAATAGAAATACAAGAGGTTCACAGGAGGCATGGTGTATAGTTGGACTTGCCTTTCGTATGATAAACGGTAGGTGTTATAAATCTAGCGAATTTTAATTGAAATAGTTCTCCATGTGTTTTAAAAGTTAACAAATATGTGAATAACTGTCTCCCTTTCTCTGTAGCCTATTCATCACATGTATTTTCATATGCACATTTAGAATTCTACCTGGTATCACTCGTACATTTTGTAAGGTTGCTGGCTTGGCAGATGCAAATTGTGAGAAGAGATCACTCCTACTAAACGCTGTTGGAACTGAAAAGTCAACATATGAGTGAGCTTCTTAGTTGAACAACATAAATCCATGTTCATTAAAATTAATATTTTTGGATCTGTGGATGATATATTATTTCATGGTGAATTTCGATTGGCATACATAATGTTACTTTTTAATGTCTGTGAGTGTATATATATATATATATATATATATATATTCACTCTCCAGATTATTCAAAATATGAAGTATATTTTTCTTATTATACACTCCCTAAATTCATTCATATTCATGTATGTGGATTTATAATCATGTTTTCACAAGAATATTCACAGAAATATTCATCCACCTGAAATACATATTTGTTTCTTAGTACTGAAAACTAACTTCGGGGGATCATATGCTGGTGGTGAAGGGAGTGCATCACCCCCATGTACCGCGTCACTGTGCGGGAGAATGACGAGTTATAACGGCTAAAATATATCTTGTTAGAAATTTCCAGCAAAATTGGGGTGCTCCAAAACCTAGTGGACATATTTCCATCTCACGAGGATCAGCTACGTGAGCTCAAACACTAGTGATTTGTCCGCATGGAGGGTCATGCTGCTTATTCAGGAAATCGGTCTGCGGCTAGAGTCTGCGGCACGCACTGGGAAACGAAGAGATAGCAATGCAAATATACAGCGGTGTGGATTCTGTGGGCTCCTGCCAGGTATGCAATCACTGTGCTAAGTGCTGAATTCTTTGTTTGGGACGGGGAAGGATGCGGTCCAATTCGGTTCTCCACACCAGTCAGACCACAGAGAAAGCCAGCGGCCACTATCTTGGAGAGCTGATGTCACCATCCCTGTTTTCGACTGATCGAAGCTCATTCAGCTATAGAACAGGTAATTTCAGGATGCCATTCACCTTTGTGTTGCAGACAAATTACTCAGGCTCAGTGCTAAAGAACCTGCAGAAACTCCGTCTTGGAGCCTGCTCCTATTAGAACATACACAAAGCCCAGAGCGGCTGAATTCCACCTCTCGGAACTGATCTGGCCCAGGGCTAAAGAACCCGCGGAAACTGCTTCTCGGTCTGGGTCTTGCTGAATACTGTGGAGGTAAATATCAACCAAGCCTTCATAGGAAGTGGCAAAGGGTTGAGACGCGGCTTGTGAGGGCCGGTCAGGACTCACTCATTGCTTTGGTCACCCAGAAAAGGGAACAAAATGCTGCCTTTCACATGGGATACCAACATGGCAAATTTCTGATGTCATCAGAAAGCAGCAGAGGAGATGACTTCATTGATACCAGCAGTGACAGAAACAGTTGGTCTCCTGGTGAAGAAAGTGAGTCACAAACACCCGGGTCTCTCTCACTTTGTCATCAAGCCAGAGGGGCAGAGCAGAGCAGCTGCCCACGCCTGGAACAGACCCAGTGACACACCTGCATGGTAGTCACGTCAACCCAATTGGAGTAGAGGCAGAACAAAGCCACCCCCCTTGCCCAGAACAGGCCCAGCGACCCGCAGGTGTGGTAGTCACGTCACCCCAATTGGAGTAGTTGCAGAGCAGAGCCTTCTCCCATGCCTAGTACAATCCCAGTGGGTCACTGGCATGGTAGTCACATCACCCCAATAGGAGTAGGGGCAGAGCAGAGCCTTCGCCCACGCCCAGAACAGGCCCAGCAACCTGACGGCATGGTAGTCACGACACACCAATTGGAGTAGGGGCAGAGCAGAGCCACCACCCGCACCCGCAAGGTAGCAGATCTGCACCTGACCAGAAGAAGAGGCCCAGCGGCCTGCCGGCGCTGCAGACACTTTACCCCATTTGGAGTAGGGGCAGAACAGATCTGTAGCCTGTGCTCACAAGGTAGGCAGACCTGCGACCAACCGGCGGACCAGGCACAGCGGCCCGCCGGCGTGGTAGTCACGTCACCCCAATTGGAGTACGAGTAGAGCAGTGCCACCGCCCACGCCTGCAAGGTAGGCAGACCTGCGACTGATTGGCAGAACACTGCAGGGGTCCACGGGCGTGGTAGACACGTCACACCAATTGGAGGAGGGGCAGAGCAGAGCCACCTCCCGCGTCTGCAATGTAAGCAGACCTGCGACCGATCAGAAGAACAGGCCTAGCGGCCCATCAGCGTGGTAGATAGATCACCCCAATTGGAGGAGCAGCACAGCCACCCCTCGCCCCTGCAAGGAAGACTTTTCAAATATACAAGAGCAATATAAATATTTAGGGGGAAAATTTCAAAATCACAAGTTTCACCAAGCAGAAAGAAACGCGAACAGTATGAAAAGACAAGGAAAAAAGAACCACAAGCAATGCAGGTCAACACAACTTTAGAAGAAGTAATAGCTGCAGCAGATGGAATGTCAGATAAAGAACTCAGGATATACATGCTTCACATGATCTGGAGTCTCAAGGAAGACATTAGACAGCAAAATCAGACAATGAAAGATCACTTCGACAATGAATTACATAAACAAATCCAAGAAGCCAAAGATCAACTATACAGGGAGATAGAGGTTGTAAAAAATAAAAAAAAAACAGAAATCCTAGAAATGCAGGAAGCAATAAACCATCTTAAAAACTCAATTGAGAATACTACCATCAGAGTAGAACACTTAGAAGATAGAACATCAGACAATGAAGACAAAGTATTTCAACTTGAAAAGAACATAGACAGCTCAGCAAAACTATTAAGAAACCATGAACAGAACATTAAAGAAATATGGGATAACATAAAGAGACCAAACTTAAGAGTCATTGGGATACAGGAAGGTATAGAGGCCCAAACCAAAGGAATGAGCAATGTATTCAATGAAATAATATGAGAAAACTTCCCAGACTTGAAGAATGAGACAGACTTCCAAGTTCTAAAAGCCTACAGGACGCCGAATGTGAAAAATTATAAGAGATCCACACCTAGACACATTATAATGAAGATGCCCAACTTACAGAATAAGGAGAGAATTTTAAAATCTACAAGAGAAAGGAAGCAGATTACATTTAGGGGTAAAACAATCAGGATAACAGCTGATCTTTCAACACAGACTCTGAAAGCTAGAAAATACTGGAATGACATTTTTCAATCACAGAAACAAAATGGGTTCCAACCATGTACTGTATATCCAGCAAAATTAAGCTTCAGGATGGAAGATGAAATTAAAACTTTCCATGATAAACAAAAGTTAAAAAAATGTAGCTATTAAACCATCTCGTCAAAACATCCTCCGCAAAATATTACAGGAAGAGTAATGGAAAATAATGAAAACCAACAGTGGGTGGTAGGACATTAAAGGGGGGAAATAATCAAAGAGGAAAACAATCCATGTTTAATAACATAAATAAACAAATATGGCTGGAAGAACAACCCTTATCTCAATAATAACCGTAAATGTTAATGGCTTAAACTCACCAATTAACAGACACAGGCCAGTAGAATGGATCACAAAACAAGACCCAATAATATGCTGCCTACAGGAGACGCATTTGATAAGAAAAAGACATACATACACTGAAGGTAAAAGTTTGGGAAAAATCATATCACTCATATGGACTTTGGAAACAAGCAGGAGTGTCCATACTCATATCAAATAAAATAGATTTCAATCCAAAGTTAATCAAAAGGGATAAAGAGGGACACTACATACTGCTCAAGAGAACCATACACCAGCAAGACATAACAATCATAAATATATATGCCCCAAACAATGGTGCAGCTATGTTCATCAAACAAACTTTTCTCAAGTTCAAAAGTCTAATAGACCACCATACAATAATCATGGGAGACTTCATCACAGCTCTCTCACCACTGGACAGGTCTTCCAAACAAAAGTTGAAATAGGAAACTATAGAACTCAATAACACAATTAATAACCTAGACTTAATTGACATATATAGAATATACCACCCAACATCAAGCAGTTACATTTTTCCTCAGCAGCACATGGATCCTTTTCAAAAATAGATTATATATTATGTCACAGGGCAACTTTTAGACAATATAAAGGAGTAGAGAAAATACCATGCATCTTATCTTATCATAATGGAATGAAACTAAAAATCAATGATAAAAGAAGGAAGGAAAAATCATGCATCATTTGGAGAATGAACAATAGGTTACTGAATGATCAAGGGTTATAGAAGACATCAAGGAGGAAAATAAAAAATTCTTAGAGAATAATGAAAACACAGACACAATATATCGGAATCTATGGGACATTTGAAAGCAGTTCTAAGAGGAAAATTCATTGCTTGGAGTTCATTCCTTAGAAAAAGAAAAAACCAACAAATAAATGATCTCATACTTCATCTCAAAATCTTAGAAAAACAAAAGCAAACAACAGCAAAAGAAGTAGAAGGAAAGAAATAATTAAAATCAGAGCAGAAATTAATGAAATCGAAACAAAAGAAACAATTGAAAAAATTGACAAAACTAAAAGTTGGTTCTTTGAAAAAATAAATAAAATGGACAGACCTCTAGCCATGCTAACGAAGAGGAGAGAGAACTCAAATTACTATCATACAGGATGAAAAAGGCAATATCACAACAAACATTTCAGAAATACAGAAGATAATCAGAAATTACTTTGAATCCTTATACTCTAATATAATAGAAGATAGTGAAGGCATCGAAAAATTTCTTAAGTCATATGATCTGACCAGAGTGAGTTAGGAGGATATAGACAACCTAAACATACCAATATCAATTGAGGAAATAAAAGAAACCATCCAAAGACTACCAACTAAGAAAATCCCAGGACCGTTTGGGTATACAGCAGACTTTTACAAAACCTTTAAATATGAACTAATACCAATACTTTTCAAGCTATTTCAGGAAATTGAAAAAGAGGGAGATCTTCCAAATTCATTCTACGAGGCCAATATCACCCTGATTCCTACACCAGATAGACACTTCAAAGAAAGAAGACTAAAGACCGATATCTCTAATGAACCTAAATGCAAAAATCTTAAATTAAATTCTGGCGAATCAGATACAAAAACATATCAAAAAATGTGCACGATGATCAAGTAGGATTCATCCCTGGGATGCAAGGATGGTTCAATATACGAAAATCAATAAATGTTATTCACCACATCAATAGACTTAAAATAAAAACTATATTATCATCTAGATAGATGCAGAAAAAGCATTCGACAAAGTACAGCATCCCTTTATGTTCAAAACTCTAGAATAACTAGGAATAACAGGAACATTCCTCAATATTGCAAAAGCAATCTATGCTAAACCGCAGGCTAGCATCATTCTGAATGGAGAAAAATTGCAGACATTCCCTCTAAAATCTGAAACAAGACAGGGATGCCCGCTCTCACCACTTCTGTTCAATATAGTTATCAAAAGACTGGCCAGAGCAATTAGACAAATGAAAGAAATTAAAGGCATATAAATGGGAAAAGAATAACTTAAATTATCACTATTGCAGATGACATGATTCTATACCTAGCAGACCCAAAAGTGTCTACAAAGAAACTAATAGAGCTAATAAATGAATTCAGCAAAGTGGCAGGATATAAAATCAACACGCATAAATCAAAGGCATTCCTGTATATCAGCGACAAATCTTCTGAAATGGAAATGAGGACAACCACTCCATTCACAATATCCTAAAAAAAAAAAATGGGAATCAACCTAACAAAAGATGTGAAAGTCTTATACAATGAAAACTACAGAAACCTAAAGAGAGAAATAGAAGATCTTAGAAGATGTAAAAATATACCCTGTTCATGGATAGGCAGAAATAACATCATCAAAATGGCGATATTACCAAAAATTCTCTGTAGGTTTAATGCAATGCCAATCAAAATCCCAAAGGCATTTCTTGTAGAAATAGAGAAAGCAATCATGAAATTCATATGAAAAAATAAAAGACCCAGAATTGCAAAACAATGCTAAGCAGGAAGTGTGAATCAGGCGGTATAGTGATACCAGACTTCTAACTATACTACAGAGCAATAGTAACAAAAATAGCATGGTACTGGTACCAAAACAGGCAGGTGGACCAATGGTACAGAATAGAGGACACAGAAACCAATCCACAAAACTACAACTATCTTATTTTTGATAAAGGGGCTAAAAGCATGCAATGGAGGAAGGATAGCATCTTCAACAAATGGTGTTGGGAAAACTGAAAATCCATATGTAACAAAATGAAACTGAATCCCTTTTTCTCGCCATACACAAAAGTTAACTCAAAATGAATCAAGGAGCTTGATATCAAATGAGAGACACACTGTCTGATAGAAGAAAAATTTGGTTACGAGGTACATACTGTGGGGGGGCTCCAAATTCCTCAATAGGACACCCATAGTACAAGAGTTAATAACTAGAATCAACAAATGGGACTTACTCACTAAAAAAGTTTTTTCTCAGCAAAAGAAACAATAAGAGGTAATTAGGGAGCCTACATACTGGAAAGAAATCTTTACTACTCACACTTCAGATAGAGCCCTAATATCCAGAGTATACTAAGAACTCAAAAAATTAGACAATAAGATAACAAATAACCCAATCAACAAATGGGCCAAGGACCTCAACAGACACTTCTCAGATGAGGAGAAGTGTCAATCAACAAGTACATGAAAAAATGCTCACCATCTCCAGCAGTCAGAGAAATGCAAATCAAAACCACCCTAAGATACCATCTCACTCCAGTGAGATTGGCAGCCATTATGAAGTCAAACAACAAGAAGTGCTGGCAAGGATGTGGGAAAAGAGGTACACTTGTACATTGCTGGTGGGACTGCAAATTGGTGCAGCCAATTTGCAAAGCAGTATGGAGATTTCTTGGAAAGCTGGGAATGGAACCACCATTTTACCCAGCTATTCCCCCTCTTGGTCTATTCACTAAAGACCTAAAGAGAGCATGCTACAGGGACACTGCTACATCGATGTTCATAGCAGCACAATTCACAACAGCAAGACTGTGGAACCAACTTAGATGCCCTTCAATAGAAGAATGGATAAAAAAATGTGGCATTTAAACACAATGGATTATTACTTTGCATTGAAAAATGAAAAAATCATAGAATTTGCAGGGAAATGGATGGCATTAGACTAGATTATGCTAAGTGAAGCTACACAATTCCTATAAAACAAATGCCAAATATCATCTTTGATATAAGGAGAGTAACTAAGAACAGATAGGGATGAAGAGCATGACAAGATGATTAACATTAAATAGGGATGAGAGGAGGAAGGGAGGGAGAAGGTAAATTGCATGGAATTGGAAGGAGACCCTCTGGGTTATACAAAATTACATACAAGAGGAATTGAGGGGAAAGGGAAAAATAATACAAGGAGGAGAAATTTATTACAGTAGAGGGAGTAGAGAGAGAAGTGTGGAGGGTCGGGGAGGCCAGGGGGGATAGTAGAGGATAGGAAAGGCAGCAGAATACAACAGACACTAGTATGGCAATATGTGAATCAATGGATGTGTAACTGATGTGATTCTGCAATCTGTATACAGGGTAAAAATGGGAGTTCATAACCCACTTGAATCAAAGTGTAAAATATGATATATCAAGAACTATGTAATGTTTTGAACAACCATAAATAAAAATTAAAAAAAAACTCTCTTTGGTGAATAATGCACGCAATTCTAATATTTCTACAGTAACTGAACCAGTTTAACATCAATGCAAGTAGATTCCTATTGGACATGATGTGTATTTTGACGTTCACTTTTATTCAACACTGGTACATTACTATTTCATCAGTTTATGCACATAACAGGATATATATTTCATTCACAATTTAGAAAATTTATAGGCATTTGTTTCACTTTCAATCACTTCCTGCTTCAGAACACATGGATTCCTCCATATTTCTTGATTGGTCTTTTCATGAGACTTTTTTCCAAACATATTATTTTCGATTTCCATAATCACTTTTGAAACAAAACTCACACACACTTCATGATACACAATAACCCTAAGATTACCATTAGATATATAACTGGTTGGAGTGAATGATTGTATGTCAATATATGATTTCCTATATATTTTCAGATATCAATTCAATCCATTATTTAAAGTGGAACCAGTTATAATATTTATTCACAGTATGGTCTATTCATGCATTATCTCTATATTCAAAGACACAGGGTACACCACTTTGTACCCCCAATACTAATTTATATGTCTTCAAATATTGCTCCCAGTAATGGTGGAAGAAATACTCATGTCATATGATCTACATACACATTTGATCACAATATTTTTCTGGGCACAAAATGCAAAGATCACACTTATGATTGTACCAAATCCTAAATGGAAAGTGAACATGGATTACTAAAACGATAAATGTCCAGGTTGCCTAATGCTTTCAAATGTCATTCCTACTGGTGACGACATATTTGTTTCTTCCTAAGATTATGTATGCAATCTCAACCCTGTTGAAAATGTCTAATCCTATCACTCACTGTATAATTGCCTCATTTCGTAATGTCTGTATTGATATTTTCCCTTTTACATATTTTCCCCAGTTCATCATGTAACTGACTCTTCACATGTGCTGAAATTTACATTCACTCTATAACCAAAACCCTATTGCTACAGAACTTTTGCTCCAAATCCTATACTCACTCTATTTCCTAAACCTACTGACTACCTTCCTAATCCCACCGACTATCTCAATTTGAGTGGATGTTGTCTTCTAAAATCAATCATCCAAGGTGTAAGGTCCTATGCCATTGATTATCGATTTATCTGAGACATCTGTGCAGAACGTAATTATAAGCTAAGTATCCCAATCAAGGGCCTAATGCCCTTCTGGGCTTCAAATCTTACCTAGATTTCTGTTTCCATACTTATATTTCACCTCTATAATCTTATAAATATCGCAGGTTCCCAATACTATTAATCATCCTTCGCAATGATTCGTAACCCAAATCGAACATGTTATTAACCCTAACCATACACTCTTCCCTCAATCTAACTTTGCAGAAGAGCAGGGACAGAGTTCGTCTTACAATACAGGAATGTAGGGTATCTTCCTCCTGCTGAGAACCTCAAATGTCCATGCAGATTTGATCCCTGGAGTAGATGTAGGCAGCTATGAAGGACCTGAGAGAGCAAATGTCATCTTCCATCGCAAACAACCTTCCCAGGATGAAGGGTTGTGTCTGAATAAGCCTCTCTCTTGTTAATGTAGAGAAGATAGACCAAACCAGGCATGTGTGGAGAGCTGTTCCGGGGTGCCTATGGTTGATATACCATTCTAACTTGTAAAAGTGTCACAGGAAGTAAGGGCAGCCTCCATCTCATAGGGGTATTGTAAGCAACAGTTAGGACAAAGTGGTTGCCAAGGCAATGACCTCAAAGAATTCCTGAAGGAAGTAATCTCACCTCACTTCCTTGGTGATGGAACTCTCTGAACTTGGAATCCGGGAAGCCAGGCACCCAGAGCCAGTCTCAGTCCCAGTCCCAGTGGTCTTATTTTTTGGATTTACCAAGGACAGAGTCAGTCTTTCTTGGTACCTACTGAGGTGAGGATGAACAAATGTCAGGAAAGCTCTGAAGAGGGGCCTTTCCTGAGAAAGCAGGTAGTGGCTCACCGCTGGCTAGTGACAACTTCACAGATTTGGCCAAGGAGACCATATCTGACACAGGACAGGAGATTTCATCAGAACATAGTTTGGCCCACCAGTCAGAGGACACTCCCAATAGTCACAGACCTACTTGGGGGAAGGAGCTTCCTTTGTGTGTGTGGATGTGGGTTTGAGATTTTGTCTCATGTTCTGAGAATAGGTAGGAAAGGCGGTTTGTTTGGTTAGGAGTGAACTGTTTCTGGTAAGTCGTTTGACAAGGCCAGTGTTTCTTTGTCTGTGTATCCCACTGTGTCCGTGGTTTTAGATATTAGAAAAGAGAATGAATCATTGGATGTGTCCTGTCTAGACTCAACTTGCCCAATTTATGAATGGACTGCTGCTTGACTTATGGGTGGACAACTCCAACAATCTTCCTAAGTTCCTGTTTTCTTCCTGAATTCTGGCCACTCTCCATAATAGGCTCATGGTTTTGTGTCCAAAATATGTACCACCTCCAAGCTCTGTGACATGGCCATGTACTGGATAGCTGAAAGAAATGGGAGCATCTCAGAAAACTCAGATATCAGTTTGGCCAGGAAATTCTAAGTGAAGAAACCCTGCTTTGGGCCTTTTGCTCATCAATTGTTCTGTTGCCCTGAATGTCAGGAAGATCTTTGCCTCAGGCCACACCATTGTAGAGCCTAAAGAAACAGTTTTCAAATGGAAATGAAAGGGCATCACCTGTGGCTCTTTGCTTAATTGCTTTGGAAAGGGATGTGTCTGAATCATCCTTTTGGCCCTGTGTGAGACTGTGGCTTAGATTCTCAGCACCTGATGGATCTAAAGAAGGATCCCATGTGTGCATCCAAAACCAAAATGGACAAAAGAGCAGTCAGTGTGGATGAAGTCTCTCGCATTCCTCTGTAAGGTTCCTGTTCTCCATCATGTGAGAACAGTGATCATTTGGTTCAAATGTGTTCCTCAAAACCCTGCAGAGGCTAGCCCATAAGTGCTTGGTTTTTCTCAAGACTCCAATTCACATAAAGAATCTAAAACACACAGTCAGTAGGCCTCAAATTGGAGAAGCAGTGCCATATTAATGGCAGGCCTATTTGATCACTCTTGGTTCACGGGAAGGATGTCCTGGCCACCCTGATTTTAGGCAAATGAGGGGCAAGGGAGGTTACATTGGACACTGTCTTGGGCTGCACCCCTCATGGAAACCTCCAGCCAGAGGTTATGATGATTGTCTAAATGGAAGAAGATGAGTGCCTTGTGGAAGTGTTTGGGATTTAATTCTGGATATTTGTGTGACAGTTGGAAGGCATAAGAAGGTCTACCTGGGCTTGAACTCTGGTGTGATTCCCCTTATAGACTGAGTTCAGGAACTGATCTCAGAGAAGTATTGCCATGTATTGTGTTGTGATTTAAGAGGCCATGTTTGAGAGTCACCCTTGGAAACTGAGATCTAGCCCTAGAGTGGCTTTCCACAGAGCTCTGGGAATTTCAGCCAAGATATCACATGATTTCATTCGAAAGACTTGGCAGCCATAGTTGAGAGTGAAAACACACATGGACCTCATATTGTAGACCTCAATGGGCCTGGCTTAATGTGACCTTTTGGCCATTCTTGGGAAGCCTTGCCTGTGAGGGTTCTCCAGAGCTTTCATTGAAATAATATTGCTCACCATTTACTGGTTCCTGAATGAATTGAAAACCACAGTGCCTCCAACTTCATCCTTGAAAAATGTCTAAATAAATACCATGAAATTTTTGAAATTCCCATGACCAGGTGGCACTGGAGAACCTTTGGATGTCCTGTTGCTCATCATGGATGTACCAGACAGTGCCTTGCTTGACTGGGTTTCATGAAAATGGTGTAGAACAGAGGTGCCAGAAAGTTGCAGCCTGCTGAGAAGTGGGCCTAGAGCTTTGGTGGGCAGGAGTGTGATAAAACATCTCTGTTGGAGCAATGTGGATCTTCCATTGGCTTCCAAATGGCTTGTGGATTACATGAAGCAGCCAGCAGACCCTTGAAATTAAAGGCATCTTGTTATATGGAGAGGATTCCGGGCAATGTTCAGAATCAGGTTGCTATGGACAAGGATGCAATGTGGCAAGCTTTGAGGGATAGAAGCGTGGTTGGTGCGTTCTTCTGCAGACTCTGAACCACCACACATGACAGAACTCCCTCCAGCACTGTGTCTCAGTTGAACTCCTTGAATTTCATGAAGAAAATACCAAACTCCAAGTTCAGCAGCAAAAAACCCACAAAAAGTGGAGGAGGACCAAATGGCTTCACAGTCCAATGGGGAGACACTTAGCCCCCAGAGGCCACAGTTTACCTAAAAAGAAGAAAATCAACACTGCTACCTCATGTTCATTGGAAAATAAGATACCATGTCCTCCACGTCACATAGAGGCAGACCCAGCTTTGATGGTCTCACTACAAAGGAAGCCAATTCTCCTGACAACAACATATTTTTCACGTTCCCAAACTCAGAGGCAGTTGCTCTAAAAGTTTTTAGGCCAGCAGAGCTCCATGTTTGTGGAGTGTTTACCCTGTCCCTTACTTTTGGAAACTCCTCTACAACCTCCAAGGTTGTGAACTCCTGAGCATTTTCCATTCCAGATATGTATTCACTGATTTTCTATCTATTCTACTATAACTGTGTCTTACTTGGGGTGAAGGTAATTTCAAGGCATTGTTCTGGATGAGAGTGGGAGGATATTTGTGCAGCATATATTTGCATACAAATTGGATTCAATTTCCAATTTTCCTTTTGAAATACTGAATCCCTGACACTAACCCATACCTACTAGACTCAGACAACTCATCCTAATATGATAGAGAAAAAAAACCCAAACCTATAGAAATACAAGCAGTTCATTGGAGGCATGTTGTATAGTTGGACTTGCATTTTGCATTATACAAGGTAGGAGTTATAAATCTGGTCAATGTTAGTAGAAAAAGATCTCCATGTGTTCTTAAAGTTAACAAATATGAGAATTCATGTTTCCCTTTCTCTTTAGCCTATTCACACTTGTATATTTATATGCATATATAGAATCCTACCAGGTATCACACGTACATCTTTGTGAGGTGGCTGACTTGGCAGATACAAATTGTGAGAAGAGATCATTCCTCCTAAACGCTGTTGGAACTGAAAATTCAACCTATAGGGAGCGTCCTAGTAGAACAACATTATACATAAACTCATGTTCAGTAAAATAAACATTTTTGCATCTGTGGATGATAAATATTTACTGATGAATTTCGATTGGCATTTATGTTGCTACTTTTAATGTCTGTGAGTGTTTTGTGTGTTTGTGTGTGTGTGTGTGTGTATATACTCTCCATATTTTTCAAAATATGAAATATATGTGTCTAATATACACTCTCTAAATTCATTCATGTTCATGTATGTGGATTTTTAATCAACTTTTCACAAGATTATTCTCAGAAATATTCATCCACCTGAAATATATATTTGTTTCCTAGTACTGAAAACTAACTTCAGGGAATGATGCATACAAATCCTAATTATTCTACAGCAACTGACCCAGTCTAACATCAATGCAAGTAGATTCCTATGGGACATGATATGTAATTCTTTATTCATTTGTATTCGACACTGGTACATTATTATTTCTTCAGTTTTTGCACATCATAGGATATACATTTCATCCACAAGTTCACAAATTTATAGGCATTTGTTTCAAATTTAATCACTTTTTGCTTCAGAACACATATATTTTCAGGGTTTCTTTACTGGTATTTTCATGAGTCTTCTTTCCAAACACATTATTTTCGATTTCCATAGTCACTTTTGAAGCAAAACTCACACACTCTTCATGATAAAGCAAAACACGAATATTACCATTAGATGTATAACTGCTTGGAATGAATGATTGTATATCAATATACAATTTCCTGTAATTTTTCAGATATTAGATCAATTCATTTTTTAATGTTGAAAAAAGTTATATTATTTATTCACATTAGGGTCTATTCATGCTTTATCTCTATATTCATAGACACAGGGTACACCTCTTTGTACCCCCGATTCTAATTTTACATCTTCAATATATTGCTCGCAGAAATGGTGGAAGACATACTCATGTCACCTGATGTACATATACATTTTATCAAAGTAATATTCTGGACAAAAAAATGTAAAGGTCACATTTATGATTGTACCAAAGCCTAAATGTAAAGTGTACATGGATTACTAAAAACATCCATGTCCAGGTTGCCTAATGCTGTCAATTGTCAATCCTATTGGTGACTACATATTTGTTTCTTCCTAATTTATATATTCAAACTCAACCCTGTTGAAAATGTCTAATCCTATGACTCACTTTATACTTTGCCTGATTTCGTAATGTTTCTATTGATATCTGCTTTTTTACATATTTTCCCAAGTTGATCCTAGTGACTGACACTTCATATGTGCTGACATTTACATTCACTCTATAATCGAAACCCTATTGCTAAAGAACTTTTGGTCCAAATCCTATGCTCACTCTTCTTTCTAAACCTACCGACTATCTTCCTAATCGACTATCTTCCTAACCGACTATCCCTTTTTGACTGGATGTTCTCTTCTACATTCAATCATCCAAGGTAAAAGGTTCTATGATATTGTATATCGAATTATCTGAGACAACTTTGCAGAGCATAATTCAAAGCTAAGTATTTCAAGGGAAAAACCCTTATGGGCTTCAAATCATAACTAGATTTCTGTTTTCATACTTATATTTCACCTCTATATTCTTGTAAATATCGCAGGTTCCCAATACCATTATTCATCGCACAGAATGATTCGTAACCCAAATTGAACTTGTTATTAACCCTAAACATACACTGTTCCCTCAATCTCATTTTACAGAAGAGCAGGGACAGAGTGGTTTTTACAATACAGGAAGGTTGGGGACCTTCCACCTGCTGAGAACTTCAAAGGTCCATGCAGAAATGATACCTGGAGAAGTTGTAGGAAGGTATGAAGGACCAGAGAGAGCAAAAGTCATCTTCCATTGCAAACAACCTGGTCAGGATGAAGGGATGTGTATGAATCAGCCTCTCTCTTCTTATTGTAGAGAAGATGGACCAAACCAGGCCTGTGTGGAGAGCTGTTCCCGGGTGCCAATGGTTGATATACCATACTACCTTGTGAAAGTGTCACAGGAAATAGGGGAAGCCTCCATCTCATGGGACCTTTGGAAGGAAGTGTTAGGACAAAGTGGTTGCCAAAGCAGTGACCTCATTCAGTTCCAAAGAAAGTGACATACCTCATTTTCTTGGTGATGGAACTGTCTGAACTTGGTATCCAAAAAGCCAGGCACCAAGAGGCAGTCCCAGTCCCAGTCCCAGTGGGCTCACTTGTTTGGATTTACCAAGGACAGAGTCAGTTTTCTTGGTACCTTCTGATGTGAGGATGCCCATATGCCAGGAAAGCTCTGAAGACGGACCTTTCCTGAGAAAGCAGGTAGTGGCTCACCACTTTTTCCTGACAACTTCACTGATTTGGCCAAGGAAACCAGATCTTAGAGAAGACGGACCATTTCAGGGGAACATAGTATTGCCCATCAGTCAGAGGACACTCTGGATAGTCACAGACCTACTTGGGGGAAGGAGGTGCCTTTGTGGGAGTGGGTGTGGGTTTATTGTTTTGTCTCATGTTCTGAGAATAGATGGGAAAGGCGGTTTGTTTGGTTTGGAGTGGACAGTTTCTAGTAAGTCGTTTGACAAGGCGAGTGTTTCTATGTCTGTGTATTCCACTGTGTCCGTTGTTGTAGACATTGGAAAAGAGAATGCATTAATGGATGTGTACTGTCTAGTGTAAATCTTCCCATAATTCAACCTGCCCAATATATGAATGGAGTGCAGCTTGTCTTGTTGATGTGCAACACCTGCTATCTTTCTAAGTTGCTGTTTTCTTCCTGAATTCTGGCCACTCTCCAGAATAGGCTCATGGATTTGTGTCCAAAATATGTACCACCTCCAAACTCTGTGACATGGCCATGTACTGGATACCTGAAAAGAATGGCGAGCATCTCAGAAAACGCAGATATCAGTTTGACCAGGAAAGTCTCAGTGGAGAAACCCTGCTTTGGGCCTTTTGCTTACTTATTGTTGTTTTGCACTGAATGTCAGGAAGTTCTTTGCCTCCATCCACCCCTTTGTGAAGCCTGAAGTAAACAGTTTTCAAATGGAAATGAATGTCATCACCTGTGGCTCTTTGCTTAATTGCTTTGGGAAGGGATGTGTCTGAATTAGTCTCTTGGCCATGTGTGTGGCTATGACTTAGATTCTCAGCACCTGATGGATGTAAAGAATGATCCCATGTGTGCATCCAAAACCATAATGGCAAAAAAAAATCATTCATTATGGATGAAGTGTCTTGCCTTCCTCTGTTAGGTTCCTGAACTCCATCAAGTGAGAATAGGGATTCTTTGGGTCAAATGAGTTCTTCAATTCCCTGCAGAGGTGCTTGGGTTTTCGCATAACTCCAAATCACATAAAGAATTGATACCTGAATTCAGTAGCCCTCAAATTGGAGAAACACAGAAGTATTAACGGCAGGCTTATTTGATCACTCCTCATTCACAGAAACGGTGTCCAGGCCACCCTGACTTTAGGCAAATGAGGCACAAGCGAGCTGATTTTGGACACTGTCTTGGCTTTTCTCATGACTCCAATTCACATAAAGAATCTAGACTCCACAGTCAGAGAGCCTCAAATTGGATAAGCGGAGCAGTATTAAGGGCAGGCCTATTTGATCACTCCTGGTTCACAGGAAGGGTGCCCAGGCCACCCTGAAGTTAGGCAAAAGAGGTGCAAGAAGCTTATTTTGGACATTCTCTTGGGCTGCACAACTCATGGAAAACTCCAGGAAGAGGTTATGATTAGTGTCTATATGGAAGAAGAATTGGGCCATGAGGGAGTATTTTGGTTTTAATTGTTTTCATTTGAGTCGCGATTGGAAGAGTTGTCTGGGTCCACCTGGACTTGAACTCTGGTGTGATTCCCCTTATAGACTGAGTTCTGGAACTGACCTGAGAGAAGTATTGCCATGAATTGTGTTGGGATTTTAGGAGGCCAGGCATGAAGTTGCCATTGGAACCTGAGATCTAGGCAGAGGTTGGCTTTCCACAGAACACTGGGAATCTCAGCCAGGATATTACATGATTTTATTCTGAAAGATTTGGCATGCATTATTGAGATTCAAAACACACATGGACCTCGCTTTATAGACCTCAATTGGCCTCGCTTCATGTGACTTTTTGGCCACTCTTTGGGTAGCCTTGCCTGTGAGAGTGATCCAGAGCTTTCCCTGAAATTAGCTTCCTAACCCTTTAATGGTTCCTGAATGAATTGAAACCCACAGTGCCTCCAACTTCATCCGTGAAAAATTGCTAGATAATTACCATGAAATTTTTAAAATTCCCATGACCAGATGTCACTGGAGGACCTTTGATGTCCTGTTGATGATCATGAATATACCAGACAGGGCCTTGATTGACTGGGTTTCAGGAAAATAGTGTAGAACAGAGATGCTAGTAAGTAGAAGCCTGGTGAGTAGTGGGCCTAGAGAAGTGTTATGCAAGTGAGTGATAAAACATCTGTGGTGGGGCCATGTGGATCTTCCATTGGCTTCCAAATGGCTTGAGACTGACATGGTGCAGCCATCAGACCCATATAGGTAAAGGCATATTTTTATATGGAGAGGTTTTAGGGCAATGTTCAGAATTATGTTGCTATTGTCAAGGGGGCAAGCTACGTGGGATAGAACCCTGGTTGGTGTATTCTCCTGGAGACCCTGCCCACCACAGCTGACAGAACTCCCTTCAGCACTGTTTCCCATTTGAACTCGTTGTATTTCATGAAGCAAATACCAAACTCCCAGTGCAGCAGCAAGAAACACCACGATAATTGGAGGATGACCAAGTTGTTTCACAGTCCACACGGGTAGACACTTTCCCCTCAGTGGCCACAGTTTACCTACAAAGAGAGAATTCAGCACTGCTGCCTCATTTTTATTGGAAAATAAATAACCATGTCCTCCAGGTCACATAGATACAGATCGATCTTTGATTGTCTCACTACAAATAAAGCTAAAGCTCCTGAAAACAACATATATTTTAAGTGCCCAACCTCAAAGGCAGATTCTCAAAAAGTCTTTAGGCCAGCAGAGCTCCATGTTTGTGGAGTGTTTACCCTGTCCCTTACTTTTGGAAACTCCTCTACCACCTCCAAAGATGTGAAATCTGGAGCATTTTCCATTCCTGATAGGTATTCACAGATTTTCTAACTCTTCTCCTCTAATTGCATCTTACTTGGGGTGAAGGTAATGTCAAGGCATTGTTCTGGAGGAGAGTGGGAAGAATTTTCGGTAGCATATATTTGCATACACATTGGATTCAGTTTTCTATTTTCCATTCAAAATACTGAATCCCTGACTCTAACCCATACCCGACCAGACTCTGACTACTAATTCCAATATGATGGAGAAAACTAACCCAAACAGAATCGAAATACAAGCAGTTCAGAGTAGGCCTGGTGTATTGTTGTACTTTTCTTTTGCATGATACAGAGTTGGAGTTATGAATCTAGTCAATTAATTGTTGAAATAGTTGTCCATGTATTTTTAAGGTTAACAAATATGTGAATTCCTGTCTCCCTTTCTCTGTATTCTTATATGCACATATAGATTCCTACCTGGTACCACACGTACATTCTTGTGAGGTGGCTGACTTGGCAGATACAAATTGTTAGAAGAGATCACTCCTACTAAATCTGTTGGAATTGGATATTCAACCTATGGTTGAGCTTGCTAGTTGGACAGCATTATACATAAATCCATGTTCAGTAAAATTAATATTTTCAGATCTGTGGATGATATATATTTTATAATGAATTTTGATTGACATATATATTGCTACTTTTTTGTCTGTGTGTGCGTTTTGTATATATATATATATATATATATATATATATATATATATATATATATACTCTCCAGATTTTTCAAAATATGAAATATATGTGTCTTATATACACTCCCTAAATTCATTCATGTTTATGTATGTGGATTTATAATCAACTATTCACAAGATTATTCTGAGAAATATTCATCCACCTGAAATTTGCCTAATGCTCTCAAATGTCAATCCTATTTGTGACTACATATTTGTTTCTTCCTAAGATTATATATTTAAACTCAACCCTGTTCAAAATATCTAATCCTATCACTCACTTTATACTTTGCCTGATTTTGTAATGTCTCTATTGATATCAGCTTTCCTACATATTTTCCCCAGTTCATCATTGTGACTGACTCTTCACCTGTGATGACATTTACATTCACTCTCTAATAGAAACCCTATTGCTAAAGAAATTTTTTTCCAATTCCTATACTCACCCTTCTTCATAAAAGTACTGACTATCTTCCTAATGCTACAGACTATCGTTTTTGACTGAATGTTCTCTTCTACATTCAATCATCCAAGTAAATGTGGGGTGAGCATCAGAGGAGGAGACCACCAACAGACTATCTCATGCAACATCAAAGGGTTTTTTGGGTGTCCAGCATGCTGGGGCTCAGAGATCACTTGAATAGAGCAGATAGCCCTGAGAATAGCTTAAATAGAGCTTATATACTTTCCCTGGAGAGGGCAGGGAGGGAATTTTATTGATGGGTCAGGGTGAGTGGGTGGTTTGCATTCAACAGGGTTAGGGAGTACATTCTGCAGTTGGGCAGTTGGGGACAGAACATTCTGGGAACAAGATTTGCAAGCATTTCTCAAGATTTCAACAGTGTTTTGTTAAGCATACAGAAAAACAAGAAGTGACAAGTACCTATTTTATTAACCTTTAATTCCCCACTTCTTCTTCTGGCTACTCTTAATCATAAAAATGATCATTGGAGGGTGTCACATTCTATGTCTGCTAGTGGGGTATTACCATAAGTTTAACTCGTCCAATTTGAGCCTGGAAAAAAGAAATTACACGGTTGAAGCAAACAGGATTTTATAGTTAGCAATAATATGAGGATTATTATTGGACCGGCCAGGGTTGATATAAACGTAGTTAACCAGGAGGAGTGTGTGAACCAAGACTCAAGCCACCCTTTTTGGGCCTCTCTCTCTTGTTGATGCTCTTCAAGGTGTCTTTTAAATTTACTCATAGATTTTATTACAACTCCAGTATGGTCAGCATAAAAACAACATTCTTCCCTCAATGCAGCACAAAGGCCCCCTTCTCTAATGAAGAGGAGGTCCAACCCTCAACTGTTCTTTAAAACAACTTCAGAGAGAGAGGTTAAAGATTCATGCAAAGCTCTGATGGAGGTTTCTAATATCTTAGTTTTGCTCTATTGCTGCTTCTAATTGGGTCATTTGTTGTGTCCCATGGACAATGGCAGTGGTTCCTGTGCCCACCCGTGCAGCAACTCCTATTCCTAATAGGATGGCTAAAGTGAGGGATACATGTTCCCAGTGGAACCGGTTGTATGCCCCCCCTATTTGATCTTCAAACGAACCTGCGTCATGATAGAGCTTTCTGGGAAACATCTGCACCATTTCAAAATTAATCACATCTGTTGACCATTTCATGAAAACATAAAGAATGTTTAAGTATATAGAATTATGCTGTTGTAGGGACAGACAAGGCAAGGCACCTAAGATAGCACTGAAGACAGGGAAACAGTCCTATTTTGTTGCAACTGGATTCAGAGGGCATTGTTTCTGTTGTAATCAATTAATCCCCTGAAACTCAAGTTTAGGTAGTTTCAGAATTGTGTACCCAACATATAAGGGATGGGGCTCAGAAGTTTACAGTCTGCAGAAGTTCAAAAAAGCAGTATATGTTTCTGATTTTTCCTCTGTTCTGGGCAAGTTAAATTTTCAAGGACACCTGGGAGGAGAAGAGCTTTTTATTCCCTTTCTTATTTTCCCCCTGCCAGCTGTTACAATGGAGCCCAGTTGGTAATTTCTTTATCTTAGAAATGTGGCCATTTCTGTGAAGCCCCAGCTGAAGGCCAGAGGCCTTGTTCACATATTTTGTGAAAAACTAGTTAGGGGTTGTCTAGCTTAGAAGTACTGAGTTTTTTAGCCAGTGGCCAAGTAGAACAGGGCAATACAAAAAGAGAAAGTTTATCTACATTGAACTCTTTATAGAAACTCTATGCTGAAAGTTCTAAAGTCAGCCATGGTGAAGACTTCTGGAGAAGGACATTTAAGACTTTTCTGTGGGCCTGGTACAGAGGGGGAATACGGGGAAGGTGGGGCTGAGAGAAGCTCCGAGGATCTGAGAATGAGGAAAAAGAGAGATGTAAAAGAATAATTGGAAAGGGGTTTGGGAATTTCCTAGCAAAAAACTTGAGCAGTAGAACAGGTAGAGCAGAGCAGAAAACGGGAGTTAGTATCCAAAAATCCTGTGAGGGACTTTAAATTTTAGTAACCTGTTTTCAGTAATGACAAAGCAACTTTAATGGCCATTTATATTACATCTTGGATAAGGGTCTGAGAGCTCTCCTCAGCTCGTTTGAGCTTTGGGTTAGCTGGAAAGAGGACCTGGTGGGACCCGGTGCTGGCACTGACAGGAAGAGAGAGGAGTGAGTGGGTAGAGGGGTACCTCAGTACCTGCTACCTCACAAGCGGGCAATTGTCTGAGAACTGGTGGAGGTTTGGGTTTCTGATCTAGTCATTGGAGGGGAGAAATCAGGTTGCTGATGTGGGAGTGACAGCAGAGAGTCTGGAGCAGAAGGCTGAGGATAAAAATCTATTGGAGAAGCATAGTTCAGGATGTGAGTGAAGGAGGGAAAAGGCTTCTACATAGGGAAATCTCCTTTCACCCTTTTCAGCACTTGCAGAAGTTAAAAAGGTCACGCAAAATTTGAGGATCTAGAGACCCCTCTGGGGGCCATCCTTTTTCTGTTGTCTACTTGGTAATATGGCCAATGCTGTGTACTGAATTTGATGAAGTATTGGGGTTCCATCAGGCAGCCTCTGTATGCTCACATCTCCATGACATACAGAAAAAGTCGGCTTTTCCCCCACACAGCCGTTACTCTTTGTGGCTTTGATAGTTTGCCGGACAAACATAGTAATCTAGGGTAGCCAACCTGCATCTGGCTCGCGTGTCCCTACATCCATAATGTTTGTTTCCATTATCTATGGTACGGAAGGGATTTAATGGTATTTTAGTGGGATTTTCTTCATCAGGGATATTCCAATAGAAAAGACCTATGGCCAGCTGACAAATATCTGGGAGGAGAGATGGCCACCAGGTCCCTAAGGGGGCTGTATGCGAGATAGATTATACTCTTTTCCAGTAGGATTTGTGATCAGCCATCGCTGCTTAAAAGGCTGATGAGGGTTAGGACTCCTTGTGGCCAAGGGGAGAGTATATAACCTTATCCACATGGCGAATACACAATTTGAAACTGTTACCAGTCTTTTCCAGTTTCCAGAAAGATTCTGGACAAGGAGCAGGCTTGAGATGAGAGGCATGGATCCAGGAAGTGATTCTGTATAGCTTTACCACTGTAGGTGTTATAAGTAGCACCTGGTATGGTCCTTTCCAGCGGGGTTCCAGGGATGACACCTGATGTCATCTTACATACATGAAGTCTCTTATTTGATATGGATGTGGAATCCCCTGGTACACAGTTTGGTATGCATTGGCCAGCTATTTTCACAGGTATCACTGAGTTCTTTCAGGAGCTTTAAGTCTGTCAAGCAAGAGGGTGTGGAAAGGATCCTTAGGTCTTACAGTTGGGCTTAGGACCCTTACTGGACGAGGGCCACCATAGAAAATTTCTCAGGGGGTAAGGTTACTCAAAGAAACAGAAGGATTTTTTCTTGCATGAAACATTGAATAAGGCAGGAGCATAGTCCAATCTTTTATGCAGGTCTCTAAGCTTAATTTCGTTAAGGTCTCTTTAATGGTTCTATTCATTCTTTCTACTTGTCCTGAACTCTGGGGTCTATAAGCACAATATAACTTCCAATTAATCCCCAGGTTCCTGGCTAACCCCTGACTTACCTGGGCCATGAACATCGGTCCATTATCAGATCCTATTACCAGCTTAGCTTCCTCCAATGGTAGAGAGGCTTAGTCAGCAGCAGGGGAATCACTTAGAGTGTGTTGTGTGTTAGGGGACGAGGGCAGGGCATAAGGAGAGGAGGAAGAGTCCAGTAGAGTCAAATCTTGTGACTCAGGGAAAACAGAGGGTGGAGGAGGAGGAAGAGGTGAGGGTTTGAGAGATCATGTGGGAAGGAGTATGAGCAGAGGCATGGGCAAGGAAAGGCTTCACCCAAGGAGGAGGAGATTTGCAGAGGTCCTGCAAAGTTAAGATATATGGCTGTTGATCAGGATGGCTATGTGGCCCTGGCTGAAAGACAATATCTCTGACTTTTTAAATTAGTGGGAAGTAGAAAGATCTTTCTAGGGGCCATACGACTGCAAAGATGGGCCATTCTGAGGCACAGAGAGTCTGCCAGGTCCAGCGTTTTACTAAAAAAAGAAAGATTCTGAGCCCTTAAGCGGACTTTGGTTCAGTGATCAAGTGTCAGGGACAGAGGCATTGAAGTGCTCTGTCCCATAATGAAAGGTACACAATCAGTAAAAGCAAAGAAACATGACACAGATAAGACAAGTCCATAAAGACAGGCAATGGACGTCCAAAACTGAGACCAGGAATGCGTAGCCGGCAAAAACCGATAGGATGGCAATACCGAATCTAAAACAAAATATCACTGAGTCGAGGAAGCAATTGTTCCTTGATTTTCCGAGTCCTCTGCGGGGTCCCCCAGGGAGGTGCCCTGTGTCTCTGTGACAGGTCTCTCAGCCACCGTCAGAGAGAGCCCAGGCTCTTCATCGCCAGCAATTTTGCCAAGCCCTAACATGAAACCTGAAACCAGAAAGAGGCGCCTTACTTGCTCCGAGAGGAGCCCTTTGGGGTCTCTTATCCGCCACTGCCGGAACTCGGTGGAACCTCAATATGTAAAGGTCAGGGGAGTGTTGGAGGAAGAGACTACCAAGAGACTGTCTCATGCAACACCAAAGGGTTTTTTTGGGTCCAGCTTCCTGGGGCTCACAGCTAACTTAAACAGATCAGAGAGCTCTGAGAACAGCTTATGCAGAGCTTACATACATTCCTTGGAGAGGGAAGGGAGGGAAGTTTACTGATGTGTAAGGGTGAGTGGGTGGTTCGCGTGACACCGAGTGAGGCAGTACATTCTGCAGTTTGGCAGTTGGGAACAGTACATTCTAGAACAAGATTAGCAAACATTTCTCAAGATTTCAACAGTGTTTTTTTAAGCATACAGAAAAACAGGAAATAGCAAGTACCTATTTTAATAACCTTTCACTACCGACTATGCCTTTTTGACTGGATGTTCCTTCTACATTAATTCATGCAAGGTACAAGGTCCTATGCCATTGTATATCGATTTATCTGAGACATCTATGCAGAACGTAATTCAACGCTGCGTATCCCAATCAAGGGCCCAATGCCCTTCTGGCCTTCAAATCATACTTAGATTTCTTTTTTCATACATATATTACACCTATATATTCTTATACACATAGCAAGTACCCAATACCATTATTCATCCAGCACAATGATTTCTAACCCAAATCAAACATGTTTTTAAACATAATCATACACTGTTTCCTCAATCTAACTTTATAGAAGAGCAGGGATAGAGTTGATTTTACAATACAGAAATGTAGGGAAACTTCCACCTGCTGAGAACCTCAAAGGCCCATGCAGAAATGATCCCTGGAGAAGATGTAGGCAGCGATGAAGGACCTGAGAGACCAAAAGTCATCTTCCATGGCAAACAACCCGGTCAGGATAAAAGGTTGTGTCTGAATCAGATTGTCTTCTTAATGTAGAGAACATGGACCAAAACAGGCCTGTGTGGAGATCTATTCCTGGGTGCCTATGGTTGATATACCATTCTAACTTGTGAAAGTGTCACAGGAAGTAGGGGCAGCCTCAATCTCATGGGACCCTTGGAAGCAACAGTTAAGACAAAGTGGTTGCCAAGACAGGGACCTCATTCAGTTCAGGAAGGAAGTGACCTCACCTCACTTCCATGGTGACGGAACTCTCTGAACTTTGGATCCAGGAAGCCAGGCACCCAGAGCCAGTCCCAGTCCCAGTCCCTATGGTCTCACTTGTTTGGATTTACCAAGGACAGTCAGTCTTTCTTGGTACCTTCAGACGTGAGAAGGCCAAATGCCAGGAAAGCTCGGAAGCGGGGCTTCTCTTGAGAAAGCAGTTAGTGGCTCACCGTTGGCTCCTGAGAAGTTCACAGAGTTTGCCAAGGAGACCAGATGTGAGACAGGACAGGCCATTTCGGGGGAACATATTATGGCCTACAAGTCAGAGGACACTCCGGATAGTCAAAGACCTACTTGGGGGAAGAAGGTGCCTTTGTGGGTGTGGTTGTGGGTTTGTGGTTTTGTCTCATTTTCTGAGAATAGGTAGAAAAGTCAGTTTGTTTTGTTTGAAGTGGACTGTTTCTAGTAACTCATTTAACATGGCGAGTGTTTCTCTGTCTGTGTATCTCACTGTGTCCGTGGTTGTAGACATTAGAAAAGAGAATTCATCAATGGATGTGTCGTGTCTAGTAGAAAGCTTCTCAGCATTCATATTGCCCCATTTATGAATGGACTGTAGCTTGCCTTATTGATGTGCAACACCTGCTATCTTCCTAAGTTCCTGTTTTCTTCCTGAATTCCGGCCAATCTCAAGAATAGGCCTATGGTTTTGTGTCCAAGATATTTACCACCTCAAAGCTCTGTGACATGGCAATGTACTGGATAGCTGTAGGGAATGGGGAGCATCTCAGAAAACTCAGATATCAGTGTGACCAGGAAAGTCTCAGTGGAGAAACCCTGCTTTGGGCCTTTTGCTTACCTATTGTTCTGTTGCCCTGAATGTCAGGAAGGTCTTTGCCTCTGGCCACCCCTTTGTGAAGCCTGAAGAAAACAGATTTCAAATGGAAATGATTGGGCATACCTGTGGCTCTTTTCTTAAGTGCTTTGAAAAGGGATGTGTCTGAATCAGCCCCCTGGCCCTGTGTGTGGCTGTGGCTTAGATTCTCAGCACCTGATGGATCTAAAGAAAGGTCTCATGTTTGCATCCAAAGAAAAATGGCCAAAAGAGCAGCCATTGGGCTGAAGTCTCTCGACTTCCTCTGTAAGGTTCCTGAACTCAATCAAGTGAAAATAGGGATCCTTTGGGTCAAATGAGTTCTTCAAAACCTGCAGAGGCTAGCCCATAGGTGCTTGGTTATTTCATGACTAAAATTCACATAAAGAATCTAAACCCAACAGTCAGTAGGCCTCAAATTGGAGAATTGGAGCAGTATTAATGGCAGGCCTATTTGATCACTCCTGGTTCACAGGATGGGTGTCCAGGCCACCTTGACTTTAGGCAAATGAGGGTAAAAGGAGCTTATTTTGAACACTGTCTTGGTCTGCGCCCCTCATGGAAACCTCCAGCCAAATAATGATGAGTGTCAATATGGAAGAAGATGAGGGCCATATGGGAGTGTTCTTATTTTAATTGTGGTAATTTGTGTCGTAGTTGGAAGAGAAGACTGGGATCACCTGTGCTTGAACTCTGGTGTGATTCCCCATAAAGAATGAGTTCTGGATCTGACCTCAGAGAAGTATTGTCGTGAGTTCTCTTGGGATTTTACTAGGCCACGCGTGAGAATCGCCTTTGGAAACTGAGATCTAGGCCCAGGATGGCTTTCCACAGAGCTCGGGGATTCTGAGCCAGGATATCACATGATTTAATTCTTAAAGACTTGGCAGCCCTAGTTGAGAGTCCAAACACATATGGACCTCACATTGTAGACCTCAGTGTGTCTGGATTCATGTGACCTTTTGGCCAGTCTTTTGGAAGGCTTTTCTGTGAGTGTTCTCCAGAGCTTTCATTGAAATGAGCTTCCTCACCATTTAATGGTTCCTGAATTAATTGAAACCCACAGTGCCTCTAACTTCATTTTTGAAAAATGACTAGATTAATACCATAAAATTTTTGAAATTCCCATGACCAGGTGGCACTGGATAAACTTTGGATTTCCTGTTGCTGATCATGAGTGTACCAAAGAGTGCCTTGATTGACTGGGTTTCGTGAAAACGGTGTAGAACAGAGATCCCAGTAATTTGGAGCCTGCTGAGTAGTGGGCATAGAGAAGTGGACTGTAGGTGTGTAAATAAATATTTTTATTAGGACCACCTGGATCTTCCATTGGCTTCGAAAGACTTGCGACTGACATGGTTCAGGCAGCAGACCTTTATATGTAAAGGCATCTTGTCATATGGAGAGGTTTCAGGGCAATGTTCAGAATCAGGTTGCTATAGTCAAGGGGAAAGCTATGTAGGATAGAAGCCTGGTTCGTACATTCTCTTCGCGTCCCTGACCAACCACACATGACAGAACTCCCTCCAGCATTTTGTCCCAGTTGAACTCCTTGTATTTCGTGAAGCAAATACCAAACTCCCAGTGCAGCAGTAAGAAACACCCTGGAAAGTGGAGGATCACCAAATGGCTTCACAGTCCACACGGAAACACACTTAGCTCCCAGTGGCCACAGTTTACCTACAAAGAGAGAATTCAGAACTGCTCCCTCATGTTCATTAGAAAATAAGGACGATGTGCTCCAGGTCATAGAGATGCAGACCCAGATTTCATGGTGTCACTACAAACGAAGCTAAATCTCCTGACAATTACATATATTTCTTGTTCCCAACCTCAGAGGAAGTTTCTCAAGAAGTCTTTAGGCCAGCACAGCTCCATGTTTCTGGATTGTTTACCCTCTCCCTTACTTTTGGAAACTGTTCTACCACCACCAGTGTTGTTAACTCCTGAGCATTTTCCATTCCACATATATATTCACAGATTTTCTAACTCCTCTCCTCTAATTGTGTCTTACTTTTAGCGATGGTTATGTCAAGGCATTGTTCTGGATGAGAGAGGGAAGATTTTTGTGTATCACATTTTTGCATACACATTAGATTCATTTTCCTTTTTTCCATTTGAAATACTGAATCCCTGACACTAACCCATACCCTACTAGACTCTGACTACTAATCCTAATATCATGGAGAGAAAGAAACCTAACCGAATAGAAATACAGGCCTTTCATAGGAAGCATGGTGTATACTTCTATTTGCCTTCTGCATTATCAAGAGTATGTGTTTTAAATCTAGTCAACTTTTCATTGTAATATTTCTCCATTATTTTTTAAAATTATCACATATATAAATTCCTGTCTCCCTTTCTCTGTATCCTATTCAGCACATGTATTTTTTTATACATATAAATAATATCCTACCTGGTATCACACGGACATTCTTGTGAGCTCCCTGATTTTGGAATATAAAATTGTGAGAACAGATGACTCTCCCTAAATAATGATGGAACTGAAAATTCAACCTATGGGTGAGCTTCCTAGTGAAAAACACTATACATAAATCCATGTTCAGTAAAATGAATATTTTTGGATATGTGGATGAATTATATTTAATGATGAATTTCGATTGGCATATATATTGCTAAATATTAATGTGTGTGTGTGTGTGTGTGTATTTTTTTTTAAATCTGGAAAAAAATATATATGTGTATATATATATATATGTATATATATATATATATATATATATATATATATATATATATATATCATATATATATATATATATATACATATATAATATATATACATATATACTCTCCAGATTTTAAAAAAAATATGAAAAATATGTGTCTTATTATACACTCCCTAAATTCATTTATATTCATGTATGTGGGTTCAAAATCCAATTTTTACAAGATTATTTTCAGCAATATTTATACACCTGTAATACATATTGGTTTCCTACTACTGAATACTAAGTTCAGTAGGTGGTGCATACAAATCCTAATATTTCTACAGTACCTGACCCAGTTTAACATCAATGCAAGTAGATTGCTATGGGACATGATGTGTATTTTGAAGTTCATTTTTACTCAACACTGGTACATTACAATTTTTTCAGTATATGGACATCATAGGATATATTTTTTCATCCACAACTTCACAAAATTATAGGCATTTGGTTCACTTTCATTTACTTACTACTTCAGAACACATGTATTCCTCCATGTTTCTTTACTGGTCTTTTCACTAGACTTCTTTCTAAACACATTATTTTTGATTCCATAATCATTTTTGAAGCAATACTCACTCTTCACGATAAACCGTAACCCTAATATTACCATTACATATATAACTGGTTGGAATGATTGTATATATATCAATATAAGATTTCCAATATATTTTCAGATGCAAACTCAATCCATTGTTTAAAGTTGGAACCAGTTATATACTTTATTCACAATATGGTCTATTCATGCAACATCTCAATAATGATCAACACAAGGTACACCTATTTGTATCACCAGTACTAATTTATAAGTTTCCAGAATATTACTCCCCGTAATGGTGGAAGAAACACTCATGTCACCTTATCTACATATAAATTTTATCACGGTAGTATTCTAGACACAAAATGCAAAGGTCACACATATGAATGTACCAAAGCCTAAATGGAAAGTGACCATGGATTACTAAAAACATCCATGTCCAGGGTGTCTAATGCTCTTAAATGTCAATCCTATTGATTACTACATATTTGTTTCTTCCTAAGATTATATATTCAACATCAAGCCTGTTGAAAATGTCTAATCCTATCACTCACTTTATACTTTGCCTGTTTTCCTAATCTTTCTATTAATATCTGCTTTCCTACATATTTTTCCCAGTTCATCATTGTGACTGTCTCTTCACATGTGCTGACATTTACATTCACTCTCTAACTGAAACCCTATTGCTAAAAAACTTTTGGTCCAACTCCTAGACTCACTCTTCTTCCTAAACCTACTGACTATCTTCCTAATCCTACAGACTATCCCTTTTTGACTGGATGTTCTCTTCTACATTCAATCATTCGAGGTACACGGTCCTATGCCATTGTATATAGATTTATCTGAGACCTCGGTGCAGAACATAATTCAAGCTAAGTATACCAATCAAGGGTTCTGTTGCCCTGAATGTCAGGCAGGTCTTTGCCTCAGGCCACCCCTTTGTGAAGCCTGAAGAAAAAATTTTCAAATGGAAATAAATGTTCATCACCTGTGGCTCTTTGCTTAATTGCTTTGGAAAGGGATTTGTCTGAATCTGCCTCTTGGCCCTGTGTGAGGCTGTGGCTTAGATTCTTAGCACCTGATGGATCTAAAGAAAGATCCCATGTGTGCATTCAAAACCAAAATGGCAAAAAGAGCAGACATTGTGGATGAAGATTCTTGCTTTTCTCTGTTAGGTTCCTGACCCCCTTCAAGTGAGAATAGGGATCCTCTTTGTCAAATGAATTCTTCAATGCTCTGCAGATGTGCTTGGGTTTTCTCATGACTCCAAATCACATAAAAAATCTATACCTGACATTCAGTAAGCCTCAAATTATAGAAACAAAGCGGAATTAATGGCAGGCCTTTTTGATCACTCCTGGTTCACAGGAAGGGTGTCCAGGCCACCCTGACTTTAGGGAAATTAGAGGCAAGGGAGCTTATTCTGGAAACTGTCTTTAGTTGCGACCCTCATGGAAACTTCCATCCAGAACTTTTGATGAGGGTCTTTATGGACGAAGATGAGGGCCATGTGGGAGTTTTTTTGTTTTAATTGTGGTCATTTTTGTGGGGGTTGGAAGAGATGACTTGGTCCAACTGGGCTTGAACTCTGGTGTGATTCCCCTTAGAGCCTGAGTTCTGGAACGTACCTCATAGAAGTATTTATATGTATTGTGTTGGTTTTTAGGAGGCCACGCATGATTGTCACCCTTTGAAACTGAGATCTAGGCCCAAGGTGGCTTTCCACAGAGCAATGGGAATCTCATCCAGGAAATCACATGATTTTATTCTGAAAGACTTCTCAGACATTGTTGGCCCTCGGAAGCAAGAAGGAGTGGCCATACTCATATCGAATAAAATCAACTTAAAACCTAAGTTAATCAAAAGTGATAAAGAAGGACACTATATACTGTTAAAAGGCAACATTCACCAACAATACATAATAATTATCAATTTGTATGCACCAAACAATGGTGGTGCAAATTCATAAAACAAAGTCTCCTCAAGTTCAAGTGTCATATAGGCTATAACACAATAATTACGGGTGACTTCAGCACACAACTCTCGTCATTGGACAGATCCTCTTGAGAAAATCTGAATTAAGAAACTATAGAACTCAATAGCACTATCAATAACCTAGACTTAACCAACATATATAGAATATATCAAACATCATAAAGTGGATACATGTTCTTCTCAGCAGCACAATGGTCCTACTCAAATATAGACCATATATTATGCCATATGGAAACTCTTAGTAAATATAAAAGTATGGAGATAATACCATGCACCATATCTGATCATAATGGAATGAAACTTGAAATTAATGATTGAAGAAAGAAGGAAAAATTCTACATCACATGGAAAATGAACAATATGTTACTGAATGATCAATGGGTTACAGAAGACATAAAGAAGGAGATAAAAAATTTCTTAGAGACAAATGACAATTCAGACACAACATACCGGATTCTGTGGGAAACAATGAAAGCAGTTTTAAGAGCGAAATTCATTTCTTGGAATTCTTTCCTCAAAAAAAGAAAAAAAGAAAACAACAAATAAATGATCTCACACTACATCTCAAAAACCTAGAAAAAAAAGAGCAAAACAACAAATGTAGTAGAAGACAAGAAATAATTAAAATTAGAGGAGAAATCAACAAAATTGAAACAAAAAAAATGAAAAAATAAAAGTTGGTTCTTTGAAAATAAATTAAATCGACAGGCCCTTAGCCATGCTAATGAAGAGAAGTAGAGAGAGAACTCAAATTACTAACATATGGGATAAAAAAGGCAATATCACAACAGACACTACAGAAATACAGAAGATAATTAGAAAGTATTTTGAAACCCTATATTCCAATAAAACAGAAGATAATGAAGATATCGATAAATTTCTTATGTCATATGATATGCCCAGATTGAGTCCGGAAGACACACAAAATTTAAATAGACCAATAACAAAGGAAGAAATAGAAGAAACCTTCAAAAGACTACCAACCAAAAAAAACCCTGGACCAGATGGTTATACAGCAGAGTTCTACAAAACGTTCAAAGATGAATTAATACCAATACTTTTCAAGCTATTTCAAGAAATAGAAAAAGGAAGGAGTTCTTCCAAATTCATTCTATGAGGCCAACATCACCCTGATCCCAAAACCAGACAAAGACACTTCAAAGAAAGAAAACTACAGATCAATATCTCTAATAAACTTGGATGCAAAAATTCTCAATAAAATCCTGGCAAATCAAATAAAAAAGCATATAAAAAAATTGTGCTTCATGATCAAGAGGGATTCATCCCAGGGATGCAAGGCTGGTTCAATATACGGAAATCAATAAATACTATTCACCACATCAATAGACTTAAAGAGAAGAACCATATGATCATCTCGATAGATGCAGAAAAAGCATTCTAAAAAGTACAGCATCCCTGTTATCCCTAACTAGGAATAACAGGAACTTACCTCAACATTGTAAAAGCTATATATGCTAAACCTCAGGCTAGCATCATCGTAAATGGAGAAAAACTGAAGGCATTCCCTTTAAAATCTGGAACAAGAAAGGGACGCCCTCTATCACCACTTCTATTCGATTTAGTTCTTGAAATACTAGCCAGAGCAATTAGACAGACAAAAGAAATTAAAGACGTAAAAATAGGAAAAGAAGAACTTAAATTATCGCTATTTGTGGATGACATGATAATATATTTAACAGACCCAAAAGGGTCTACAAAGAAACTGCTAGAGTTAATAAATGAATTCTTCAAAGTGGCAGGATATAAAATCAACACGCATAAATCTAAGGCATTCCTGTATATCAGCAACAAAACTTCTGAAATGGAAATGAGGAAAACCACTCCATTTACAGTATACACAAAAAAAATAAAAAACTTGGGAACCAACCTAACCAAAAAAGTGAAAGATTTATACAATGAAAACTACAGAACCCTAAAGAGAGAGATAGAAGAAGATGTTAGAGGATGGAAAAGTAGGCAGAAATAACATCATCAAAATGGCGATATTACCCAAAGTTCTCTACAAGTTTAATGTGATGCCAATCAAAAACCCAATGGCATTTCTTGTAGAAATAGATAAAGTAATCATGAATTTCATATGGAAAAACAAAAGACCCAGAATAGCGAAAGCAATTCTAAGCAGGAAGTGTGAATTCAGAGTTCAAACTGTACTACAAAGCAATAGTAACAAAAACAGTGTGGTACTGATATCAAAACAGGCAGATGGACCAATGGTACAGAATAGAGGACACAGAGACAAATCCACAAAATTACAACTTTCTTATATTTGAAAAAGGGCCTAAAAGCATGCAATGGAAGAAGGATAGCATCTTCAACAAATGGTGCAGGGACAAATGGAAATTCATAGGCAACAAAATGAAACTGAATGCCTTTCTCTCACAATGCAGAAAAGTTAACTCAAAATGGATCAAGGAGCCAGATATAAAATCAGAGACACTGCGTCTGATAGAAGAAAAAGTTGGCTACGATGTACATACTGTGGAGTTGGGCTCCAAATTCCTTAATAGGACACCCATAGCCCAAGAGTTAATAAAAAGAATAAACAAATGGGACTTACTTAATCTAAAAAGATCTTTCTCAGCAAGAGAAACAATAAGAGAGGTAAATAGAGAGCCTACATCCTGGGAACAAATTTTAACCCCTTACACTTCAGATAGAGCCCTAATATCTAGAATATACAAAGAAATCAAAAAAATTAAACAATGAGATAACAAATAACCCAATCAACAAATGGGCCAAGGATCTTAACAGACACTTCACAGAGGAGAACATACAATCAATCAACAAGTACATGAAAAAATGCTCACCATCTCTAGCAGTCAGAGAAATGCAATCAAAACCACCCTAAATACCATCTCACTCCAGTAAGATTGGCTGCCATTATGAAGTCGAACAACAATAAGTGTTGGTGAGGATGTGGGGTAAAGGGTACACTTGTACACTGCTTGTGGGACTGCAAATTGGTGAGTACAATATGGAAAGCAGTATGGAGATTCCTGGGAAAGCTGGGAATGGAACCACCATTTGACCGAGATATCGCCCTTCTCAGACTCTTCCCTGAGGATCTTAATAGAGAGCAGTGTAAGGATACTGCCACATCAATGATCATAGCGGCACAATTCACAATAGCTAGACTGTGGAACCAACATAGATGCCCTTCAATAGACGAATGGATAATAAAAATGTGGCATCTATACACAATGGAGTATTACACAGCACTGAAAAATGACAAAATCATGGAATTTGCAGGGAAATGAATGGCATTAGAATAGATTATGCTAAGCGAATCTATCCAATCCTTAAAAAACAAATGCCAAATGTTTCCTTTTATATAGAGAGAGCAAATAAGAACAGAACAGGGAGGAAGAACATGAGAAAAATATTAAAACTAAACAGAGATGAGTGGGGGCAGAGAAAGGGAGACAGAAGGAAAAGCATATGGAAATGGTAGGAGACTACTCAATGTTACACAAAATTGAATATAAGAGGTTGTGAGGCTAAAGAGGGGAAAACAAGGGAGAGAATTAAACAACAGCAGATGAGGTAGAGAGGGAAGATGGGAGGGGAAGGGGAATAGTAGGGGATAGGAAAGGTAGCAGAATACAACAATAACTAGTATGCTATTATGTAAAAACTTGAGTGTGTAACTGATGTGATTCTGCTATTTGTATTTGGGGTAAAAATGGGAGTTCATAACCCAATTGAGTCAAATGTATGAAAGATGATATATCATGAGCTTTATAATGTTTTGAACAACCAAAAAAAAAAGAATTGAATTTCCAATATTTGAGTCATTTAACAACTTTATTTTTTAATAAAATTGTCTTTTATTTGTTATCTTACTTGCTGGTATCTGCCTTTCAGTTTTAAAAAACTATGTGCTGTAGCCATTCATCCATGTAGTATGTAACAGAAAATTTTGAGTGTCTCCATATTACCAGATTGGCAAGGCATCAAGGTTTCCTTCACAAACAAGGTGAAGACTTTGCCATAGAAATTTAACATTCTGCAAAACAATTTTTTTAACTTTCCAATTAAATTTCCAAAAAAATTTAGAAAAAGAAGAATATAAACCCCACAGTAAGAAGGCCTCAAAGTGGAGAAGTGGAGCATTTACTGCAGGCCTATTTGATCACTCCTGGTTCACAGGAAGCGTGTACAATCCACCCTGACGTTAGGCAAATGAGGGGCAAGGGAGCTTATTTTGGGCACTGGTTTGGCTGTGCCCCTCATGGAAAACTCCATCCACAGGTTATGATGTGTGTCTATATGGAAGAAGATGAGGGCCATGTGGGAGTGTTTTGGTTTTAATTGTGGTCATTTGTGTGGTAGTTGGAAGAGATGACTGGGTCCACCTGGGCTTGAACTCTGATGTGATTCCCCTTAGAGAATGAGATTTGGAACTGACTTCAGAGAAGTATTGCCATGAATGTTGTTGGGATTTCAGGAGGCCACGCATGAGAGTTGCCCTTGGAAACTGAGATTTAGGCCCAGGGAGGCTTTCCAGAGAGCACTGGGAATCTCAGCTAGGATATCAAAGGTTTTATTCTGAAAGACTTGGCAGCCATCGTTGAGAGTCAAAACACACATGGAACTCACATTGTAGATCTCAATGGGCCTGGCTTCATGTGAACATTTGGCCACTGTTTGGGAAGCCTTGCCTGTGAGAGATCTCCAGATCCTTCATTAAAATGAGCTTCCTCAACATTTAATGGATCCTGAATGAATTGAAACCCACAGTACCAACAACTTCATCTGTGAAAAATAGTTAGATAAATACCATGAATTTTTAGAAATTCTCATGACCAGGTGGCACTGGAGAACCATTGGATGTCCTGTTGCTGATCTTGAGTATACCAGACAGTGCCTTGATTGACTAGGTATCATGAAAATCGTGTAGAACAGAGATGCCAGTAAGTTGGAGCCTGCTGAGTAGTGGGCCTAGATCAGTGGTGTGCAGGTGTGTGATAAAACATCTGTGGCGGGGCCATGTGGATCTGCCATTGACTTTCAAATGCCTTGAGACAGACACGGTGCAGCCAGCAGACCCTTCTATATAAAGGCATCTTGTTATATGGAGATTTTTCACGGCAATGTTTAGAATCAGGTTGCTATGGTCAAGGGGCAAGCTATGTGGGATAGAAGCCTAGTTGGTGCATTCTCATGCAGACACTGACCCACCATACGTGACAGAACTCTCTCCAGCACTGTGTCCCACTTGAACTCCTTGTATTTCGTGATGCAAATACCAAACTCCCAGTGCAGCAGCAAGAAACAAAACAAAAAGTCGATGATGACCAAATGGCTTCACAGTCCACATGGGAGACACTTAGCCCCAGTAGCCACAATATAGCTACAAAGAGAGAATTTAGCACTGCTGCCTCATGTTCATTGGAAAATAAGAAACCATGTCCTCCTGGTCACAGATGCAGACCTAGCTTTGATGGACTCACTACATCGGAAGTTAAAGCTCCTGACAACAACATATATTTCAAGTGCCCAAGCTCAGAGGCAATTTCTCAAGAAGTGTTTAGGCCAGCAGATCTCCATGTTTGTGGAGTGTTTACCATGTCACTTACTTTTGGAAACTGCTCTATCAACTCCAAGGTTGTGAACTCCTGAGCATTTTCCATTCTAAATATATATTCACAGATTTTCTAACTCTTCTCCTCTAATTCTGACTTACTTGGGGCGAAGGGAATGTCAAGTCATTGTTCTGGATGAGAGAGGGAAGATTTTGTTTAGCACATATTTGCATACACATTGGATTCATTTTACAATTATCTGTTTGAAATACTGAATCCCTGACACTAACCCATAGCCTACTAAACTCTGACTACTAATCCTAATATAAGGGAGAAAAATAATCCAAACAGAATAGAAATACAAGCATTTCAGAAGAAGCATGGTGTATAGCTGGACTTACCTTTTGCATGATATAAGGTAGGAGTTGTAAATCTAGTCAATTATTTGTTGAAATAATTCTCCATGTGTTTTTAAAGTTAAGAAATATGTGAATTCCTGTCTCCCTTTCTCTGTAGCCTATTAAGCAAATGTATTTTTATATGCACAAATAGAATCCTACCTGGTTTCACATGTACATTCTTGTGAGGTGGCTGACTTGGCAGATACAAATTGTGAGAAGAGATCACTCCTCCTAAACGCTGTTTTAACTGAAAATTCAACCCATGGGTGAGCTTCCTAGATGAACAACACTATACACATATTCATGTTCAGTAAAATGAATATTTTGGGATATGCGGATGAGTTATTTTTCATGATGAATTTCAATTGGCATATATATTGCTACATTATAATGTGTGTGTTTGTGTGTCTATATATACATTATATATATATATATATATATATATATATATATATATATATATATATATATATATATATTCTCCAGATTTACCAAAATATGAAATATATGTGTCTTCTTATACACCGCCTGAATTCATTCATATTCATATATGTGGATTTATAATCAACTTTTAACAAGTTTATTCTCAGAAATATACATCCACTGAAATACATATTTGTTTCCTAGTACTGAAAACTAACTTCAGGGAAGGGTGCTTACAAATCGTAATAATTCTACAGTAACTGACCAAGTTTAACATCAATGCAAGTAGATTCCTATTGGATATGATGTGTTTATTAAAGTTCATTTTTATTCAAACCTGGTACGTTATTATTTCTTCAGTTTATAGACATCATAAAATATATCCTTTCATTCACAAATTCACAAATTTATAAACATTTGGTTCACTTTCAATCACTTTCTCCTTCAGAACACTTATATTTCTCCATGTTTCTTGACTGGTCTTTTCACTAGACTTCTTTCTAAACACATTATTTTCGATTCCATAATCATTTTTGAAGCAAAACTCACTCACTATTCATGATAAACGGTAACCCTAAGATAACCATTAGATATATAAGTGGTTGGAATGAATGTATGTATATCAATAAATGATTTCTTCTATTTTTTCAGATCAATACAATCCATTATTTAAATTTGGAACCAGTCATATAATTTATTCACATTATGGTCTATTAATGCATCATCTCTATATTCATCAACACAGGGTAAGCCTATTAGTATCCCCAGTACTAATTTATATCTTTTCTAAATATTTCCCCCAGAAATGGTGGAAGAAATACTCATGTCACCTGATATTCATATACATATTATCACAGTAATATTCTGGACACAAAATGCGAAGGTCACCCTTATGATTGTACCAAAGCCTCAATGGAATGTGAACATGGATTACTAAATATATCCATGTCCAGGTTGCCTAATGCTCTCAAATGTCAATCTTATTGGTGACTACAAATTTGTTTCTTCTTAAGATTATGTATTCAACCTCAACCCTGTTGAAAATGTCTAATACTATCACGTTATACTTTGCGAGATTTCCTAATGTCTCTATTGATGTCTGCTTTCCTACATATTTTCCCCAGTTCATCATTGTGCCTGACTCTTCACATATGGTGTCATTTATATTCACTCTCTAACCAAAACCCTATTGCTAAAGAACATTTGGTGAAAATCCTAGACTCACTCTTCCTCCTAAACCTACTGACTATCTTCCTAATCCTACACACAATCCCTTTTTGACTGGATGTTCTCTTCTACATTTAATAATCTGAGGTACAGGGTCTTATGCCATTGTATATCAATTTAACTGAGAGCTCGGTGCAAAACATAACTCAAGCTAAGGATCCCAATCAAGGGTCCAAATCCTTCTGGGCTTCAAATATTACCTAGATTTCTGTTTTCATACTTATGTTTTACCTCTATATTCTTATAAATATCGCTGGTTCCCAATACCATTATTCATCCAGCAGAATAATTTCCAACCCAAATCGAACATGCTATTAACCTAACCATACAATATTCCCTCAATCTCACTTTACAGAAGAGCAGGGACAAAGTTGGTATTACAATACAGGAAGTTAGGAGATCTTCCACCTGCTGAGTACCTCAAAATCCATGCAGAAATTATCCCTGGAGAAGATGTAGGCAGCTATGAAGGATATGAGAGAACAAAAGTCATATTCCATGGCAAACAACATGGTCAGGATGAAAGGATGTGTCTGAGTCAGCCTCTCTATTCTTAATGTAGGGAAGATGGACCAAACCAGGCCTGGGTGGAGAGCTGTTCCCAGGTGACTATGGTTTCTATACCATTCTAACATGTGAAAGTATCACAGGAAGTAGGGCAGCCTCCATGTCAGGAGACAATAGGAAGAAACTGTTAGGACAAAGTGGTGGCCAAGACAGTGACCTCATTCATTTTCTGAAGGTAGTGACCACACCTCACTTCCTTGGTGATGGAGGTCTCTGAATTTTGTGATCTAGGAAGCCAGGCACCCTGAGCCAGTCCCAGTCCCAGTCGCAGTGGGCTCATTTCTTTGGATTTACCAAGGACAGAGTCAGTCTTTCTTGGTACCTACTGATGTAAGGGTTGCCAAATACCAAGAAAGCTCTGAAGAGGGGTCTTTCCTGAGAGGATAGGAATTGGCTCACCACTGTCTCCTTACAAATTCACAGATTTGACGAAGGAGACCAGATCTGAGACAGAAAGGCCATTTCTGGGGAACATCGTATGTCCTACCAGTCAGAGGACACTCCAGATAGTCACAGACCTACTTGGAAGAAGGAGGTGCATTTGTGGGTGGTGGTTTGTGTTTGTGGTTTTTTCTCATGATCTGAGAATAGGTAAAAATGGAGGTTTGTTTGGTATGGAGTGGACTGTTTCTAGTAAGTCATTTGACCAGGAGACTGTTTCTATGTCTGTGTATCCCACTGTGTTTTTCTTTGTAGATATTAGAAAAGAAAATAGCTCATTGGGTGTGTCCTGTCTAGTAGAAAACTTCCCAGTATGCATCCTTCCCAATTAATGAATGGACTGAGGCTTGCCTTATCCATGGGCAACACCTGCTATCTACCTATGTTCTCAATTTTTTCCTGAATTCTGGCCACTCTCAAGATTAGTATCATGAATTTTTGTACAAGATAAGTACCACCTCCAAGCTCTGTGACATAGCCATGTACTGGATAGCTGAAGGGAATGGCGAGCATCTCAGAAAACTCACATATCAGAGTAACCAGGAAAGTCTCCTAGAAGAAACCCTGCTTGGGGGCTTTTGATTACCTATTGTTCTGTTGCTCTGAATGTCAGAAAGGTCTTTGCCTCAGGCCAAACCTTAGTGAAGCCTGAAGAAAAGAGTTTTCAAATGGAAATGAATGGGAATCACCTGTGGCTTTTTACTTCATTGCTTTGGAAAGGGATTTGTCTGAATCAGCCTCTTGGCCCTGTGTGAGCCTGTGGTTTAGATTTTCAGCACCTGATGTATCTAGAGAAAGATCCCATGTGGGCATCCAAAACCAAAATGGAAAAAAGATCAGTCATTGTAAATGAAGTCTCTCGCCTTCCTCTGTAATATTCCTGACCTCCATCAAGTGAGAATAGGGATCATTTGTGTCAAATGAGTTCTTCAAATCCCTGCAGAGGCTGGACAATAGGTGCTTGCGTTTTCTCATCACTCCAGTTCAAACAAAGAATCTATACCCCACAGTCAGTAAGCCTCAAATTTGAGAAGTGGAGCAGTATTAACAGCAGTCCTATATGATCACTTCTGTTTCACAGGAATGTTGTCCAGGCCACCCTGACTTTAGGCAAATGAGGGGCAAGGGAGATTATTTTTGACACTGTCTTGGGCTGTGCCCCTCATGGAAACCTCCAGCTAGAGGTTATGATTAGTGTCTATATAAAAGAAGAAGAGGGCTCTGTGGGAGTGTTTTGGTTTTAATTGTCGTCATTTGTGTGGCAATTGGAAGAGATGCCTGGGTCCACCTGGGCTTGAACTCTGTTGTGATTCCCCTTAGAGACTGAGTTGTGGAACTGAACTCAGAGAAGTATTGCCATAAATTGTGTTGGGATTTTTGGAGGCCACGCATGAGATTCGCCATTGGAAACTGAGATCTAGGCCCAGGGTGACTTTCCACAGAGCACTGGGAATCTCAGCCAGGATATCACAAGATTTTATTTTGAAAGATTGTCAGCCATAGTTGAGATTCAAAACACACATGGAATTCACATTGTAGACCTCAATGGGCCTGGCTTCATGTGACCTTTTGCCCACTTTTTGGGAAGCCTTGCCTGTGAGAGTTCTCCAGACCTTTCATTGAAATGAGATTCCTCACCTTTTAATGGTTCCTGTATAAATTGAATCCCACAGTGGCTCCAACTTCATTATTGAAAAATATCTAGATAAACACCATGAATTTTTTTAAATTACCATGACCAGGTTGCACTGGAGAACCTCTGGATGTCCTGTTGCTGATCATGATTGTACCAGACAGTGCCTTGATTGACTGGGTTTCATGAAAAAGTGTAGAACATAGATGCCAGAAAGTTGGAGCCTGCAGACTAGTGGGCCTAGAGGAGTGGAGTGTAGGTGTGTGAAAAAAACATTTGTGGTGGGGCCACGTGGATCTGCCATTGGCTTAGAAATGACTTGTGACTGACATGGTAGAGCCAGCAGACCCTTCTATGTAAAGGCATCTTATTATAAGGAGAGGATTCCTGCCAATGGTCAGAATCAGGTTGCTATTGTCAAGTTGAAAAGCTATGTGCAATTGAAGCCCCACTGGTGCATTTTACTAACCCACCACACGTGAGAGTACATCCTCCAGCACTGTGTCCCAGTAGAACACCTTCTATTTCGTGAAGCCAATACCAAACTCACAGTGCAGCAATAAAAAACACCACGAAAGTGGATAATGACCAAATGGCTTTTCAGACAACACAGTTAGATACTTAGACCCCAGTGGCCAAAGTTTAGCTACAAAGAGAGAATTCAGCACTGCTGCCTCATGTTCACTAGAAAATAAAAAAACATGTCATCCAGGTCACATAGATGGAGACCCAGAATTGATGGTCTCACTACAAAGGAAGCTAAAGCTCCTGACAACAACATATATTTTAAGTGCCCAACCTCAGAGGCAATTTCTCAAAAAGGCTAGCAGAGCTCCATGTTTGTGGAGTGTTTACCTTCTCCCTTTTTGTAACCCTACAAGTTTGTGAACTCCTGAGCATTTTCCTTTCCACATATGTATTCACAGATTTTCTAACTTTTCTCCACTAATTGTGTCTTTTTTGGGGCGAAGGTAATGTCAAAGCATTGTTCTGGATGAGAGTGGGAAGATTTTTGTGTAGCACATATTTGCATACACATTAGATTCATTTTCCTATTTTCCATTTGAAATACTGAATCCCTGACACTAACCCATACCCTACTAGACTCTGACTACTAATCCAAATATGATGGAGAAAAAGAAACTTAACAGAATAGAAATACAGGCCTTTCATAGGAGGCATGGTGTATACTTGGACTTGCCTTCGGCTCTATCAATGGTATGTGTTATAAATCTAGTCAACTTTTCATTGTAATACTTCTCCATGAGTTTTTAAAATTAACACATATGTAAATTTCTGTCTCCCTTTCTCTGTAGCCTATTCATCACATGTATTTTTTAATGCGTCTTTAGAATTCTACCTGGTATCACATGTACATTCTTGTGAGCTTGCTTATTTTGGAAGATACAAATTGTGAGAAGAGATCGCTCCCTCTAAATACTGATGGAACTGGAAATTCTACCTATGGGTTAATTTCCTAGATGAACAATATTATGCATAAATAAATGTTCAGTAAAATGAATACTTTTGGATACGTGGATGATATCTATTTTATTATGATTTTCGAATGGCATATATATTGCTACATTTTAATGTCTGTGTATGTGAGTATCTATCTAATTATCTATCTATCTATCTATCTATATAGATATAGATATCTACTCTTTAGATTTTCCAAAATATGAAATATATGTGTCTTATTATACACTTTCTAAATTCACTCATGTGTGTGTATGTGGATTTATAATCAAATTTTTACAAAATAATTCTTAGAAATATTCATCCACCTTAAATACATATTTATTTCCTAGTACTGAAAACTAAATTCAGTGAATGGTGCATACAAATCGTAATATTTCCACAGTGACTGACCCAGTTTCACATCAATGCAAGTAGACACCTATGGGACCATGATGTGTATTTTGAAGTTCATTTTTATTCAACACTGATACATTACTATTTCTGCAGTTTATGGACATTATAGGATATATCCTTTCATCCACAATTTCACAAATTTATTGGCATTTGGTTCACTTTCAATCACTTCCTACTTCAGAACACATGTATTCCTCCATGTTTCTTGACTGTTCTTTTCATAAGATTCTTTCCAAACACATTATTTATGATTTCCATAATCATTTTTGAAGCAAAACTCAGACACTCTTCATGATAAACCATAATGCTAATATTACCATTAGATGTATAACTGGTTAGAATGAATTTATGAATATCAATATAAAATTTCCTATATATTTTCAGATATCAATTCAATCGATTATTTAAAGTTTGAACCAGTTATATTATTTATTCACAGTATGGTCTATTAAGGCATCATCTCTATATTCATAGACTGGTGGTATACCTATTTGTATCCCAATACTAACTTATAAGTCTTTAAAATATTGCTTTAAGAATTGGTGGAAGAAATACTCTAGTCACCTGATATACATACACATTTCATCACAGTAATATTCCTGATATACATACACATTTCATCACAGTAATATTCCTGACACAAAATGCAACGGACACACTTATGATTGTACCAAAGCCAATATTGAAAGTGAGCATGTATTACTAACAACATCCAAGTCCTGATTAACTAATGATCTCAAATATCATTCCTATTGGTGACTACATATTTGTTTTTTCCTAAGATTAAATATTGAAACTGAACCCTGTTAAAAATGTCTTATCCTATCACTTACTTTGTAGTTTGTCTGATTTCCTAATGTCTCTATTGATATCTGATTTCCTACACATTTTCCCCAGTTCATCACTGTGACTGACTCTTCAAATATGCTGACATTTACATTCACTCTCTAACAAAAACCCTATATCTAAAGAACTTTTGGTCCAACTCCTCGAATCACTGAAATGGGTTCTTCAAAGCCCTGCAGAAGATAGCCCATAGGTGCTTGGCTTTTCTCATGACCCCAATTCACATAAAGAATCTATGCCCGACAGAGAGTAGGCCTCAAATTGGAGAAGTAGAGCAGTATTAATGGCAGGCCTATTTGATCACACCTGGTTCACAGGAAGGGTTTCCAGGCCACACTGACTTTAGGCAAATAAGGGGCAAGTGAGCTTATTTTGGACACTTCCTTAGGCTGCGCCCCTCATGGAAACCTCCAGCAAGAGGTTATGATGAGAGTTTATATTGAAGAAGATGAGGGCCATGTGGGAGTGTTTTGGTTTAATTGTGGTCATTTGTGTGGTGGTTGGAAGAGATGACTGGGTCAACATGGGCTTCAACTCTGGAGTGATTCCCCTTAGAGACTGAGTTATGGAAATGAACTCAGAGAAGTATTGCCATGAATTGTGTTGGAATTTTAGGAGGCCACACATGAGAGTTGCCCTTGGAGACTGAGATCTAGGCCCAGGATAGCTTTCCAAAGAGCACTGGGAATCTCAGCCAGGATATCACATGACTTTATTCAGAAAGACGTGGCAGCCATTGTTGAGAGTCAAAACACACATGGACCTCAATTGTAGACCTCAATGGTCTGGCTTAATGTGACCTTTTGGCCACTCTTTGGGAAGCCTTGCCTCTGAGAGTTCTCCCGAGCTTTAATTGAAATAAGCTTCCTCACCATTTCATGGTTCCTGAATAAATTGAAAGCCACAGTGCCTCCAACTTCATCCTTGAAAATTGGCTAGATAAATACAATGAATTTTTTAAATTCCCATGAACAGATGGCACTGGAGAACCATTGGATATCTGTTGCTGATCATGAGTGTACCAGACATTGCATTGATTGACTGGGTTTCATGAAAATGGTGAGAACAGAGATGCCAGAAAGTTGGAGCCTGCTGATTAGTGGGCCCAGAGCAGTGGTGGGCAGGTGTATGATAAAACATCTGTCATGGGGACACGTGGTTCTGCCCTTGGTTTCTGAATGACTTGTGACTGACATGGTGCAGCCAGCAGAACCTTACAAGTAAGGGGACCTTTTTATATGGAGAGGTTTCAGGGCAATGTTCAGAATCAGGTTTCTATGGACATGGGTGCAAGCTTTTTGGGATAGAATCCTGGTTGGTGCATTCTCCTGCAGACCCTCACCCACTACACGTGAGAGTACTCCCTCTAGCACTGTGTCCCAGTTTTTCTCCTTGTATTATGTGAAGCCAATACCATACTCCCAGTGCAGCAGTAAGAAACACCACGAAAAGTGGAGTAAGACCAAATGGCTTCACAGATCACATGGTTAGACACTTAGACCCAGGTGTCCTCAGTTTACTAACAAAGGGAAAATTCAGAACTTCTGCCTCATGTTCAATAGCATATAAGGAACCATGTCATCCAGGTCACATAGATGCCGACCCAGGTTTGATGGTCTCAATACAAATGAAGCTAAAGCTCCTGACAACAACAAATTTTTCAAGGGCCCAAACTCAGAGGCAGTTTCTCAAAAACTCATTAGGCCACCAGAGTCCCATGTTTGTGGAGTGTTTACCCTGTACCTTACTTTTGGAAATTCCTCTACCACCTCCAAGGTTGTGAACTCCTGAGCATTTTCTTTTCCAGATATATATTCACAGATTTTCAAACTCTTCTCCACTAATTGTGTATTACTTGTGGCGAAGGAAATATCAAGGCATTGTTTTGGAGGACAGTGGGAAGATTTTTGTCTAGCAAATATTTGCATACGCATAAGATTCATTTTCATATTTTCCATTAGAAATACTGAATCCTTGTCACTAACCCATACCCTACTAGACTCTGACTACTAATCTTAATATGATGTAGAAAAAGAAACCTAACAGAATAGAAATACAGGCCGTTCATAGGAGGCATGGTGTATACTAGGACTTGCCTTCTGCTTTATCAAGTGTATGTGTTATAAATCTAGTCAACTTTTCATTGTAATACTTCTCCATGAGTTTTTAAAGTTAACACATATGTACATTTCTGTCTCCCTTTCTCTGTACCCTATTCATCTCATGAAATTTATTATGCATATTTAGTATCCTACCTGGTATCACACGTACATTCTTGTGAGCTTGCTGTTTTAGGAAGATACAAATTGTGAGAAGAGATCACTCCCCCTAAATACTGATGGAACTGAAAATTCAAAATATGGGTGAATTTCCTAGATGAACAGCATTATACATAAATCCATGCGCAGTAAAAAGAAAATTTTTGGATATGAGGATGATATATATTTCATAATGAATTTTGATTGGCATACATATTACTACATTTTAATGTCTGTTTGTATCTTTATATATATATATATATATATATATATATATATATATATATATATATATATTTTTTTTTTTCTCCAGATTATTCAAAATATGAAATATATGTGTCTTATTATACACTCACTAATTTAACTCATGTTCCTATATGTGGATTCATAATCATATTTTCACAAGATTATTCTCAGAAATATTCATCCACATGAAATACATATTTATTTCCCAGTACTGAAAACTAACTTTGGTGAATGGTGCTTAAAAATCCTAATATTTGTACAGTAACTGACCCAGTTTAACATCAATGCAAGTAAAATCCTATGGGACATGATGTGTATTTTGAAGTTCATTTTTATTCAACACTGGTACATTACTATTTCTTCAGTTTATGGACATCCTAGGATAATACTTTTCATCGACAAGTTCACAAATCTGTACGCATTTGGTTCACTTGCAATTACTTCCTGCTTCAGAACATATGTATTCCTCCATGTTTCTTGACTGTTCTTTTCATGAGATTATTTCCAAACATATTATTTTCGATTTCCATAATCATTTGTGAAGCAAAACTCCCACACTCTTCATGATAAACCTTAATGCTAAAATTACCATTAGATGTATAACTGGTTAGAATGAACTTATGTATATCAATATAAGATTTCCTATATATTTTCAGATATCAATTCAATCCATTATTTAAAGTTTGATCCAGTTATATTATTTATTTACAGTATGGTCTATTAAGGCATCATCTTTATAATCATAGGCACAGGGTACACGTACTTGTGTCCCCAATACTAATTTATAAGTCTTAAAATGTTGCTTTCAGAAATGGTTGAAGAAATACTGTAGTCACCTGATATACATTTACATTTCATCACAGTAATATTCCCGACAAAAAAAATGCAATGGACACCCTTATGATTGTACCAAAGCCTAAATTTAATGTGAGCATGTATTACTAACAACATCCATGTCCTGATTAACTAATGATCTCAAATATCATTCCTATTGGTGACTACATATTTGTTTCTTCCTAAGATTATATATTCAAACTCAACCCTGTTAAAAACATCTTATCCTATCACTCACTTTGTACTTTCCTTGATTTCCTAATGTCTCTATTGATATCTGCTTTCCTACACATTTTCCCCAGTTCATCACTGTGACTGACTTTTCACATATGCTGACATTTACATTCACTCTCTAACCAAAACCCTATATCGAAATAACTTTTCGAACTATCTCTTTTTGTCTGGACGATCTCTTCCTCATTCAGTCATCCAAGGTACAAGGTCCTATACCATTGTATATCGATTTATCTGAGACAACTTTGCGGAAATAATTCAAAGCTAAGTATCCCAATCAAGGGCCCAATGTTCATCTGGGTTTCAAATCTTTCCTAGATTTCTGTTTTCATTCTTATATTACACCTATATATGCTTGTACATATCGGAGGTTCCCAATACCATTATTCATCTCGCAGAATGATTCCTAACCCAAATCGAACATGCTATTAACCCTAACCATGCACTGTTCCCTCAATTTAACTTTACGAAGAGCAAGGCCAGAGTTGGTGTGATAATACAGGTAGATAGGGGATCTTCCACCTGTTGAGAACCTCAAGTTCCATGCAGAAATAAACCCTGGAGAAGATGTAGGCAGCTATGAGGGACCTGAGAGAGCAACAGATATCTTCCATGGTAAAATACCTGGTCAGGATGAAACGATGTGTCTGAATAAGCCTCTCTTTTCTTAATGTAGAGAAGATGGACCAAACCAGGTCTGTGTGGAGAGCTGTTAACATGTGCCAATGGTTGATATACCATTCTTTCTTGTGAATGTGACACAGGAAGTAGGGGCAGCCTCTCTCTCATGGGACCCTTGGAAGCAAATGTTAGGATAAAGTGGTTGCCAAGGTAGTGACCTCATTCAGTTCCTGAAGGAAGTGACCTACCTCACTTCCTTGGTGATGGAACTCTCTGAACTTGGGATCCAGGAAGCCAGGCACTCAGAGCCAGTCCCAGTCCCAGTCCCAGTGGGTTCACTTGTTTGGAATTACCAAGGACAGAGTCGGTCTTTCTTGGTACATACTGATGTGTGGATGGCTAAATGCCAGAAAAGCTCTGAAGAGGGGCCTTTCCTGAGAAAGCAGGTAGTGACTCACTCATTGATGCTGAGAACTTTACAGAGTTGGTAAAGGAGACCTGATCTGAGACAGGAAAGTCCATTTCGAGGGAGCAGAGTAAGGCCCAGCAGTCTGAGGACACTCTTGATAGTCACGGACCTACTTGGGTAATGGAGGTGCCTTTGTGGGTGTGGGTGTGAATTTGTAGTTTTGTATCATGTTCTGAGAATAGGTAGGAAAGGCAGTATGTTTGGTTTGGAGTGGACTGTTTTTGGTAAGTCATTTGACATGGCGAGTGTTTCTATGTTTGTGTTTCCCACTTTTTACGTGGTTGTAGATATTAGAAAAGTGAATGCATCAATGGATGTGTCCTGTCTAGTAGAAAGCATCTCTGCACACATCCTGCCCAATTTATGAATGGACTGTGGCTTGCCTTATATGGGCAACACCTACTTCTTTCCTTAGTTCCTGTTTTCTTCGTGAATTCTGGCCACTCTCCAGAATAGGCTCATGTTTTTTTTGTCCAAGATATGGACCTCTGTCGAGTTCTGTGACATGGCCATGTACTGGATAGATAAAGGTAATTGGGAGCATCTCAGAAAACTCGGATATCAGTGTGACCAGTAAAGTCTCAGTAGAGAAACCCTGCTTTGTGCCTTTTGCTTACTTACTGTTCTGTTGACCTGAATGTCAGGAAGGTCTTTTCCTCAGGCCACCAGTTTGTGAAGCCTGAAGAAAACTGCTTTCAATTGGAAATGAATGAGCATCACCTGTGGCTCTTTGCTTAATTGGTTTGGAAAGGGATGTGTCTGAATCATCCTTTCGGCTCTGAGAGAGGCTGTGGCTTTGATTTTCAGCACCTGATGGATCTAAAGAAAGATCCCATGTGTGCATCCAAAACCAAAATGGCAAAAAGATCAGTCATTGTGGATGAAGTCTCTTGCTTCCTCTGTTAGGTTCCTGACCTCCATCAAGTAAGTAGAGGGATCCTTTGAGACAAATGAGTTCTTCAAAGCCCTGCAGCAGTGCTTGGGTTCTCACATGACTCCAAATCACATAAAGAATCTATACCTCACAGTCAGTAGGCTTCAAAATGAAGAAACAGAGCAGTATTACTGGCAGGCCTATTTGATCAATCCTAGTTTACAGGAAGGGTGTCCAGGAAACCCTGACTTTAGGAAAATGAGGGGAAAGGGAACTTATTTTGGACACTGTCTTGGGCTGTGCCCCTTATGGAAACCTCCAGCCAGAGGTTATGATGAATGTCTACATGGAAGAATATGAGGGCCATGTGGGAGTATTTTGGTTTTAATTGAACATATTATTAACCCTTACCATACACTGTTCCCTCAATCTAAGTATTCAGAAAAGCAGGGACAGATTTGGTCTTACAATACAGGAATGCAGGGGATCTTCCACCTGCTGAAAACTTCAAAGGTCCATGCAGAAATGATCCCTGGAGAAGATGTAGGCAGCTATGAAGGACATGAGAGAGCAAAAGGCATCTTCCATTGCAAACAACCTGGTCAGGATGAAGGGTTGTGTCTGAATCAGATTCTCTCTTCTTAAGGTAGAGGAGATGAACCAAACTAGGCCTGTGTGGAGAGCTGTTCCCAGGTGACTATGGTTTCTATACCATTCTAACTTGTGAAAGTGTCACAGGTAGTAGGGACATCCTCCATGTTATGATACCTTAGGAAGCAAATGTTAGGACAAATTGGTTGCCAAGGCAGTGACCTCATTCAGTTCCTAAAGGAAGTGACCTCACCTCACATCCTTGTTGATGAAACTCTCCAAATTTGGGTTCCAGGAAGCCAGGAACCAAGACCCAGTCCCAGCACCAGTTCCAGTGTTCTCACTTGTTTGGAATTTCCAAGGACAGAGTCAGTCTTTTGTGGTACCTACTTATGTGAGAATGGCCAAACTCCAGAAAAATTCTGAAGAGGGGCCGTTCTGGAGAAAACAGGTAGAGGCTCACTGCTGGCTCCTGAAAACTTCACAGAGCTGACCAAGGAGTCCAGATCTGAGACAGGACAGACAATTTCTGGGGAACATAGTATGGCCCTCCGGTCAGAGGACACTCTGGATAGTTCCAGACCTACTTGGGGGAAGGAGGTGCCTTTGTGGTTGTGGGTGTGGGTTTGTGGTTTTTTCTTTTGTTCTGAGAATAGTTAGGAAAGGGGGTGTGTTTGCTTTGGAGTGGAGTGTTTCTAGTTAGTCCTTTGACAAGGCGAGTGTTTTTAGGTCTGTGTATCCCACTGTGTCCGTGGTTGTAGACATTAGAAAAGAGAATGCCTCAATGGGTGTATCCTCTCAAGGAGAAAACTTCCCAGCATTCATCCGGCACAATTTATGAATGGAGTGTGGCTTGCCTTATCAATGGGCAACACCAACTATCTTCCTACGTTCCTGTTTTCTTCCTGAATTCTGGCCACTCTCCAGAATAGGCTCATGATTTTGTGTCCAATATATGAACCACTTCCAAGATCTGTGACATGGCCATGTACTGGATAGCTGAAGGGAATGGCAAGCATCTCAGAAAACTCAGATATCAGTGTAGCCAGTAAAGTCTCAGTGGAGAAACCCTGCTTTGGGCCTTTTGAATACCTATTGTTATGTTGCCCTGAATATCAGGAAAGTCTTTGTCTCAGGCCACCCCTTTGTGAAGCCTGAAGAAAACAGTTTTCACATGGAAATGAATGGGCATTACCTTTGTGTTTACAATAAAACCTTCACAGATTAGGCTCTCATTAAGTTAAAAATACTTGTAGATTGTATCTCAGTGTAAAAAGTAACATGGAACTGTACATATCTTATTGATAACAAGTCAAATTATAGAACACAAATGATATACATAAATCTCCAACAATTTTTTCTTTTAAGCCTAGAATTACCATACAACCTTAGAACACCAGCTTGATACAATGGTCTTTGGAAGCTTCTACCTTACAGACTTGTATACCTGGAAGATATGAACACATTAACACCACAATTACATTGATGTTTTTGTATTAAACAAGTTTAGATTTTAAAGAAATAACATGGCACAATTTTATAAAAACAGTACTTGTTTTACCAGCTGTTTAATTTTTTAAGATTACTTGCTCAAAACTTACACATATAACCAAGTTACACAAACCTTTTTTTTATTATTTACTTAAACCCTTTTAATTACTTAATCATATAGACTCTCTTATCCAGAAACACATTTTTCCTCTATTAGATCTATATCTAGAACCTTTTAGTTTCTCTTTTCCATCTACTAACCTCTTTCTGTTCACATTTCAATACAATACTTGTAAATTTCTGAATTTAAGCAGATTATTTTATAGACATCTTCATTTTATTAGGGCCTTTTTGAAAACCTAGAAAACTTATTGGACTAATTTTAAAGACATCTTTATTTTTATCTGTTTACCCAATTTGAATTAAAACATATGAATCACGTGAATCAAAGACATTTGGATACATTTTTAAATTTTTCATGAGCGCTCCTCATCTGTCAATTGTCATATCACTGCATGATATATGGACATACACACATACAGACATACCAACATACAACATGTAACACAAATGTAACACATAACACAATAGTAAAGGCCTTGTAGCTTTTTCAGGTGAAATCTCCATTGAAATGCTAAAAACTCCAGAGTCGATCAATAATAGAACTGATCAGAAAACATTAACCCATCAGCAGAATCAAGATCATGAGCTCAAAAAAAAAAAAAAAAAACACAGAATCTAAGAAAAGCAAGAGTCCTAAAAAAGATGACTGGCCAGTAATTAGTAAATACCATATAATATACTTTTTTGGTTAGTTTGAGTTCAGGTAAAAAGACACTTTTACTCTTTTTTATCTGTCTCCTGCTGAGTGCTGCAGGCTTCTTTTATTTGCATATCAACTTAAGTCCTGGCTGAGGTCTGGAAAACTGGAAAGATTGGAATTCTGAGCAGAAACCTCAGGCCTAAGGCATTTTAGCTATAAGTCATAATTTCCAGGTTTGGATGTTGAAAATTTTGATGCAAGTTTCAGATGTAATTCTCAAAATTTTATATCTTTAGATTTTTCTACACTAGAAAAACTTGCTCACACAAAACTGAAAATAGGATCATTTTTTGATAATATTAAAGCCACCATCAGAAGAAGTTTCTATAGGATCGTTAAGCCCCTTTCTTTGTTATGAAGTTTCTAATAGTATTAAGTTACATTAAATTGGCTGAAAAATTTTTAAAAAGAACCACACACTACCATGTGTATCCGAAATTAAGCTTTAAAAATTTCCAAGACTGTTGCTAATTAATGTCATTTCAATAAGCCAGACCAACGTTTTAATTTAGTACCATTTTTTAAAAATCTTACACATTGATGGGAATAGATACCATATCATAATTTATTAACTCTTCCCAAGTTAATGCACTGGTATATCTAGTGAAATTTTTTCAGGCTGCATAGTTCAAAATTAAAACTCTTTAATTTTTTTTTTATCCTAAGTATTTAAGTTTCCTAGCATGAACTACCTGAAATCAAACTAAGCAATTGTTTAAACCCAACTTTTAACTGTAAGATAGTGCAAAGCTTTAGAAACCCATTTAGATACCAGATGGTTAAAATAAAAAAAATCATTTTTAGATACACATTCACCCTAGATCATCCCCAAGAAACAATCTATAATATCAACATATTAATGCATTCATTGTCCCTTTTGTTAAGTAAACAGAGGTGGAGAAATCCTTAAAGTGCACATAAGGAATAAGGGAGTTCCCCACAGCAAAATGGCTCTGGCAGCTGCTGGGAGTCCCTTAGCCTCACCATTTACTTACAGGATTAGTTCCTCTGGCTTGCTTTGACCCCAGGCACCAGGCATATTCTATGTCTCCCAACTTTGCAGTAGTCAGCTCCCAAAAATTTCATCCTCTGCTTGCAGTTGTTTTGAGTGCTAGGCTTCCCCAAGAGGGCAGAGTGGGGTTTATTTAAAGTCCCCTCTGGGGTGTCAAAATTTATGACTGAAGGCTTGGTTCCCATCCCAAAGCCAATTAATGCCAATTTAATAATGAGGACAGGGTTTTGAGAAAAGTTTAAGCGAGATATCAAAGTTCTTAGACCCCAGACATTTCCCTCTGCAGTGGGCATGCTCAAGCCAACTATGGGAACAAAAGAAATCACTGCTTCCGTAATCTTGCTTAACAAAGGGGAGTAAAGTTTATCAAAGTTCTTTAAAACACAGCTAAGAGAGGTGTCAAAGGTGAGAACAGAAAAACTGGCGGTTCTATTGACTTTTGGTCCCTCACAGGAGAAGCATTAGTTTAAAATTTAGCTAAAGTAACTTCCACATATGTAAGGCAGGTTGGAACTCGGGACTCTGCATCGGTCCAAACAATGCCATCACATTTAACAGAAACACAGTTAAAAAGACACACAAAGACCATCATGCAGCTCCCGTTTGTTCACAACGCCAAGATTTACAATCTTGTGACTCAGGGAGAATGGAGGGAACTGGGGGAGGAGTAGAAGGTTTGAGTGATAGGATCCTGGGTGACGGTGTCAGATTGGAGGCAGGGACCAGGAAAGGCTTCAAGGACAGAGGCATGGAATGGCTTTGTCCCATAATGAGAGTTTCTCAAACAGAGACAAGGACAATGCAAACGTGACACAAACATGTACACACAGTTAACATTTAACACGAGTTCAGAAGTAAAGATTAGAACCTAGTAACTGGCAAAACCTGATGGGTTAGACCACAAAGACAGACAGTGAATTCAACCTGAGAGAAAAAAGTAGCCAGCAAGATATGATGGGTTGGCAGCAGAGTCACCTAATGTGGGCTCATCCGTCCCTCCTCTCCTAATGAGGGCACATCCATCACTCCCTGAGTCCTCCAAGGCATCCCTTGCAAGGACGTGGTCTGTGGCTTTAGGACACGTTTGTCCACCACTGACAGGGGGAACTTACGTTCTCCGCTGGCAGCCACTCTGCCAACCCAAACTGAAAACGGAAAAACGGAACCTGAACAAAAAGCTCTGAGCGATCGCAAGGAAAAATGGAAAGAAGCGCCTTACTTACCCCCAGAGGGGTCTGTTGGGGTGTAGTTGTCCTGTGCTGCGTGATTCCCGGCCAACGCACCAAATGTAAGGGTCCGGTGAACATCGGTGGAAGAGACCACCAAGAGACCGCTGCTCATGCAACAGAAAAAGGCGTTCATTGAGGATTCAATCCAGCATGCTGGGGCTACATGCTCACTCAAGAAGGGAGAGCAGCCCAGAGCCCCGAGCAGGGGTTTAGCAGTGCTTAAGTACACTTTTTGGGGAGGGCGAGACTTTACATATATCACAGTCTCCTTTAAGAAATCAACATACACCGCAGAAAAATCAAACAACAATTCCTAAACATGATTAGTTCATTCATTGGCACTAACAGGTCAGGCAGGAGTGATAGGTCAGTTCTAAAGCGAGGTACACATTCAAACAGATTGGTTTAGGCCTTGCGATGCCTATGTGCCAGGCCACACAGGGTCCTAGGTTATTAAATAACCAGGCGGTCAGGGGGAATATTTACTGGGCAGTTGGGAATTGTACTACAAGCTACAGGAATTTCAGGATTTGCATGTAGCATAGGAACTTAACAATACCTGGTCCTTTACATTTTAACTCAGGCCTTGCAGCTTAGACACTTTACAAAACCCGGTCTTTTACACTTCAACTTTTACACTTTAATTTCAATTTATTTTACCCTTTCAGATCACTCCTGGTGCACAAGAAGGGTGTCCAAGCCACCCTGAATTAAGGCAAATGAGTGGCAAGGGAGCTTATTTGGGACACTGTCTTGGGCTGTGCCCCTCATGGAAACCTCCAGCCAGATGTTATGATGAGTGCCTTTATAGAAGAAGTGGAGGGCCATGTGAGAGTGTTTTGGTATTAACTGTGGTCATTTGTGTGACGGTTGGAAGAGATGACTGGGTCCACCTGGGCTTGAATTCTTGTGTGATTCCCCTTAGAGACTGACTTCTGGAACTGAACTCAGAGAAGTATTGCCATGAATTGTGGTGATATTTTAGGAGGCCAAGCATGAGAGTCGCCCTTGGAAACTAAGATCAAGGCCGAGGGTGGCTTTCCACAGAGCACTGAGAATTTCAGCCAAGATATCCCATGATTTTATTCTTAAAGCCTTGGTAGCCATAGTTGAGAGTCAAAACACACATGGACCTCACATTGTAGACCTCAATGGGCCTGGCTATATCTAACCTTTTGGCCACTCTTTGGGAATCCTTGCCTATGAGAGTTCTCCAGAGTTTCATTGAAATGAGCTTCCTCAACATTTAATGGTTCTTGAAACCCACAGTGCATACAAACACAATAGAAATACAAGCAGTTCAGAAGAGGCATGGTGTATAGTTGGACTTGCCTTTTGCATTATGTAGGGTAGGTGTTATAAATCTAGTTAATTTTTAATTGAAATAGTTCTCCTTGTGTTTTTAAAGTTAATAAATATGTGAATTCCTGTATCCCTTTCTCTGTAGCCTATTCATCACATGTATTTTTATATAAACATATAGAATCCTACCTGGTATCACATATACATTCTTGTGAGGTGGCTGACATGGCAGATACAAATAATGACAAGAGATCACTCCTCCTAAACGCTATTGGATCTTAAAATTCAACCTAAGGGTAACCTTTCTAGTTGAACAACATTATTCATAAATCCATGTTCAGTAAAATTAATATTTTTGGATCTGTGGACGATATATATTTCATCATGAATTTCAATTGGCATATATATTGCCACTTTATAATGTCTGTGTGTGTTTTGCTCTTTGCTTAATTGCTTTGGAAAGGGATGTGTCTGAATCAGACTCTTGGCCCTGTGTGAGGCTGTGGCTTAGATTCTCAGCACCTGATGGATCTAAAGAAAGATCCCATGGGTGCATCCAAAACCAAGATGGCCAAAAAAGCAGTTATTGTGGATGAAGACTCTCACCTTCTTCTCTAAGGTTCCTGACATCCATCAAGTGAAAATAGGGATCCTTTGGGTCAAATGAGTTCTTTAAAGCCCTGCAGAGTTTAGCCCATAGGTGCTTGGGTTTTCTCATGAATCCAATTCACATAAAGAATCTAAACCCCACAGTCAGTAGGCATCAAATTGGAGAAGCCAAGGAGTATTAACAGCAGGCGTATTTGATCACTCCTGGTTCACAGTCAGGATTTCCAGGCCACACTGACTTTAGGCAAATGAGGGGCAAGAAAGGTTATTTTGGACAATGTCTTGTGCTGTGCCCCTCATGGAAACCTCCATCCAGATGTTATGATGAGTGTCTACATGAAATAAGATAAGGGGCATGTGGGAGCATTTTGTTTTGAATTGTGGTAATTTGTTTGGCGCTTGGAACAGATGACTTGGTCCACCTGGGCTTGAACTCTGGTATGATTCCCCTTAGATTCTGAATTCTGGAAGTGACATCAGAGAAGTATTGTCATGAATTGTGTTTGGATTTTACTAAGCCATGCAACCTAGATCTCAGGTATTAATTGTGGTGCAGGGAGATCTAGGTGCAGGGTGGCTTTGCCCATAGCACTGGGAATCTCATCCTGGATATCACATGATTTTATTCTGAAATTCTTTAAAGCCACAGTTGAGAGTCAAAACACATATGGACCTCACATTGTAGACCTCAATGGGCCTGACTTCATGTGACCTTTTGGCCACTCTTTGTGAAGCCTTGCCTGTGAGTGTTCTCAAGATCTTTCATTGAAATGAGCTTCTTCAACATTTAATGGTTCCTGAACGAATTGAAACCCACAGAGCCTCCAACTTTATCCTCGAAAAATGGCTTGATAAATACCATGGAATTTTTGAAACTCCCATGACCAGGTGGCACTGGAAAACTTTTGGATGTCCTGTTGCTGATCATGAGTGTATCAGACAGTGCCTTGACTGACTGGGTTTCATGAAAATTGTGTAGAACAGTGATGCCAGTAAGTTGGAGCCTGTTCCATTAGTGGGCCTAGAGCACTGGTGTGAAGGTGTGTGATAAAACACGTGTGTTGGGGCATGTGAATCTGCCATTGGCTTCCAATTGCCTTGTGATTGACAGGGTACAGCCAGCAGACCCTTATATGTAAAGGCATCTTGTTATATGGATAGGTTTCTGGGCAATGTTCACAATCAGGTTGCTATGGACAAAGGGGCAACCTATGTGGGACAGAATGCTGGTTGGTGCATTCTCATGCAGACCGTGTCCCTCCACACGTGACAGAACTCCCTCCAGCACTGTGTCCCAGTTGAACTCCTTGTATTTCATGAAGCAAATACCAAACTCCCAGTGCACCAGCAAGAAACACCACGAAAATTGGAGGATGACCAAATGGCTTCACAGTCAACCCGGGGAGACACTTACACCCCAGTGGCCATAGTTTAACTAAAAAAGAGTATTCAGCACTGCTGCCTCATTTTCATTGGAAAATTAGAAACAATGTCCTTCAGGTCACATATTTGCACACCCAGATTTGATGGTCACACAACAAAGGAAGCTAAAGCTCCTGACAACAACATGTATTTTAAGAGCCCAACCTCAGAGAGTTTCTCAAGAAGTCTTTACACAAGCAGACCTCAATGTTTGTGGAGTGTTTACCCTGTCCCTTACTATTGGAAACTCCTCTACCACCTACAAGTTTGTGAACTCCTGAGCATTTTTTATTCCTGATATGTATTTACAGATTTTCTAACTATTCTCCTCTAATTGTATCTTACTTGGAACTAAGGTAATGTCAAGGCAATCTTCTGGATGAGAGTGTGAACATTTTTGTGTAGCACATATTTGCATACCCATTAGAGTCATTTTCCAATTTTCCATTCGAAATACTGAATCCCTGACACTAACGCATACCCTAATAGACTCTGACTACTACTCCTAATATGATGGCTAAAAATAACACAAACACAATAGGAATACTAGCAGTTCAGAGGAATCATGGTGTATAGTTGGACTTGTTTTTTGCATGATTAATTGTAGGTGTTATAAATCTAGTCAATTTTTAATTGAAATAGTTCTCCATGTGTTTTTAATGTTAACAAATATGTGAATTCCTCTCTCCCTTTCTCTGTAGCCTATTCAGCACATGTATTTTTAAATGCACATATAGAACACTACCTGGTATCACACCTACATTCTTGTGAGGAGGCTAATTTGGCAAATACAATTTGTGAGAAATGATCACTCCTGTTAAACTCTGTTGGAACTGAAAATTTAACCTAGGGGTGTGTTTCCTAGAAGAACAACATTATACATAAATCCATGTTCTAAAAGAAACAATTTTGCATCTGTGGAAGATATATATTTCAAGATAAATTTCGATTGCTAATTTATTGTCTGTGTGTGTTTTTTTGTATATATATATATATATATATATATATATATATATATATATACACTCTCCAGATTTTTCAAAATATGAAATATTTGTGTCTTATATACACTCCCTAAATTCATTCATGTTCATGTATATGGATTTATAATCAACTTTTCACAAGATCATTCTCAGAAATATTCATCCACCTGAAATACATATTGTTTGCAGTACTGAAAACTAACTTCAGTTAATGTTGCATACAAATACTAATACTAATACAGTAACTGACCCAGTTTAACATCAATGCAAGTACATTCCTATGTGACATGATGTGTATTTTGAAATTCATTTTAATTCAACACTGGTACATTACTATTTCTTCAATTTATGCACATCATAGGATATATATTTCATCCACAAGTTAGCAAACTTATAGGCATTTTTTTTCACTTTCAATCACTTACTGCTTCAGAACACATGGATTCTTCCAGGTTTCTTGACTGGTCTTATCATGAGACTTCTTTCCAAATACATTATTTTTGATTTCCTTTATCACTTTTGAAGCAAAACTGACACTCACTTCATGATAAACCATAACTATAATATCACCATTAGATGTATAACTGGTTGGAATGAATGATTTTATATCAATATAGTGTTTCTTATATATATTCTGATATCAGTTTAATCCATTATTTAAAGTGGAACCAGTTATATTATTTATACACTATATGGTCTATTCATGCATTATCTCTATATTCATAGACACAGGGTACACCTCTTAGTACCCCCAATACTAATTTATTCGTCTTCTAAATATTGCTCCCAGAAATGGTGGAAGAAATACTCATGTCACCTGATCTACATATGCATGTTATCACAGTAATATTCTGGACACAAAATGCAAAAGTCACACGTATGATTGTACCAAAGCGTAAATGGAAACTGAACATGGATTACTAAAAACATCCATATCCAGGTTGCCTAATGCTCTCAAATGTCAATCCTATTGGTGACCACATTTTTGTTTCTTCCTAAGATTATATATTCAACCTTAAAACTGTTGGAAATGTCTAGTTTTTTCACTCACTTTATACTTTGCCTGATTTCCTAATGTCTCTATTGACATCTACTTTCCTACATATTTTTCCCAGTTCAACATTGTGACTGACCCTTCACATGTGCTGACATTGACATTCACTCTCTAACCGAAACCCTATTGCTAATGAACTTTGGTCCAAATCCTATACTCTATCTTCTTCCAAAACATACTGACTATCTTCCTGATCCTATCGACTATCCCTTTTTGAGTGGATGTACTCTACTACATTCAATCATCCGAGGTACAAGGTCCTATGCCATTGTATATCGATTTTTCTGAAACATGTATGCAGAACGTAATTCAAAGCTACGTGTCCCAATCTATTGCCCAATGCACTTCTGAGCTTCAAATCTTACCTAGATTTCTGTTTCCATACTTATATTTAACCACTATATTTCTATATATTGCAGGTTCCCAATACCATTATTCATCCCGCAGAATGATTCCTAACCCAAATCGAACCTGTTATTAACCCTAACCATGCACTGTTGCCTCAATCTAACATTACAAAAGAGCAGGGACAGGGCTATTCTTTCAATAAGGGATGTAGGTGATCTTCCAACTGTTGAGAACCTCAAAGTTCGATGTAGAAATGATCCCTGGAGAAGATGTAGGCAGCTATGAAGGACCTGAATGAGCAAAAGCCATCTTCCATGGCAAAAAAAACCTGCACAGGACGAAGGGATGTGTATGCATCAGATGTAGTAAGCCATTGTTGTAAATTGTGGCCGCCATTAGAAGATGGCGCCGGCTTCCACTGTGGCCTGTGATTAATCAAATTCCTTTGTGGAGAGTTGGCACGCTATCTCTTGCCACCCTATAAGAAAGACCCACGCGGCAGCTTAAGATTGGTACGTGGGAGGCTTTATTAGGCTGTGCTTGGGCCCTCAGAGGGAAGAAGAAGAAAGAAAGGGAGTCACTATAAGATACTTAAATCAAGGCCTGAATAAACTGCTGAAAGAAGATTAATGAGTTGCGTCTTCCTTGCGGGCAAGGGGTCGCGACAAGTGGTGCCGAAACCCGGGAACCAGAACTTTCAGCAGTCAGGGGTGGTGCACCGGTTAGTCCCAGGTAAGGTGGGACCTGCGATTAAAGCAGAGATTAGTCCCAGGTTAATTGGGACCTGCTATTAAAGCAGAGATTAGTCCCAGGTTAATTGGGACCTGCTATTAAAGCAGAGATTAGTCCCAGGTTAATTGGGACCTGCGATTAAAGCAGAGATTAGTCCCAGGTTAATTGGGACCCCGGTTAAAGCGGAGATTAGTCCTAGGTAATTTAGGACCCGCTGTCAAGGCGGCAGCTCCTCTGTAAAGCCAGAGAGAGCATTAAATCTTATTGCAGCTGCACTGTGTACTTTTGCTCTTACTTTCACTCTTGTTTGTTGTGTGTCTTTTGTTGTGTCATGGGTGCCGTATCTTCAAGTCCGCTTCTCCTGGCCCTAGATAACCTGTTACGTTCCAAGGGCCTAAAAGTGAAACGTAGTACTTTACAGAGATTTTTACAGAAGACAGATGTTATCGCACCGTGGTTTGCATTTTCTGGCAGTCTTACACTGCCTAGCTGGGATAAGTTAGGCACAGACCTTGACTTTGCTTCTGAGCAGGGCATATTAGAGGGTGGGGTGATACCCCTTTGGAAGATGATTCGTAGTTGCCTCACAGATAGCAGATGTCAGGAAGCACTTACTAAAGGACAAGAAGTTTTAGAGCAGTTACATGAAGAAAAATCAGAAATGTCAGGCAGTGAGGTATTTCAGGAGGGTGGGAGTGTGCGGAGCGAGAAACAGGGAAGGAAACAATTATCTCCGGCAGGCAGTGACGTATTTCAGGAGGATGGCAGTGTGCGAAGCGAGAAACAGGGGAGGAGGCGATTGTCTCTGGCACGGAGTGAAATATTTCAGGAGGAGGGGAATGTGCAGAGCGAGAAACGGGGGAGGAAACGCTTGTATCCAGATCTCAGTACACTGCGCACACTCCCATGTAAAAGTGGGTCAGAAGAGGAGGAGGAAGAACAGGAGGAGCTCGGGAGACTGTCTCGGCAGCTAGGGAGTTTAACTATGGGAGAAGGGAACAAAAATAAACAGGAGCTCAAGAAAAATGATCCTCCAGACCCGCCGCCGTACGGTGAGGGTGTTTCGAGGAGAGCTTTCCATGCCCAAACATGGAGGGCTGTTAATGCTGAGATGGGTCTTGCTTATCCAGTTTTCCAGGATGACAATAGGGGAAGATTCCATGAGCCCTTAGATTTCAAAATTGTGAAGACCCTGGCAGAGTCTGTGCGTACTTATGGGGTGGATGCCGCCTTCACATTAACTCAGGTGGAGAGTCTGTCTAGATACTGTATGACTCCATCTGATTGGGCTAGCCTTGTTCGGGCTTGTGTTTCTCCAGGCAAATATTTGGACTGGAGAGCCTTTATGCTAGAGGGTGCTGTAGAGCAGGCTGCCCAAAACTATGCGGCGGGACACCCCCATTGGGACAAGGAAATGCTTTTGGGACAAGGCAGATTTGCTAATCAACAGACAGGATACCCCCCTGAGGTATATGAACAGATCAATAACATTTGTATCCGTGCATGGAAATCACTCCCAAATAGAGGAGAAGTGTCTGGCAATTTAACAAAAATCATGCAAGGCCCCACAGAACCTTTCTCGGACTTTGTTGCTAGGATGGTGGATGCCGCAGGAAAAATCTTTGGTGACCCTGATAGAGCAATGCCCTTGATTAAACAACTTGTTTTTGAGCAATGCACCAAAGAATGTAAAGCAGCAATCGCTCCTTATAAAAACAAGGGTATAGAAGCTTGGATGAAAGTGTGTAGAGAGCTTGGAGGACCTTTAACTAATGCAGGTCTTGCAGCTGCTGTCCTTCGGATTGCAAAAGGGGGCGGTCCTGGTGCCGAAACATGCTTCCATTGTGGTCAATCCGGCCATTTCAAACGTGACTGTCCCAAAAAAGGCAATTTTACTGGACCTCCTCGCGGTGGCCCTTCTAATGGCCCTCGTCAACCGGGGCTGTGTCCAAAATGCAAAAAGGGGAAGCATTGGGCAAGGGAGTGTAGATCAGTGAGGGACATTCATGGACAGCCTATTTCAGCTGGGCCAAAAAACGGCCAAAGGGGCCCCCGACCCCAGGGCCCACGAATATATGGGGCAATGGAGAATGTCACACCCGAACCCGAGACATGGCCTTCTCTGCGCCATCCCACGAGATGCGGAGAGCCACTACAGGTGCCGCGGGATTGGACCTCTGTTCCACCTCCAGATTCGTATTAACACCTAAGATGGGTGTCCAATTGGTGGAAACTGAGTTCAAAGGGCCTTTACCCCCTGGCACTGTAGGTTTGTTAATTGGACGTGCATCCTCTATCCTACAAGGTCTTCATGTTTTCCCCGGAGTTGTAAACCCTGATACTGTAGGGGCAATAAAGGTTATGGTGGAAGCTCCAAGGGGCATTGTGTCTATCTCCCCAGGGGATCGGATTGCTCAATTGCTAATTTTGCCTAGTTTGCATAATCACTTCCCTGCTGACTCAAGGTCACGGACAGGAAATCAGATTGGTACCACCGGAGGAAATTGTGCCTATTTATCACTGGATATGAGCAATCGCCCCACTTTGGAATTAAGCATAGAAGGTAAATCTATTGTGGGATTGCTGGACACAGGAGCAGATCGTAGTATCATAGCCCTTAAGGACTGGTCTAGGGGATGGCCAGTGCAGGCTTCTGATCAATCCTTAAGAGGACTTGGATATGCCCAAGCCCCTCAAATCAGCTGTAGACATCTATCTTGGAAGGACTCGGAAGGACACGATGGTACCTTTCAGCCTTATGTACTTGATTTACCTATTTCTTTATGGGGCCGTGATCTGATGAAAGACATGGGGTTCACTCTTAGTAATGACTATTCCCCAGTGTCTCAACATATCATGCAAGATATGGGGTATAAGCCAGGTCTAGGACTAGGAAGGCACCTACAGGGACGTAAGCATCCTGTGCAAGGTCATCAAAAGCTTAACAGGTTTGGTCTGGGTTTTTCCTAGGGGCCACTGGGGCTCAAATACCCATAACATGGCTCACCGAGGAGCCTGTTTGGGTGCCTCAGTGGCCTCTTCCCTCGGTTAAACTGGCAGCATCCCATGATCTAGTCAAAGAACAACTTGATTTGGGTCACATCCAACCTTCTACTTCTCCATGGAATACTCCCATATTTGTCATTAAGAAAAAATCAGGGAAGTGGCGCCTACTGCATGATCTACGAGCAGTTAATGCTCAGATGCAGCTTATGGGGCCCATTCAAAGAGGGCTGCCTCTGCTCTCCTCTGTTCCTCAAGGCTGGCATATAATTGTTATTGACATTAAAGACTGTTTCTTTTCCATTCCTTTGCATCCTAAAGATTCCCAACGTTTTGCTTTCACCCTTCCCTCGTGTAATCATGAGGAACCAGATCAAAGGTTTGAGTGGGTGGTGTTGCCACAGGGGATGGCTAACAGTCCCACGATGTGCCAGATGTATGTGGGAAAGGCACTCGCACCTCTCAGACATAAGTATTCCTCCACCAAGATCATTCACTATATGGATGATGTGTTATTGGCCGCAAAATTAGAACAGACAGTTTATGAGGCTTATAAAGAACTCGTGATGCTGTTGGCTCAACATGGACTGCACATCGCACCTGAAAAGGTTCAAACGGGGGATTCTATCAGGTTTTTGGGAGCAACAATTGGGTATGACAAATTAAAACCACAAAAAATTACCATCAGGACTCAAGATCTCCGAACTTTAAATGATTTTCAAAAATTGCTGGGAGATATTAATTGGATAAGAGGATATTTACATATTCCTAATATTGTGCTCCAGCCTTTGTATGCTACTCTTAAGGGTGATCCAGATCTTGCTTCCCCTCGTAGCCTCACTACTGAGGCTAGAGCGGCCCTTATAAAAGTAGAACAAGCTATACAGCATGCCACTCTATGCAGGCTCCAGAGTGATAAACCTTTCCAGTTATGTGTGCTTGCCACTATGCGGCAGCCTACTGGAGTACTGTGGCAAGATGGGCCTTTACTATGGATCCACCCACATGTATCCCCAGGAAAATCCTTAGAATATTATCCTGATGCTGTTGCAGCATTGGCACTTAAAGGGATTCAACAAAGCATTCAATTTTTCGGCCAATCACCTTCTTCTCTTATCATACCCTACACTAAAGCTCAACTTAATGTTTTATGTGCTACTCTAGACAACTGGGCTATTCTGTGTTGCTCGTTTCAAGGGAGTATTGATAATCACTACCCTTCTCATCCATTACTCCATTTTGTTAAAGAACATCCCATCATTTTCCCTAAGGTAACTTCATCCAGTCCAATTCCGGGGGCTGTTAACATTTTTACTGATGGTTCCAAGTCTGGAATGGGAGCCTACGTAATTAATGACTCTCCCCCTATCCAGCATCAATTTGCTCCTGGAAATCCACAATGGGTAGAACTACAAATTGTTATTGAAGTTTTTAAACAGTGTTCTTTTCCTTTTAATCTTATTTCGGACTCCAGTTATGTGGTACAAGCACTAAAAGTCCTGGAGGCCGTGGGAACTATTAGTGATGCCCACAATGTGTCTGTTTACTTTACTCAGCTTCAACAGCTTATCTCTAACCGCACTGCTTCTTTTTATCCAATGCACATCAGGGCTCACACCTCTCTTCCTGGTCCGTTATCCCAAGGTAATGCCTGTGCGGACTTAGCCACTAGAAGTCAATTGATATGCTTGGCTTCCTCCTTAGAGGGGGCTAAGTTGTTTCACCAAAACTTCCATGTTAATGCATTAAGGCTGCGCAGGCGTTTTTCCATTTCAAGAGCGGATGCTCGGCAGATAGTAATGCAATGTCCCCATTGTGTCACATTTCTTCATCCCCCTAATTATGGAGTAAACCCACGGGGATTAAAGCCATTGGTTGTTTGGCAAATGGATGTGACACATATACCTGACTTTGGTAACCTTAAGTATGTGCATGTTTCCGTTGATACGTGCTCTGGAATTATCCATGCTTCTGCTTTATCAGGAGAAAAGGCACGTAATGTCATTACTCACTGTTTAGAGGCATGGGCAGCATGGGGTGCACCTGCATCCCTTAAGACTGATAATGGACCTGCTTATACTGGCAGACAATTTACAGCTTTTTGTTCTACCATGGGAGTGCAACTTACTCATGGTTTGCCTTATAATCCTCAAGGACAAGGCATTGTTGAGCGTGCTCATCGCACCTTAAAGGAAACTTTACAAAAACAAAAAGGGGGAATAGGAGCTGAACACACTCCTAAAGAACGCCTGTCCTTAGCTCTCTTTACCATTAATTTTTTGAATTTGGATATTCATGGTCGCTCTGCGGCCGATAGACATGTGTCCCCTCAGCCCTCTGTGATTGGCTATGTTAAGTGGAAGGATGTTCTCACTGGCCAATGGAACGGCCCTGACCCCGTGCTGACATGGGCACGAGGATCTGTATGTGTTTTTCCCCAGGATCGTACGGAACCATTGTGGGTCCCTGAACGCTTGACAAGAAGAGTCTCGACATCAACTGACCAGCAACAAGAGATACCACAACAATCCTGTGATGAGGATCTTCATTCTGCTAAGTGCTCTGGCTCTGGTGCTGGTGCCGATGGCACAGGCGACACCAATGCAGTGGTGGGCAGTGGCACGGGCATGGCCAATGCCGATGCCGGTTCATGGTAATTCTAATGTCCTCCCCACTCTTTTTTCTACCTCATGTGAGATGTCTGCTCCCTGTGCCTCTCCTAGAGGGGACATGGAGAGAATTTTTAATCAATCTCAAGTTAATCTTACAGGAGTTTTTTGTTTCAGCCTTAGAAACGCTAATTGCATTAGCCTTAAGACCAAAAATTTGACTAACTGGGAGGACCCATTGCGGTCCAATCAGGTCTCAGGAAGCATTATCAGTGATATATTGAGCAAGGTAGTTTCGGGGAAGCAATCAGGCTCTGAGACCCCTGCAAACAGCAGCTCTGCTCTTAACATAACTACCTTGGCTATTATCTTCGAGGTACTAATCCCAGTGCCTCCTTCTTCTAGTAGTATTTATAATGCCACTCATTTCAAGGCCTCTCCTTACTGTTCCCCTAATCTTGGTTTCCCCCCAACATTTACGCCTTGTCAGGATCATTCTTGGGAGAAACATCAAGTTGCTAAAGGTTTCTCCTTTTCCCCCTCTCTTAAGAGGTATGTTTATAACTTTAACAATAGTGCCAGCTCCTCTACAGGAGTAGGTTGGTCCTGGTTTCAGTGGCTGATTTCCAATGAAAAGGGGGCTTCAGCCAATATTTCTGCATTGGCTCAGTTGCTAGGATCCAAAAGTTGGCTGGCTAATATTTCTGGTACTGTTAGGGAAAGTGAACAAGGTAATAGACTTACATCTGTTTCATTCAATTCTCTGTTGTATAATGCCGCATTGCCTCCTGCAATGGTCTGTGTCCAATCCCCTTTCTTATTCCTTCTGGCTGAGGCCACCTCCTCGGGGATGCTGGATTGTTCTCATACTACCTGTCTCTTATCTGAGTGTTGGAATGGTTCCTGGACTGTAGCAGTGGTTATGAAAATTCCAACTTTCGTCCCAATCCCGGTCACTGCGGATCCTGATAAATTCCCTATTGTTGAGCTACTTAGAGTCCGCAGAGATTTTGGGATCACAGCGGCTATAGTGACAGCCGTGGCGATATCTGCTGCTGCAGCGGTTACGGCCGGAATGGCTATGGCCAATCAAGTACAAACTGCTGCCACCATTAATCAAGTTGTCCAACAAACTTCCACTATACTTGAATCCCAAAATACAATTAATCAACATATTTTGTCAGGGATTTTAGCTGCCAACCAAAGAATAGATTTACTCCAAGCTCAGGTAGAAGAATTGGCTGACTTAGTACTTTTGGGTTGTGTTGACCAACGTGCACATTTATGCATAACCTCTGTCAGATTTAATGATTCCAGGAATTCTTCCCGCATCATTGGCGAATATTTGGCTGGAAATTGGTCCATGGAAGCAGAAGACATGATCCAGTCTCAACTAACCCAGATAGCTGTCTTGAATAAAACCCGTGTTGATCCCGTGACTTTGGGTCAATTCACCGATTGGATATCTTCTGCTTTTTCCTTTTTTAAAGAGTGGGTGGGGGTAGGCATTTTTGGTGCAATGTGTTGCTTCGGTATGTTTCTCTGTTTGTGGTTTCTCTGTCGCCTCAAGGCCCGCAATGCTCACGATAAGGCTATGATCATCCAAGCTCTTGCAGCTTTAGAAAGTGGCAATTCACCTCAAGTCTGGCTTGCGCAGCTTAAACAGTAAATCTTTGACATGGTCGTTGCACCCCAAGTTGTTATAACATTGCACTGCGATCGACATGTCTTTCCTCGTTATTCTCTTAGTGTTGGAAAGCCCTTGCACTCTGCCGGTCTTGCTGCCATTGCACGCAGCTGGGTTTCCACACTAATACTTCTCTATCGCCTTAAAGTCCGTGCCTTTCTTTCAGGGTGCTGTCAACTCGTTTGTCGTTGTATACAGCCACAGAACAGCCTCAGCTGTCCCCCTTCGTCCACCTTCATCACGATGCAGGATGCGAGGCAAAGCACTGCACTTGAGTGATCCTTCAACGGACCTCAAGGAAAGCATGTCCTATTGCATGCGGGTTTGACGTCCACACCCCCGCCCTACGAAAAAAGGCGTCGGCTGATATGGGGTCAGGTCTGGGGAAGGGCCCTCCTTAGGACTGAACCATACATTGCAGCCACTTCTGCACAGTAGGATAGGACCTCTACTTTCGCCTGCATTGTTTTATAAATTAGAAGGGGGAACTGTAGTAAGCCATTGTTGTAAATTGTGGCCGCCATTAGAAGATGGCGCCGGCTTCCACTGTGGCCTGTGATAAATCAAATTCCTTTGTGGAGAGTTGGCACGCTATCTCTTGCCACCCTATAAGAAAGACCCACGCGGCAGCTTAAGATTGGTACGTGGGAGGCTTTATTAGGCTGTGCTTGGGCCCTCAGAGGGAAGAAGAAGAAAGAAAGGGAGTCACTATAAGATAATCAGACTCTCTCTTCTTAATGTAGAGAAGATGGACCTAACCAGGCCTGCGTGGAGAGCTGTTCCATGGTGTCTATTTTGATATACCATTCTAACTAGTCAAATTGTCACAGGAAGTAGGGGCACCCTCCAACTCATGGGACCATTGGAAGCAAGTGTTAGGACAAAGTTGTTGCCAAGGCAGTGATCTCATTCAGTTCCAAATAAAGTGACATACCTCATTTCCTTGGTGATGGAACTCTCTGACATTGGGATGCAAGAAGCCAGACACCAAGAGCCAGTCCCAGTCCCAGTCCCAGTGGGCTCACTTGTTTGGATTTACCAAGTACAGAGTCAGACCTTCTTGGTACCTACTGATGTGAGGATGGCCAAATGCCAGTAGAGCTCTGAAGAGGGGCCTTTCTTGAGACAGCAGGTTGTGGCTAACCGCTGGCTCCTCACAGAATAACAGAGTTGGCCAAGGAGACAAGATCTGAGACCGGACAGGCCATTTCGAGTCGAACATAGTATGGACCACCAGTCAGAGGACACTCCAGATAGTTAAAGACCTATTTTTGGGAAGGAGGTGCCTTTTTGGTTGTGGGTGTGAGTTTGCGGTTTTGTTTCATGTTCTGAGAATAGGTAGGAAAGGTGGTTGGCTTGGTTTGGAGTCGAGTTTTTCTAGTAAGTCTTTAGACAAGGCGAGTGTTTCTATGTCTGTGTAGCCACTGTGTCCGTGGTTTTAGACATTAGAAACGAGAATGCATCAATGGAGGTGTCCTGTCTAGTAGAAAGCTTCACAGCATTCATCCTGCACAATTGATTAATGGACTGTTGCTTGCCTTATGGATGGGAAACACCTACTAACTTCCCAAGTTGCTGTTTTCTTCCTGAATTCTGGCCACTCTCGAGAATAGTATCATGGTTTATTGTCCAAGATATGTACCACCTCCAAACTCTGTGACATGGCCATGTCCTTGATAGCTGAAGGGAATGGGAACATCTCAGAAAACTCAGATACCAGTGTCACCAGTAAAGTCTCAGTGGACAAACCCTGCTTGGCTCCATTTGCTTATCTGTGTTTCTGTTGCCTTGAATGTCAGGAAGGTCTTTGCCTCAGGCCACCCCTTTGTGAAGCCTGAAGAAACAGTTTTCAAATGGAAATGAATGGGCATCACCTGTGGCTTTTTGCTTAATTGCTCTGGAAAGGGATGTGTCTTAATCAGACACTAGGCCCTGTTTGAGGCTGTGGCTAAGATTCTCAGCTCCTGATAGATCTAAAGAAGATCCCATGTGTGCATCCAAAACCAAAATGGCAAAAAATCTGTCATTGTGGATGAAGTCTCTTGCCTTCTTCTGTTTGGTTCCTGACCTCCATCAAGTGAGAATAGGGATCCTTTGGATCAAATGAGTTCTTCAAAGTCCTGCAGAACTGCTTGGGTTGTCTCATGATGCCAAATCACATAAAGAATCTATACCTGACAGTCAGCAGGCCTCAAATTGGAGAAGCAGAGCAGTATTTATGGCAGGCCTATTTGATCACTCCTGGTTCATAAGAAGGGTGAACAGGCCACCCTTACTTTAGACATATCAGGGGCAAGGGTGCATTATTTGGACACTGTCTTGGGCTGCACCACTCTTGGAAACCTGCAGCCAGAGTTAATGATGAGTGTTTATATGGTTAAAGATAAGGGCAATGTGGGAATGTTTTGGTTTTAAATGTGGTCATTTTTGTGGCATTTGGAAGAGATGACTGGGTCCACATGGGCTTGAACTCTGGTGTGATTCCCCTTAGAAACTGAGTTCTGAAACTGACCTCAGAGAAGTATTGCCATGAGTTGTGTTGGGATTGTAGGAGGCCATGCATGAGAGTCGCCCTTGAAACCAGAGATCTAGGCCCAGGAAAGCTTTCAACAGAGCACTGAGAATCTCAGCAAGGATATCACATGATTTTATTCTGAAAGACTTGGCAGCCACAGTTAAGAGTCAAAACACCAATGGACCTCACATTATAGACCTTAAAGGGCCTGGCTTCATGTGACCTTTTGGGCACACTCTGGGAAGCCTTGCCTGTTGGTGTTTCTCAGAGCTTTCATTGAAATGAGCTTCCTCACCATTTAATGGTTCTGGGATGAATGGAAACCCCAAAGTGCCTTCAACTTCATTCTTGAAAAATGGATAGATAAATATCATAAAATTTTTGAAATTCCCAATGACCAGGTGGCACTGGAGAACCATTGGATGTCCCATTGCTGATCATGAGTGTACCAGACAGTGCCTTGATTTACTGGGTTTCTTGAAAATGGTGTAGAACAGAGATGCCAGTAAGTTGGAGCGTGCTGAGTAGTGGGCCTAGAGCAGTGGTGTGAAGGTGTGTGATAATACATCTGTGGTGTGGCCATGTGGATATTACATTGGCTTCCAAATTGCTTGTGACTGACTTGGTGCAGCCAGCAGACCATTATATGAAATGGCATCTTGTAATATGGAGATGTTTCAGGGCAATGTTCAGAATCAGGTTGGTATGGTCAAGGGGGAAAGCAATGTGGGATAGAAGCCAAGTTGGGGCATTCTCCTGCAGACCCTGACCCACCACATGTTATAGGACTCCCTCCAGCACTGTTTCCCAGTTGAATTCCTTGTATGTCGTGAAGCAAATACAAAACACCCAGTGCAGCAGCAAGAAACTCCAGGAAAAGTGGAGGATGACCAAATGGCTTCAGAGTCCACATTGGGAGACACTTAGCCCCCAGTGACCACAGTTTAGCTACAAAGAGTGAATTCAGCACTGCAGCCTCATGTTCATTGGAAAATAAGAAACCATGTCCTCCAGGTCACATAGATGCAGACCAAACTTTGATGGTCTCACTACAAAGGAAGTTAAGCTCCTGACAACAACATATATTTCAACTGCCCAAACTCAGAGGCAGTTTCTCAAGAAGTCTTTAGGCCAGCATAGCTCCATGTTTGTGGAGTGTTTACACTGTCCTTTACTTTTGGAAACTGTTCTACCACCTCCATAGTTGTGAAATGCTGAGCATTTTCCAGTCCAGATATGTATTCACATATTTTCTAACTCTTCTCCTCTAATTGTGTCATACTAGGGGAGAAGATAATTTCAAGGCATTCTTCTGGATGAGAGTGGGAATATTTTTTGTAGCACATATTTTCATGCATATTAGATTCATTTTCCTATTTTCTACTTGAAATACTGAATCCCTGACACTAACCCATACCCTACTATACTCTGACTACTAATCCTAATATGATGGAGAAAAATAACTCAAACAGAATAGAAATACAAGCATATCAGAGGAGGCATAGTGTATAGTTGGACATGGCTTTTGCGTGACAGAGTGTTGGTGTTATAAATCTAGTCAATTTGTATTTGATGTAGTTCTCCATGTGTTTTTAAAGTTAACAAATATGTGAATTCCTCTCTCCCATTCTATGTAGCCTATTCAGCACATCTATTTTTATATGCATATATAGAATCCTACCTGGTATCACACGTACATTCTTGTCAGGTGTCTGACTTGGCAGATACAAATTGTGAGAAGTGATCACTCCTCCTAAACACTGTGGGATCTGAAAATTCATCCTCTATGTGAGCTTCCTAGTTGAACAATATTATACATAATTCCATGTTCAGGAAAATGAATGTTTTTCGATCTGTGGATGATATATATTTCATGATGAATTTCGATTGGCATATATACTACTACTTTTTAATGTGTGTGTGTGTGTGTGTGTTTGTGTGTGTATACACACTCCAGATGTTTTAAAATATTAAATATATGTGTCTTATTATACACTCCTTAATTTCATTCTAGTTCATGTATGTGGATTTATAGTCAACATTTCACAAGATTATTCTCAGAAATATTCAACCACCTGAAATACTATTTGTTTCCTATTACTGAAAATTAACTTCAGTGAATCTTGCATACAAATCCTAATATTTCTACAATAATTGACCCAGTTTCTCATTAATGCAAGTAGATTCCTATGGGACATGATGTGTATTTTTATGTTCATTCTTATTCACCACTGGTATTTTACTATTTCTTCAGTTTATGCACATTATAAGATATATATTTCATCCACAAGTCAGCAAAATTATAGGCATTTGTTTCACTTTCAATCATTTTCTGCTTCGAAACACAAGTATTCCTCCATGTTTCTTGACTGGTCTTCTCATGAGACTTCTTTCCAAATACATTATTTTCGATTTCCATAATCACTTTTGAAGCAAAACTCACACACCCTTCATGATAATTCATAACCCCAATATTACCATTAGATGTATAACTGGTTGGAATGAATGATTTTGTATCAATATAATATTTCTTATATATTTTCAGATATCAATTCAATCCATGATTTAAAGTGAAACCAGTTATATTATTTATTCACTGTATGGTCTATTCATGCTTTTTCTCTATATTCATAGACTCAGGGTACACCTCTTTGTAAACCCAATACTAATTTATACGTCTTCAAATTATTGATCTCAGAAATGACGGAAGAAATACTCATGTCACCTTATCTACATATACATTTTATCACAGTAATATTCTGGACACAAAAAGAAAAGGTCACACTTATGTTTGTACCAAAGCCTAAATGTAAAGTGAATATGGATTACTAAAAACATCCATGTCCAAGTTACCTAATGCTCTCAAAAATCAATCCTATTTGTGACAATATATTTGTTTCTTCCTAAGATTATATATTCAAATTGAACCCTGTTGTAAACATCTAATCCTGTCTCTCACTTTATACTTTTCCTGATTTCATAATGTCTCTATTGATTGCTTTCCTACATATTTTCCCCAGTTCATCATTGTGACTGACTCTTCACATGTGCTGACATTTCCATTCACACTCTAATCGAAACCCTATTGCTAAGGAACTTTTGTTCCAAATCCTATACTCACTCTTCCTCCTAAACCTACTGACTATCTTCCTAATCCTTCCGATTAACGCTTTCTGACTGGATGTTCTCTTCTACATTCAATAATTCAAGGTACAGGGTCTTATGCCATTGTATATCGATCTCTCTGAGACATCTCTGCAGAACATAATTCAATGCTAAGTATCACAATCCCTTAATCCCAATGCTAAGTATCACAATCCCTTGAAGCCCAATCCCCTTCTGGGCTTCAAATTTTACTTAGATTTCTGTTTTCATACATACATTTCACCTCATTATTCTTGTACAATTATTCATCCAGCAGAATGATTCCTAACCCAAATTGAACTTGTTATTAACCCTAACCATACACTGTTCCCTCAATCTAACTTTGCAGACGAGCAGGGACAGAGTTGGTCTTACAATACAGGAATGTAGGGGATCTTCCACCTGCTGAGAACCACAAAGGTCCATGCAGAAATGATCACTGGAGAAAATGAAGCCAGCTATGAAGGACCTGAGAGAGCAAAAGTCATCTTCTTTGGCAAACAACATGGTCAGAATGAAGGGTTGTTTCTGAATCAGCCTCTCTCTTTTTAATGTAGAGAAGATGGACCAAACCAGGCTTGTGTGGAGAGCTGCTCCCGGGTGCCTATGGTTGATATAGCATTCTAACTTGTGAAAGTGTCACAGGAAGTAGGGGCAGCCTCTTTCTCATGGTAGCCTTGGAAGCAACTGTTAGGACAAAGAGGTTGCCAAGGCAGTGATCTGATTCAGTTCCTGAAGGAAGTGACCTCACATCACTTCTTTGGTGATGGAACTCTCTGAACTTGGGATCCAGGAAGACAGGAACCCATTGCCAGTCCAGTCCCAGTCCCAGTGGTCTCCTTGTTTGGATTTACCAAGGACACAGTCAGTCATTCTTGGTACCTACTGATGTGAGGATGTCCAAAACGCAGGAAAGCTCTGAAGAGAGGTTTTTCCTGAGAAAGCAGGTAGTGGCACACTGCTGGCTCCTGACAAATTCACAGAGTTGCACAAGGAAAGCAGGTGTGAGACAGAAAGGCCATTTCTTTGGAACATACTATGGCCCACGAGTCAGTGGAAACTCCAGATAGTCACAGACCTACTTGGGGGAAGGAGGTGTCTTTGTGGGTGTGGGGGGGAATTTATGAATTTGTCTCATGTTCTGAGAATAGCTAAGAATGGCGGTTTGTTTGTTTTGGCGGGACCTGTTTGTAGTAAGTCGTTTGACAAGGCATGTGTTTGGATATCAGTGTATCCCACTGTGCCCCTGGTTGTAGACATTAGAAAAGAAAATGCATCAATGGATGAGTCCTGTCTAATTGAAATCTTCTCAGCATTTATCCTGCCCGATTTATGAATGGACTGTGGCTTGTCTTATACATGGGCAACACCTACTATCTTCCTAAGTTCCTGTTTTCTTCCTGAATTGTGGGCACTCTCCAGAATAGGCTGATGGTTTTGTGCCCAAAATATGTACCACCTCCAAGCTCTGTGACATGGCCATGTACTACGTAGCTGAAGGGAATGGTGAGCATCTCAGAAAACTCAGATATCAGTGTGACCAGGAAAGTCTCAGTGGAGAAACCCTGCTTTGGGCATTTTGCTTACCTATTGTTCTGTTGCCCTGAATGTCAGGAATATCTTTGCCTCAGGCCACCCCTTTGTGAAGCCTGAAGAAAACAGTTTTCAAATGGAAATAAATGGGCATCACCTGTGGCTCTTTGCTTAATTGCTTTGGAATGGGATGTGTCTGATTCAGGCTCTTGGCCCCCTGTGAGGCTGTGGCTTAGATTCTCAGAACCTGAGGGATCTAAAGAAAGATCTCTTATGTATCCAAACCAAAATGGCCAAAATAGCAGTCATTGTGGATGAAGTCTCTCGACTTCTTCTAAGGATCCTGACATCCATCAAATGAGAATCAAGATCTTTTTGGTCAAATGAGTTTTTCAAAGCCCTGCAGAGGCTAGCCCAGAGGTGCTTGGTTTTTCTCATGACTCCATTTAACATTAAGAATCTAAACCCAACAGTCAGTAGGCCTAAAATTGGAAAATCAAAGCAGTATTAACAGCAAGCCTTTTTGATCACTCATGGTTCACAGGAATGGTGTCCAGGCCACCATGACTTTAGGCAAATGAGGGGCAAGGGAGCTTATTTTGGATACTGTCTTAGGCTGCGCAACTCATGAAAACCGCCAGCCAGTGGTTATTATGTGTGTCTATATGGAAGAAGATGAGGGCCGTGTGGGAGTGTTTTGGTTTTTATTGTGGTCATTTGTGTGGCGTTTGGAAGAGATGACTGGGTCCACCTGGGATTGAACTCAGGTGTGATTTACCTTAGAGACTGAGTTCTGGAACTGACCTCAGAGAAGTATTGCCATGAATTGTGTTGGGATTTTAGCAGGCGATGCATGAGAGTCGCCCTTGGAAACTGAGATCTAAGCCCAGGGTTCCTTTCCACAGAGCACTGAGAATCTCAGCCAGGATATCACATGATTTTATTTTGAAAGACTTGGCAGCCATAGTTGAGAGTCAAAACACACATGGACCTCACATTGTAGACCTCAATGGGCCTGGCTTCATGTGACCTTGGGCCACTCTTTGGGAAGCCTTTCCTGTGAGAGTTCTCCAGAGCTTTCATCGAAATGAGCCTACTCAACATTTAATGGCTCCTGAATGAATTGAAACCCACAGTGCCTCCAACTTCATCCTTCAAAAATGGCTAGATAAATACCACCAAATTTTGAAATACCCATGACCAGGTGGCACTGGAGAACCTTTGGATGTCCTGTTGCTGATCATGAGTGTACCAGAAAATGCCTTCATTGACTGCGTTTCATGAACATGGTGTAGAACAGAGATGCCAGTAAGTTGGAGCCTGCTGAGTAGTGGGCCTAGAGCAGTTGTGTGCAGGTGTGTGACAATACATCTGTGGTGGGGTCATGTGGATCTTACATTGGCTTTCAAATGGCTTGTGACTGACATGGTGCAGCTAGCAGAACTTTGTATGTAAAGGCATCATGTTACATGGAGAGTTTTCAGGGCAATATTCAGAATCAAGTTCCTATGGTAAAGGGGGCAAGCAATGGGGGATAGAAGCCTGGTTGGTGCATTCTCCTGCAGACCTTGACACACCATACGTTACAGGACTCCCTCCAGCATTGTGTCCCAGTTTAACTCCTTGTATGTCATGAACCAAATACAAAACACCCACTGCAGCAGCAAGAAACACCACGAAAAGTGGAGCATGACCAAATGATTTCAAAGTCCAGACGGGGAGACACTTATCCCCCAGTGGCCACAGTTTAGCTACAAAGAGTGAATTCAGCATTGGTGCCTCATGTTCATTGAACAATAAGAATTCATGTCCTCCAGGTCACAAAAATGCAGACCCAAGTTTGATGGTCTCACTACAAAGGAAGCTAAAGCTTCTGACAACAACATATATTTCAAGTACCCAACCTCATTGTCAGTATCTCCAGAAGTGTTTAGGCCAGCAGAGTTCCATGTTTGTGGAGTTTTACCCTGTCCCTAAGGTTTGGAAATGTTTCTTCCACCTCAAAGGTTGTGAACTACTGAGCATTTTCCATTCTACGTATGTATTCACAGATTTTCTAACTCTTCTCCTCTAATTGTTTCTTACATGGGGCGTGGTTATTTCAAGTCATTGTTCTGAATGAGTGTGGGAATTTTTTTGTGTAGCACATATTTGCATACACATTGGATTCATTTTCCAATTTTCCATTCGAAATACTGAATCCCTGACACGAACCCATACCCTACTAGAGTCTGACTACTAATTCTAATATGATGCAGAAAAGTAACACAAACAGAATTGAAATACAAGCAGTTCAGAGGAGGCATGGTGTATAGTTGATCTTGCCTTTTGCATGATAAATGTTAGGTGTTATAAATCCAGTCTATTTTTAATTGAAATAGATCTCCATGTGTTTTTAAAGTTAATAAATATGTGAATTCCTGTCTCCCTTTGTCTGTAGCCTATTCAGCACATGTATTTTTATATGCACATATCAAATCCTACCTGGTGTTACACCTACATTCTTGTGAGGTGACTGACTTGGGAGATACAATTTGTGAGAAGACATCACTCCTCCTAAACGCTGTTGGAACTGAAAATTCAAATAATGGGTGAGCTTCCTAGTAGAACAACATTATACATAAATCCCTGTTAAGAAAATTGAATATTTTTGGATCTGTGATTGATGTATATTTCATGGTGAATTTCGATTTGCATATATGTTGCTACATTTTAATATCTGTGTGTGTCTGTGTGTGTATACACACACACACACACACACACACACACTCTCTCTCCAGATTTTTCAAAATATGAAATATATGTATCTTATTTACACTCCCTAAATTCATTTATGTTCAAGTATGTGGATTTATAATCAACTTTTCACAAGATTTTTCGCGGAAATATTTATCCACCTGAAATACATATTTGTTTCCTAGCACTGAAAATTAACTTCAGTGAATGGTACATACAAATCCTGTTGATAGCCACAGCCAAGGGTCTCCAGTAAGGACCACATGTACTATTGAACAAACAAAGGCAGGCATGGTACCTAAGCCACATGCTTGTTGTTTAAACAGAGAGGGGGAGATGTTGAGAGCCACAGCCAAAGGGGCCCCAGGAAACCTCCAGCTGCCAGCAAACTTCCAGCTGCCGGCTGATGATTGGCTCACAGCGGCCCCAGCAACATCTAGCTGATTGGCTCCTCTGTGGTGATGCTCATTGCGGAAGCTCATTGAGCTGTTTCCCCGCCCTTTCAGACTGCCAGTGGATGATTGGCTCACAGAGGCCCCAGCAACATCTAGCTGATTGGCTCCTCTGTGGTGATGCTCAATGGGATGTTTCCTTGCCCTTTCAGACAACGGAGCTGCTCATTGGTGGACTTTTTTGGCTCCGCCCATGTGACCCAGCCAATCGGCCTCAAAAGGAGGAGGCTTGTGGTTGAGGGAGAGGCTTGTGGGAAGACTGTGGTGGCAGTTGGGCTCTGAGGGTTTTTCCTGAGAAGCTGTTTTGTTTGGCTTGTGTGGTTCTAAAAATAAAGTTTGTTTCTTTTGTCAATTGGCTCCTGAATTGTGCCCAGCCAAACTGATGATAATCATGTAAAATGTTGATTTTAAATCCACATACATGAACTTGAATGAATTTAGGGAGTGTATAATAAGACACATATATTTCATATTTTGGAAAATCTGGTGAATATATATATATATATATATATATATATATATATATATATATATATATATATATATACACAAACACACAACAATAAAATGTAGCAATATATATGCCAATCAAAATTTATCATGAAATATATATCATCCACATATCTAAAAATATTCATTTTACTGAACATGGATTTATGTATGATGTTGTTCACTAGGAAGCTCACCCATAGTTTGAATTTTCAGTTCCATCAGTATTTACGGGAAGTGATCTATTCTCATAATGTGTATATTCCAAAGTCAGTGAGCTCACAAGAATGTACGTGTGTTACCAGGTAGGAGTCTATATATGCATAAAAATATACATGTTCTAAAGAGGCTACAGAGAAAAGGAGACAGGAATTTACATATGTGTTAACTTTGAAAACTCATGGAGAAATATTACAATGAAAAGTTGACTAGATTTATAACACATATCCTTGATAAAGGAGAAGGAAAATCCAAGTATACACCATGCCTCCTACAAAAGGCCTGTATTTCTATTCTGTTAGGTTTCTTTTTCTCCATCATTTTAGGATAAGTAGTCAGAGTCTAGTTGGGTATGGGTTAGTGTCGGGAATTCAGTATTTCAAATGGAAAATAGGATAATGTATCCAATGTGTATGCAAATATGTGCTACACAATAATCTTCCCACTATCACCTAGAACAATGCCTTGACATTACCTTTGCCCCAAGTGAGACACAATTAGAGGAGAAGAGTTATAAAATCTGTGAATACATATCTGGAATGGAAAATTCTCAGGAGTTCTCAACCTGGGAGCAGGTAGAGGAGTTTCCAGAAGTAAGGAACTGGGTAAACACTCCACAACCATGGAACTCTGCTGGAAAAAAGACTTCTGGAGAAACTGCCTCTGAGGTGTGGCACTTGAAATATATGTTGTTGTCAGGAGCTTTGTCTTCATTTGTAGTGAAACCATCAAAGCTGGGTCTGAATCTCTGTGACCTGGAGAACATGGTTTCTTATTTTCTAATGAACCTGAGGCAGCAGTGCTGATTTTTCTCTTTGTAGGTAAACAGAGGCCACTGGGCCAAAGTGTCTAACTGTGTGTACTATGAAGCCATTTAGTCATCCTTCAATTTTCATGGTGTTTCTTGGTGCTGAACTGGGAGTTTTGTATTTGCTTCAAGAAATACAAGGAGTTCAACTGGGACACAGTGTTGTAGGGAGTTCTGTGACATGTGGTGGGTCAGAGTCTCCAGGAGAATGCACCAATCCGGCTTCTATCCCACATAGCCTGCCCCCTTGACCATAGCAACCTGATTCTGAATATTGCCCTGAAACCTCTCCATATAACAAGATGCCTTTGCATATAAGGGTCTGCTGGGTGCACCATGTCAGCTAAAAGCCATTTGGAAGTCAATGGCAGATCCACATGGCACCACCATAAATATTTTATCACACACCTGCACACCACAGCTCTGGGCCAACTACTCCGCAGTCTCCATCTAACCGGCATCTCTGTTCTACACCAATTTCATTATACCCAATCAATCAAGGCACTGTCTGGTACAATAATGATCAGCAACAGGACATCAAAGGTTCTCCAGTGCCACCTCATCCTGCGAATTTCAAAAATTTCATGGTATTTATCTAGCCATTTTACAAGGATGAAGTTGGAGGCATTGTGGGTTTCAATTCTTTCAGGAATTATTCAATGTTGAGGAAGCTCATTTCAATGAAAGTTCTGGAGAACTCTCACAGGCAAGGCTTTCCAAAGAGTGGCCAAATAGTCACATGAAGCCAGGCCAATTGAGGTCAACAATGTGAGGTCCATGTGTGTTTTGACTCTCAAATGTGTCTGGCAAGTATGTCAAAATAACATCATATGATATTCTGTCTGAGATTCCCAGTGCTCTGTGGAAAGCCACCCTGGGCCTAGATCTCAGTTTCAAAGGGCGACTCTTATGGGTGGCCGCCTAAAATCCCAACACAAATCATGGCAATACTTCTCTGAGGTCAGTTCCAGAACTCAGTCTCTAAGGGGAATCACACCAGAGTTCAAGCCCTGGTGGACCCAGTTATCTCTTCCGACTGCCACATAAATGACCACAATGAAAACCAAAACACTCCCAAATGGCCCTCATCTTCTTCCATATAGACACTCATCATAACCTCTGGCTTGACGTTTCCTTGAGGGTCACAGCCCAAGACAGTGTCCAAAATAATCTCCCTTTCCTCTCATTTGCCTAAAGTCAGGGTGGCCTGGACACCCATTCTGTGAACCAGGAGTGATCAAATAACCCTGACTTTAATACTGCTCTGCTTCTCTAATTTGAGGCCTACTGTCTGTGGAGTATAGATTCTTGATGTTAATTGGAGTAATGAAAAAAACCAATAACCCATTGGCTACCCTCTGCAGGGTTTTGAAGAACTCATTTGACCCAATAAATCCCTATTCTCATTTTATGGAGGTCAGGAACCTTACAGAGGAAGGTGAGAGACTTCATCCTCAATGACTGCTTTTTGGGCCATTTTGGTTTTTGATGTGCCTTCTGGAATGTTACATATGTTTTTTTTTTTTGGTTTTAGTGCCTTCTGGAATGTTACATAATTTTTTTCTTTAGACATTATTGCCAGAGTTCCTATCTTCATCCCAGTGCAGGTGAAATCAAAGATAATAGCAATCTACAGCTTCTGCAATAGCCTTCCCTGTACTGCTTGCAGAACTTGCCTGGACACATGTGAACTCACCTAAATGCACTGTGAACTATCTGTTGGTGCAGCGACTTGTGGTAGTGTTGGGGTATATTTGCTGATGATGTCATCGGTGGTACAATTTTTCCAAAAGGAGCCGTCAATTGGCTTGGTGTATCTTCCTCCCTTCTGCGTGTCATGATCGTCCAGCTAAAATTTGGGGGACCAACAGAGGTGAGGCAAAGAACCTCACCCACCCCCGCTGGTACAAAGACCTCTCCACAGGTGTGGCTCTATACTGGACAGGTAGTCAGTGACGGGTAAGATCCAATTGCAATGGTACCAACTTAACGGGTAAAGACCATATGTACTATTGGACAACCTAAGGCAGGCACGGTCCCTAAGCCACATGCGTGTTGTTTAAACAGAGAGGGGAAGATGTTGAGAGCCACAGCCGAAGGGGCCCCAGCAAAATTCCTGCTGCCAGCAAACTTCCAGCTGCCGGCTGATGATTGGCTCATAGCGGCCCCAGCAACAACTAGCTGATTGGCTCCTCTGCGGTGATGCTCAATGGGCTGTTTCCCTGCCCTTTCAGACCACAAAACTGCTCATTGGGGGACTTTTTTTGACTCCGCCCACATGACCCAGCCAATCGGCCTCAAGAGCAGGAGGATTGTGGGAGGCGGAGAGAGGCTCATGTGGGAGGGAGAGGTTTTGAGAAGCCAGTGGTGGCAGTTGGGGCTCTGAAGGTTTTTCCTGAGAGGCTGTTTTGTTTGGTGCATGTGGTTCTAAAAATAAAGTTTGTTTCTTTTGACAAATGGCTCCTGATTGTGCCCAGCAAGACTGCGGCATTATCCTAATATTTCTACAATAACTGACCCAGTTTAACATCAATGCAAGTAGATTCCTGTGGGAGAGGACATGATGTGTATTTTGACGTTCATTTTTATGTAACAGTGGTACATTACTATTTCTTCAGTTTACGCACATCATAGGATATATATTTGATACACAAGTTCACAAATTTATAGGCATTTGTTTCAATTTCAATCACTTTCTGCTTCAAAACACATGTATTCCTCCAGGTTTCTTGACTGGCCTTTTCATGAGACTTCTTTCCAAACACATTATTTCCGATTTCCATAATCACTTTTGAAGCAAAACTCACACATTCTTCATGAAAAACCATAATGCTGATATAACCATTAGATATATTACAGGTTGGCATGAAGGATTGTATATCAATGTAAGATTTTCTGTATATTTTCAGATATCAATTCAATCCATTATTTAAAGTTAGAACCAGTTATAATATTTATTTACAGTATGGTCTATTCATGCATTATTTCTATAATTATAGACACAGTGTACACCATTTTTATCTCCAAAAATAATTTATACGTCTTCAAAATATTGCTCCCAGAAATGGTGGAAGAAATACTCATGTCACCTGATCTACATATACATTTTACCACAGTAATATTCTGCACACAGAAAGAAGAGATCAAATTATGTTTGTACCAAAGCCTAAATGGAAAGTGAGCATGGATTACGGAAAACATCCATGTTCATGTTGCCTAATGCTCTCAAAAGTTCATCCTATTGGTGATACATGTTTGTTTCTTCCTAAGATTATATATTCAAACTCAAGCCTGTTGAAAATGTATAATTCTATCACTCACTTTATACTTTGCCTGATATCCTAATGTCAATTGATATCTGCATTCCTACTTTTTTCCTCAGTTCATCCTTTTGACAGACTCTCCACATGTGCTGACAATTACATTCACTCTCTATCCGAAACCCTATTGCTAAAGATCATTTTATCCAAATCCTATACTCACTCTTCTTTCAAAACCTACCAACTATCTTACTAATCCTACAAATTATCCCTTTTTGACTGGATGTTCTCTTCAACATTCAATAAACCAGGGTACAAGTAATTATGCCATTGTATATCGATTTATCTGAGACATCTGTGCAGAATATAATTCAAAGCTAAGAATCCCAGACAAGGATCCAATGCAATTCTGGGCTTCAAATATTACCTAGATGTCTGTTTTCATACTTATATTTCACTTATATTCTTATAAATATCGCACGTTCCCAATACCATAATTCATCCCGCAGAATGATTCCTAACCCAAATGGAACATGTTATTAACCCTGACCATACACAGTTCTCTCAATCTAACTTTACTGAAGAGCAGGGACAGAGTTGGTCTTTCAATACAGAAATTAGGGGATCTTCCACTTGCTGAGAACCTCCAAGGTCATTAAAGAAATGATCCCTGGATTAAATGTAGGCAGCTATGAATGACGTCAGAGAGCAAAAGTCATCTTCCATGACAAACAACCTGGTTAGCATGAAGGGATGTGTCTGAATCAACATTTCTTTTCTTAATGTATAGAAGATGGACCAAACCAGGCCTATCTGGAGAGCTTTTTTTGGGTGCCTATGGTTGATATACCATGCAAAATTGTGAAAGTTTCACTGGAAGTAGGGGCAGCCTCCAACTCATTGGACTCTTGGAAGCAACTGTTAGGACAAATTGGTTGCCAAGGCAGTAACCTGATTCAGTTCCTGAAGGAAGTGACCTACGTCACTTCCTTGGTGAAGAAATTCTCTGAACTTGAGATCCATGAAGACAGGCACCCAGAGCCAGTCCTAGTCCCAGTCCCAGTGGGCTCACTTGTTCGGTTTTACCAAGGACAGGGTCAGTCTTTCTTGGTACCTACCTATGTGAGGGTGGCCAAAGGCCAGGAGAGCTCTGAAGAGGGACCTTTTCTGAGAAAGCAGGTAGTGGCTCACCGCTGGCTCCTGACAACTTCACAGAGTTGGCCAAGGAGACCAGATCTGAGTCAGGACAGGACATTTCGGGAGAACATTGTATGGCCCACCAGTCAGAGGACACTCTGGATAGTCACAGACCTACTTGGGGGAAGGAGGTGCCTTTGTGGGAGTGGTTGTGGTTTTGTGGTTTTGTCACATGTTCTGAGAATAGGTAGAAAATGCGGTTTGTTTGGTTTGGATTGGACTGTTTCTAGTAAGTCGTTTGACATGTGAGTGTTTGTATGTCTGTGTATCCCACTGTGTCTGTGGTTGTAGACATTAGAAAACAGAATGAATTAATGGATGTGTCCTGTCTAGTAGAAAGCTTCCTGGCATTCATCCTGCCCAATTGATAAATGGACTGCGGCTTGCCTTCTGGATGGGCAAAACCTACTATCTTCCTAAGATCCTGTTTTCTTCCTGAATTCTGGCCACTCTCCAGAATAGGCTCATGGTTTTGTGTCCAAGATATATACAACCTCCAAGCTCTGTGACATGACCATGTACTTCATAGCTGAAGTGAATGGGGAGCATCTCAGAAAACTCAGATATCAGTGTGACCAGAAAAGTCTCAGTGGAGAAACCCTGCTTTGGGTCTTTTGCTTACCTGTTCTTCTGTTGCCCTAAATGTCAGGAAGGTCTTTGCCTCTGGCCACCCCTTTGTGAAGCCTGAAGAAAACAGTTTTCAAATAAAAATTAATGGGCATCACCTGTTGCTCTTTGCTTAATTGCTTTGTAAAAGGATGTGTCTGAATCAGCCTCTTGGTTCTGTGTGAGGTTGTGGCTTAGATTCTCAGCACCTGATGCATCTAAAGATAGATTCCATGTGTGCATTCAAAACAGAAATGGCAAATGAGTCTCTTGCCTTCCTCTATTAGATTCCTGAACTTCATCAAGTAAGAATCAGGATCCTTTAGTTCAAATGAGTTCTTTGAACCCCTGCAGAAGTGCTTGGGTTTTCTGATGACTCCAAATCACATAAAGAATCTATACCTGACAGTCAGTAGGCCTCAAATTGGAAAAGCAGAACAGTATTAACGCCATCCCTATTTGATCAGTTCTGGTTCACAGGAAGGGTGTGTAGGCCACCCTGACTTTCGGCAAATGAGGGGCAAGGGAGCTTATTTTCGACAGTGTCTTGGTCTGCGCCCCTCATGGAAACCTCCAGCGAGAGGTTATGATGAGTGTCTATATGGAAAAACATGAGGGCCATGTGGGAGTGTTTTGGTTTTAATTGTGGTCATTTGTGTGGCGGTTGAAAAAGATGACTGCATCCACCTGGGTTTCAACTCTTGTGGGATTCCCCTTGGAGACTGAGTTCTGGAACTGACCATAGAGAAGTATTGCCATGAATTGTGTTGGGATTTTCGGAGGCCACACATGAGAGTCACCCTTGGAAACTGAGATCTAGGCCCAGGGTGGCTTTCCACAGAGCACTGGGAATCTCAGCGAGGATATCACTTGATTATATTCTGAAAGACTTGGAAGCAATAGTTGAGAGTCAAAACACACATGGACTTCACATTGTAGACCTCAATGTGGCTGGCTTTATGTGACCTTGGGCCACTCTTTCGGAAGACTTGCCTGTGAGAGTTCTCTAGAGCTGCCATTGAAATGAGCTTCCTCAACATTTAATGGTTCCTGAATGAATTGAAACCCACAGTACCTCCAACTTCATCCTTGAAAAATGGCTAGAAAATACCATGAAATTTTTGAAATTTCCATGACCAGCTGTCACTGGAAAACCATTTGATGTCCTGTTGCTTATCATGAGTATACAAGACAGTGCCTGGTTTGACTGAGTGTCATGATAATGGTGTAGAAAAGAGATGCCAGTAAGTTGGAGCCTGCTGAGTAGTGGGCCAAGAGCAGTAGAGTGTAGGTGTGTGAAAAAAACATCTGTGGTGCAGCCACGTGGATCTGCCATTGGCTTAGAAATGATTTGTGACTGACATGTGCAGCTAGCAGACCTTTGGATGTAAAGGCATCTTGTTGTATGGAGAGGTTTCAGGGCAATGTTCAGAATCATATTGCTATGGTCAAGGGGGCAACTTTTGAAGCAAAACTCACACAAACTTCATGATAAACCGTACCCTAATATTAACATTAGGTGTATAACTGGTTGTCATGAATGATTGCATATCAATATAAGATTTCTTATATATTTTCAGATATCAATTCAATCCATTACTTAAAGTGGAACAAGTTATATTATTTATTGAAATTAAGGTCTATTCATGCATTATCTGTATATTCTTAGAAACAGGGTACACCTCTTTTTACCCCCAATGCTAATTTATACGTCTTCAAAATACTGCTCCTAGAAATGGTGGAAGAAATAATCATGTCATCTGATCTACATACACATTTTATCACAGTAATATTCTGGAAACAAAATGCAAAGGTCCCACTTAGGATTGTACCAAAGTCTAAATGAAAAGTGAACATGGATTACTAACAACATCCATGTCCATGTTGCCTAATTCTCTCAAATGTCAATCCTATTGGTGACCTACATATTTGTTTCTTCCTAAGATTAGATATTCAATCTCAACCCTGTTGAAAATGTCTTATCCTATCACTCACTTTATACTTTGCCTGATTTACTAATTTCTCTATTGATATCTGCTTTTCTACAAATTTTCCCCAGTTCATCATTGTGTCTGATTTCTTCATATGTGTTGACATTTATATTCACTCACTGCCCGAAAAAAAAATTGCTAAAGAACTTTTGTTACATATCCTATACTAACTCTACTTGCTAAACATAATGACTATCTTCTTAATCCTACCGACAATCCCTTTTGACTGTATGTTCTCTTCAGCATTCAATCATCCAAGGTTCAAGTTCCTCTGCCAAGGTATATCGATTTATTTGAGACATGTGTGCAGAATTCAAACCTAAATATCCCAATCAATGGCCCAAAGCCCTTCTGGGATTCAAATCTTACTTTAATTTCTGTTTTCATACATATATTTAACCTCGATATTCTTATAAATATCACAGGTTCCCAATAACATTATTCATCCAGCAGAATGATTCCTAACCCAAATCGAACATAAAATTAACCCTAACCATACACTGTTCACTCAATCTAAGTTTACAGAAGAGCAGAGACAGATTGTTCTTACAATACAGGAATGTAGGGGATGCTCCACCTGTTAAGAACCTCAAAGGTCCATGCAGAAATGATCTCTGGAGAAGATGTAGGCAGCAATGAAGGACCTGAGAGACAAAAAGTCATTTTCCATGGCAAACAACCTCGTCAGGATGAAGGGTTGTGTCTGAATCAGCCTCTCTCTTCTTAATGTAGAGAAGATGGACCAAACCAGGCTTGTGTGGAGAGCTGTTCCCGGGTGCCTAAAGTTGATATACCATTCTAAGTTGTGAAAGTGTCAAAGGAAGTAGGGGCAGCCTCCATCTCATGGGACCCTTGAAAGCAACTGTTAGGACAAAGTGGTTGCCAAGGCAGTGACCTCATTCAGTTCTTGAAGGAAGTGACCTACCTCACTTCCTTGTTGATGGAACTTTCTGAACTTGGGACCGAGGAAACCAAGCACCAGAGCCAGTCCCAGTCCCAGTCCAAGTGGTCTCATTTGTTTGGAATCACCAAGGACAGAGTCAGTCTTCTTGGTACTGACTGATGTGAGGATGGCCAAATGCCAGGAAAGATCTGAACAGGGGCCTTTCCTGACTAAGTAGGTAGTGGCTCACCCCTGGCTCCTGACTGCTTCACAGAGTTGGACAAGGAGACCAGATCTGAGACAGGACAGACCATTAACGGGGAACATAGTATGGCAAACCTGTCCGAGGACACTCCGGATAATCACAGCCCTACTTAGGAAAAGGAGGTGTCTTTTTGAGTGTGGGAGTGTGGTTTTGTCTCTGTTCTGAGAATAGGTAGGAAAGGAGGTTTCTTTGGTTTGGAGTGAACTGATTCTAGTAAGTCGTTTTACAAGGTGAGTGTTTCTATTTCTGTGTATCCCACTGTGTCCGTGGTTGTATACATTATAAAAGAGAATGCATCAATGCATGTGTCCTCTCTAGTAGAAAGCTTCCCAGCATTCATCCAGTCCAATTAATGAATGGAGTGTGGTTTCCATATCGATAGGCAACACCTACTACCTTTTTAAGTCCCTGTTTTCTTTCTGAATTCTGACAACTCTTCAGAATAGGCTCTTGGGTTTGTGTCCAAGATATGTACCACCTCCAATCTCTGTCACATGGCCATGTACTGGCTATCTGAAGGGAATGCCAACATCTCAGAAAACTCAGATATCAGTGTGACCAGGAAAGTCTCAGTGGAGAAACCCTGCTTTGGGCCTTTTGCTAACCTATTGTTCTATTGCCCTGAATCTCAGGATGTCTTTGCCTCTGGCCACCCCTTTGGGAAGCCTGAGGAAAACATTTTTCAAATGGAAATGAAGGGCATCACCTGTGTCTCTTTGCTTAATTGCTTTGGAAAAAGATGTTTCTGAATCAGCCTCTTGGCCCTGTGTGAGGCTGTGGCTTAGATTCTCAGCACCTGATGGATCAAAAGAAAGATCCCATGTGTCCATCCAAAACCAAAATGGCAAATATTCACTCATTGTGAATGAATTCTTTTACCTTCCTCTGTTAGGATCCTGAATTCCATCAAGGGAGAATCGGAATCCTTTGGGCCAAATGAGTTCTTCAAATCTCTGCAGAGGGGCTTGGGTTTTCTCATGACTCAAATTCACATAAAGAATCTAAACCACAGAGTCAGAAGGCCTCAAATTGAAAAAGCCGAGCAGTATTAATGGCAGGCCTATTTGATCACTCCTGGTTTACAGGAAGTGTGTCCAGGCCACCTTGATGTTAGACGAATGAGGGGAACAGGACCTTAATTTGGACACTGACTTGGGCTGTGGACCTCATTGAAAACTCCAGCCAGACGTTATAAGGAGTGTCTATATGGAAGAAGATGAGGACCATGTGGGAGTGTTTTGGTTTTAATTGTTGTCATTTGTGGGGCGGTTGGAAGAGATGACTGTTCCACTGGGCTTGAACTCTGGTGTGATTCCCCTTAGAGACTGAGTTCTTTAACTGACCTCAGAGAAGTATTGCCATGAATTGTGTTGGGATTTTAGGAGGCCACACATGAGAGTCGCCCTTGGAACCTGAGATCTAGGCCCAGGTTGGATTTCCACAGAACACTGGGAATTTCAGCCCGGATATTACATACAATTTTTCTTAAAGACTTGGCAGCCATATTTGAGTTTAAAACACACATGGACCTCACATTGTAGATCTCAATGGGCCTGGCTTCATGTGACATTTTGGCCACCCTTAGGGAAAACATGCCTGTGAGAGTGCTCCAGTGCTTTCATTGAAATTAGCTTCTTCACCATTTAATGGTTCCTGAATTAATTGAATCCCTCAGAGCCTCAAACTTCATCCGTGAAAAATGGCTAGAAAATTACCATGAAATTTTTGATATTTTCATGTTCAGCTGGCACTGGAAAAACTTTGGATGTACTGTTTCTGATGCTGAGTATACCAGACACTGCCTTGATTGACTCTGTTTCATGAAAATGGTGTAGAACAGATATGCCAGTAAGTTGGAGCCTGGTGAGTAGTGGGCCTAGAGCAGTGGTATGCAATTGTGTGATAAAACATCTGTGTTGCGGCCATGTGGATCAGCCATTGGCTTCCAAATGGCTGCAGCCAGCAGACCCATATATGTAAAGGCATCTTGTTATATGGAGAGGATTCACTGCAATGTTCAGAATCATATTGCTATTCTCAAGGGGGCAATCTACATGGGATAGAACATTGGTTGGTGCATTCTCCTGAAGACCCTGACTCACCACACCTTAAAGAACTCCCTCCACCACTCTGTCCCATTTTACCTCCTTGTATTTCTTGAAGCAAATACCAAAATCCCAGTGGAGCAGCAAGAAACACCACGAAAAGTGGAGGATGACCAATTGGATTCACAGTCCACACTGAAAGACACTTAGACCCCAGTGTCCATAGTTTACCTACAAAGAGAGAATTCAGCACTGCTGCCTCATGTTCATTGGATAATAAGAAACCATGTCCTCCAAGTAACATAGATGCAGACCCAGCTTTGATGGTCTCTCTACAAAGGAATTAAATCTCCTCAGAACATCAAATATTTCAAGTGCCCACCCTTAGAGGCAGTTTCTCAAAAAGTATTTAGGCCAGCAGAGCTGCATGTTTGTGGAATGTTTACCCTGCCCCTTACTTTTAGAATCTTCTCTACCACCTCCAAAGTTGTAAACTCCTGAGTATTTTCCATTCCAGATATATATTCACAGATTTTCTAACTCTTTTCCTCTAATTGTGTCTTACTTGAGGAGAATGTAATGTGAAGGCATTGTTCTGGATGAAAGTGGGAAGATTTTTGTGTAGCACATATTTGCATACACATTGGATTCAATTTCCTATTTTCCATTAGAAATGCTGAATCCCTGAAACTAACATATACCCTATTAGACTCTGACTACTAATCCTAATATGATGGAGAAAAATAACACAAACAGAATAGAAATACAAGCAGTTTAGAGGAGGTATGTTTTATAGTTAGAGTTGCCTTTTGCATGGTATAGTGTAGCAGTTTTAAATCTAGTCAATTATTTGTTGAAATAGTTCTCCATGCGTTTTTAAAGTTAACAAATAAGTGAATTCCTGTCCCCCTTTCTCTGTAGCCTATTCAGCACACGTATTTTTATATGCACATATAGAATCCTACCTGGTACCACACGTACATTCTTGTGAGGTGGCTGACTTGGCAGATACAAATTGGAAGAAGAGATCACTCCTCCTAAACGCTGCTTGAACTGATAATTCAAATGTGAGTGAGCTTCCTAGTTGAACAACATCATACATAAATCCATGTTCAGTAAAATGAATATATTTGGATCTGTGGATGATATACATTTCATGGTGAATTTCGTTTGGCATATATATTGCAATTTTTAATGTCTCTCTCTGTGTGTGTATGTATATATATATATATATATATATATATATATATATATACACTCTCAAGATTTTTCAAAATATGAAATATGTGTCTTATTACACACTTCCTAAATTCATTCATATTTATGTTTTGGATTTATAATCAACTTTTCACAAGATTATTCTCAGAAATATTCATTCACCTGAAATACGTATTTGTTTCTTAGTACTGTTTCCACCCCAGATATGCATTCACGGATTTTCAAACTCTTCTACTCTAATTGTGTCTTACTTGGGGTGAAGGTAAAGTAAAGGCATTGTTCTGGATGAGAGTGGGAAAATAATTGTGTAGCATATATTTTATACACATTGGATTCATTTTCCTATATTCCATTGAAAATACTGAATCCCTGACAATAACCCATACCCTACTATACTCTGTCTACTAATCCAAATATGATGGAGAAAAACAACCCAAACAGAATAGAAATACAAGCAGTTCAGAGGAGCCATGGGGTATTGTTGGACTTGCCATTTGCACGATAAATGGTAGGTGTTATAAATCTAGTCAATTTTTAATTGAAATAGTTCTCCATGTGTTGTTAAAGTTAACAAATATGTAAATTCCTCTCTGTCTTTCTCTGTAGCCTATTCAGCACATGTGTTTTTAAATACTTGTATAGAATCCTACCTGGTATCACACGTTCATTTTTGTGAGGTGACTGACTTGGCAGATACAACTTGTGAGAAGAGATCACTCCTCTAAACGCTGTTGGAACTGAAAATTCAAACTATGGGTGAGCTTTCTAGTCGAACAACATTATACATAAATCCTTGTTCAGTAAAATAAATATTTTTGCATCTGTGGATGCTATGTATTTTATGATGAACTTCGATTGGCATATATATTCCTACATTTTAATGTCTGAGTGTGTGTTTTGTGTGTGTGTGTGTATGTATATATATATATATATATATATATATATATATATATACATATATATGTATATACACATATATATGTATATACACATATATATAATTATGAATATATATATATATATATATATATATATATATATATATATATATACACTGTCCTGATTTTTAAAATATGAAATATATGTATCTTAAATACACTCCCTAAGTTCATTCATGTTCAAAAATGTGGATTTATTATCAACTTTTCACAAAATTATTCTCAGAAATATTCATCCACCTGAAATACACATTTGTTTCGTAGTTCTGAAAACTAACTTCAGTAAATGGTGCTTACAAATCCTAATATTTGTACAGTAACTGACCCAGATTAACATCAATCAAGTAGATTCGTATGGGACATGATGTGTATTCTGACGTTTATTTTCATTCAACACTGGTACATTACTATTTCTTCAGTTTTTACAAATCATAGGAAATATATATTTCATCCACAAGTTCACAAATTTATATGCATTTGTTTCACAATCACTTCCTGCTTCATAAAACATGTATTCTTCCAGGTTTTTTGACTGGTCTTTTCATGAGACTTCTTTCCAAACACATTATTTTCGATTTCCATAATCACTTTTGAAGCAAAACTCACACACCCTTCATGATAAACCATAACCTTAATGTGGCCATTAGATATATAACTGGTTGGAATGAATGTTTTTATGTCAATATAAGATTTCCTGTATTTTTTCAGATATAATTTCAATCTATTATTTAAAGTCAGAACCAGATATATTATTTATTCACAGTATGGTCTATTCATGCATTATCTCTATATGCACAGACAAATGGTACACCTCTTTTTACCCCCAATACTAATTTATACGTCTTGAATATGTTGCTGCCAGAAATAGTGAAAGAAATAGTCATGTCACCTGATCTACATATACGTTTTATCACAGTAATATTCTGGACAAAAAAAGCAAAGGTCACACTTAAGATTGTAGCAAAGACTAAATGAAAAGTGAGCATGGATTACTAAACATCCGTGTCCAGGTTGCCTAATGCTGTCAAATGTCAATCCTATTGGTCACTACATATTTGTTTCTTTCTTAGATTATATATTCAAACTCAACCCTGTTGAAAATATCTAATCCTATCACGCACTTTATACTTTGCCTGACTTCGTAATGTCTCTATTGATATCAGCTTTCCTAACTATTTTCCCCAGTTCATCATTGTGACTGTCTCTTCACTTGTGCTGACATTAACATTCACTGTCTACCGGAAACCCTATTGCTAAACAACATTTGGTCCAAATCCTATACTCACTCTTCTTTCTAAACCTACCGAGAATCTTCCGAATCCTACCGATTATCCCTTTTGACTGGAAGTTCTCTTCTACATTTAATCATCCATGGTACAAGGACCTAAGCCATTGTATATCGATTTACCTGACACATCAGTGCAGAACATAATTCAAAGCTACGTATCCCAATCAAGGGCCCAATGCCCTTTTGGGCTTCAAATCTTAGCTATATTTCTGTTTTCATTCTTATATTTCATGTATATATTCTTGTAAATATCGCAGTTTCCCAATACCATTATTCATCGCTCAGAAAGATTCTTAATCCAAATCGAACCTGTTAGTTAACCTAACCATACACTGTTCAGTCAATTTAACTTTACAGAAGAGCAGGGATAGAGTTGGTTTTACAATACAGGTATATAGGGGATCTTCCTCATGCTGAGAAACTCAAAGGTCCATGCAGAAATGATTCCTGGAGAAGTTGTAAGCAGCTATGGAGGACCTAAGAGAGCAAAAGTCATCCTCCATGGCAAACAACCTGGTCAGGATGAAGGGTTGTGTCTGAATCAGCTTCTCTCTTCTTAATGTAGAGAAGATGGACCAAACCAGGCCTGTGTGGAGAGCTGTTCCCAGGTGCCAATGGTTGATATACCATTCTAACTTGTGAAAGTGTCACAGGAAGTAGGGGCAGCCTCCATCTCATGGAACCCTTGAAAGCAATTGTTAGGACAAAGTGGTTGCCACGGCAGTAGCCTCATTCAGTTCCTGAATGAAGTGACCTACCTCTCTTCCTTGATGACGGATCTCTCTGAACTTGGGATCCAGGAAGCCAGGCACCCAGAGTCAGTCCCAGTTTCTTTCCCAGTGGGCTCAGCTGTTTGGTATAACCAAGGACAGAGTAAGTCTTCCTTGGTACCTACTGATGTGAGGATTGCCAAATGCCAGGAGAGCTCTGAAAAGGGGAATTTCCCGAGAAAGCAGGTAGTGGCTCACCACTGGATCCTGAAAACTTCACAGTGTTGGCCAAGGAGACCAGATCTGAGAAGGACAGGCCATTTCAAGGAAACATAGTATGGCCCATCAGTCAGAGTACATTCCAATTAGTCACAGACCAACTTGAATAAAGGAGGTGTCGTTGTGGGTGTGGTTGTGATTTTGTGGTTTAGTCTCATGTTCTGAGAATAGGTAAGAAAGGCGGTTTGTTTGTTTTGGAATGGAGTGTTTATAGTAAGTCATTTGACAAGGCGATTGTTTGTATGCCTGTGTATCCCACTGTGTCCGTGGTTGTAGAGATTATAAAAGATAATGCATCAATGGATGTGTCCTGTCTAGTAGAAAGCTTGCCAACATTCATCCTGCCCAATTTATGAGTGGACTGCAGGTTGCTTTAGGGACGGGCAACACCTACTATCTTCTGAAGTTCCTGTTTTCTTCCTGAATTCTGGCCACTCTCCAGAGTAGGCTCATGGTTTTCTCTCCAAGATATGTACCACCTCCAAGCTCTGTGACATGTCCATGTACTGGATAGCTGAAGGGAATAGCAAGCATCTCAGAAAACTCAGATATCAGTGTGACAAAGAAAGTCTCAGTAGAGAAACCCTGCTTTGGGCCTTTTGCTTACCTATTTTTCTGTTGCTCGGAGTGTCAGGAAGGTCTTTGCCTCAGGCCACCAACTTGTGAAGCCTGAAGAAAACAGTTTTCAAATGGAAATGAATGGGCATCACCTGTGGCTCTTTGCTTAATTGCTTTGGAAAGGGATGTGTCTGAATCAGCCACTTGGCCCTGTGTGATGCAGTGGCTTAGATTCTCAGCACCTGATGAAACTAAAGAAAGATCCCATGTGTGCTTCCAAAACCAAAATGGCAAAAAGATCAGTCACTGTGTATGAAGTATCTTGCCTTACTCTGATAGGTTTCTGATCTCCATCAAGTGAGAATAGGGATCCTTTGAGTCAAATGAGTTCTTCAAAGCCCTGCAGAGGCTAGTCCATATGAGCTTGGGTTTTTTCATTACTCCAAATCACATAAAGAATCTATACCTGACAGTCAGTAGGCCTCAAATTGGAGAAGCAGAGCAGTATTAAGGCCAGGGTTATTTTATCACTCCTGGTTCACAAGAATGGTGTTCAGGCCTAGCTGACTTTAAGCAAATAAGGAACAAGGGAGCTTGTTTTGGATACCGTCTTGTGCTGCGCCCCTCATGGAAACTTCCAGCCAGAGGTTATAATGAGTGTCTATATGGAAGAAGGTGAGGACCATGTGGGAGTGTTTTGGTTTTAATTGTGTTCATTTGTGTAGCAGTTGGAAGAAATGACTGGATTCACCAGGGCTGGAACTTTGGTATGATTCCCCTTAGAGACTGAGTTCTGGAACTGACCTCAGAGAAGTATTGTCATGAATTGTGTTGCGATTTTGGAAGGCCACGCATGAGAGTCGCCCTTGGAGACTGAAATCTAGGCCAAGGGTGGCTTTCGACTGATCACTGGGAATCTCAGCCAGGATATCACATGATTTTATTCTGAAAGACTTGACAGGCATAGTTGAGAGTCAAAACACACATGGACCTCACATTGTAGACCTCAATGGGCTGGGCTTCATGTGACCGTTTGGCTACTCTTTGGGAAGCCTTGTCTTTGAGAGTTCTCCAGAGCATTCATTGAAATGAGCTTCCTCAAAATTAAATGGTTCCTGAATGAATTGAAACCCACAGTTTCTCCAACTTTATCCTTGAAAAGTGGCTAGATAAATACCCTGAAATTTTTAAAACTCCCATGACCAGGTGGCACCGGAGAACCTTTGGATCTCCTGTTGCTGATCATGAGTGTACCAGACAGTGCCTTGATTGACTGGGTTTCATGAAAATGGTGAAGAACAGAGATGCCAGTAATTTGCACTGCTGAATAGTGGGCCCAGAGCAGTGGTGTGCAGGTGTGTGATAAAATATCTGAGGTGGGGCCGTGTGGATTTCCAATTGACTTCCAAATGCCTTTTGGCTTCCATGGTGCATCCAGCAGAACCTTACATGTTACGGCATCTTATTATATGGAGAGGTTTCAAGGCAATGTTCAGAATCAGGTTGGTATGGTCAAGGAAAAAGCTATGTGAAATAGAAGCCTGGTTGGTGCATTCTTCTGCAGTTCCTGACCCACCACACGTGACAGAACTCCCTCCAGCACTGTGTCCCAGTTGAACTCCTTGTATTTCGTGAAGCAAATACCAAACTCCCATTGCAGCACCAAGAAACACTACAACAATGGAGGATGATCAAATGGCTTCACAGTCCACACAGGGAGACACTTAGCCCCCAGTGGCCACAGTTTACCTACCAAGAGAGAATTCAGCACTGCTGCCTCATGTTCATTGGAAAATAAGAAATCATGCTATCCATTCACATAGATGCAGACCCAGCTTTGATGGTCTCACTAGAAAAGAAGCTAAACTTTCTGACAACAAAATATATTTAAAGTATCCAACCTCAGAGGCAGTTTCTCAAGAAGTCTTTAGGCCAGCAGAGCTCTATGGTTGTGGAGTGTTTACCTCTTAGACCAGGATGTAAGAAAAGAACACTGACTCCAATTAAAATCAAATTAAAGTAAGCTTATTATTTCCACTGCCTGGGCTGCCTCTCACTCCCAAAATTGCGAAAACAAGAGAGCAACCCCACCTTTACTACAGCCCAGGTTTGTAGCCCAGAAAGTTACACAAAAATGTGGTAACAGATAACAGAACTCTGACAAGCATCACACTAATGGGAGTTTACATTTTTTTTTTTTGCTTACCCCAACATCACAATTTATGAGGACCATTAGAGCCTCAGAGAGGGTCATTGTCTGGCCACAGAAGGCCAATATTTATGAGATGTGACAAAGTTTCAGAGAGGGCTGCTATCTGGTCAGAGAGCCATGCACGCGTGAGTTCAAGGCACGGGCAGTCATTCCAAGCAGGTTCAGAATTTGCAGTAATTTACAGTAAAGCCAAAATGATTTTTTCATGGCTTTGTTGCAAGATGGCTCCCAATTTTAATAAAAGATAAGGTTGGGTCTATCATTCCCCCCTTTTCTTATGTGTCCCTTTGTAATCGTTGATAGGTTAGGGGAAAAGCACTGAGGAAATTTTAATCCCTCAGTTAACAGTCACCAAATTTTTTGAACTCACCGAAAACCAGTCTCCCTGATATTACCTGACTTAATTAATTACTTATATTGATAGTCTATTTATTTTTGGCTCCATTGGTGTAAGTAGAGAGTCGTCTCTCATTTTGGCTTCTTCTCAGCTGAGAGAGGGTGACATGAGTGTGCATGGCGTGAGGGACATGAGTTGCCTTTTTGAAGTCAGTTGAGGGATATGAGTTGCCTTTTAGAAGTCAGTTCTTTTTGAAGTCTTGTTGAGGAAGAACAGGTTGTAAAGTCATCTGGAGATGAGTTCTTCTATGAGAGAAACAAAAAAAACATGAGTATTGAATAAATGTTGCAGTAGCTGGATCATGTCACTGTATGAAGAACCCTCACCAATCTTTAATATCCCCAATTATCAGGACTGTGAACTTAATATTTAACTTTTAGTGATACAGTTGTCCCTCCCCATAATATACAGTTTAATAATTTAATGTCGTCTGATTTTGCAAAATCCTTTCACTAGTATGACCTCTGTGTTTAATAGAGAAACATTTAATTCTGTTACTCAGGGCTGGATAATCGTACTAGCAAACACCAAGCCTACCTGTGTAGGTTAGGAATATCTGTAGGCCTTAAACTAAAAACTTCTGCCTCTGGCAGCTCCTCTTGATTGTCTATTTTTATAGTTATCAGGCATTCCTCTCTTAGAATCCTTCTTTGTATCCAACAGTTTTACTTATTTTGGGAGGCTAACATAAAGTGTATACCTTAAAATATTATTATTATTATTATTATTATTATTATTATTATTATTTAAAATGCCCAGGAATGGCTGTATTTTGGTTTTAACTGTCTTTGCTAAGTGTTTAAGATGAAGCAGTCAAACTGTCTTTTGTTTCTATCTATTGTTAGCAGTCAGCTGAGCTTTTATGGGAGTCATTCCTTGGGAAACTTGAGAGCAGCTTCTCAGTTCTGCTAGTGCAATTTGAGCTAGGTGGGTCCAGGTCTTGCTTGACCATGTGGCTTCCCTCAGAAGCATCAGGGATGTCTCCCTTTCCTGATGACTCTCCTCTTTGTAGCAAATGCACTGATTGACTTTCTGTTCTCCAGTGGTCTCATTAATCTCTCTGATCAGGAGGTTATGTGGCCCAGAGTTGCAAAGCTCATAGAGAAATCCCTTGTTCCCTGGATTCAGACTGACTCAGAGGGCAAGAGTCAAATATCGGTTTTTTTTGGCCCTTTTCATTTAACTTTAATTTTCAATCCTAATCTGAAACAACCAGCAAATGAATTTTAACAGCCATATATTAAGAGTACTGCGCTTTAATGTCTATAAGTTTATAATTATTTATATTTTATTAATTGGGATCTTATTATTCTGTCTGTCTTGTAGTTGATGACTTATTATCTTAAATTAACCCATGTTGTGTTCTTAAAGCAACACTTCTGTAAAACACCAACAGGGAATCTTTAGATCACTTATAAGGAAATTAAAAAATAAAATTTTTTTAACAAGAGTAAAAGTACTTAGTTCATGTAATAGCTACCCTGAATTTTTCGGGTGAGTTATATATTATATCATCTTTTTGAGATCCTAGTAATCTTGACAGAAAAAAAAAATTGAACATAACTTTAAATGAAATAAAATCTGACCTACTGCTTTCGTAGTCATTCTCACATGTAGTAAGATGGGACACAGAGTCTTATCTCACGTAAGCAGGGCTCCTTATAAATCTTAAATGCTTTAGTTCTAAAGCTGATCTTTGTTTTTTAAGTATCATTTTACAAAGTTTACATAAATTGTTTGAGGTCACATGAACATTAGCTCACAGCATATGATATCACATTTAAAACGTGAATTAAAGTACGGCTGAAAGATTTTAATCTTTACATAGATTAGGGTCTCATTAACTTAAAAATACATTTAAATTGTTCCACAATGTAAAAAGTAACATTAAACTTTACATATATTTTTGATAACAGGTAAATAAATCCCCAATATATATTTTATTTACCATACAACTTCAGAACACCTGCTTGATATAATGCTCTTTTAAAGTTTCTACCTTATAGAGTTTTATAACTGGAAGATATGAGCACATTAATAGCATCACAATTACATTGATGTTTCTACATTAACCAAGTTTAGCTTTTAAAGAAATGGCAGTACAGTGCTCTAAAATAACAGTTCTTATTTAAACAGTTGTTTAATTTTTATGCTTGCTTGCTCTAGAAAATTTAAATCTTAATAAACTAAATGTTATGGGTAAACTTATATTTAAGAAATTTTTGTCTCTTTAACACATGACTGATTTTTACAATCTTATACAGACTTTTGAACAAACTTATACAGACCTTAGTATATCAATCAGATATCAAACAAAAGTACTCATGAATGAGTAATCCCATATCAAATTTACTTTACTTATTTATCAAAATATCAGACAAATGTTTTGAACAGTGTAAACCATTTTTTTGATTGAAAGAAAAGTCCTGGAACATAGGCATATTAGACCTTTTGTAGACATTAATACCTTATTAGATTTTTGAACACCTAGAAAAATTTGTAAGCTTAAATTTAAAGAAATTTATATTTATCTGTTTACCCAATTTAAATTGAAACATTTAAATCACGTGAATTAAAGATCTTTGGATCCACTTTTTAAAATTGTTTTTATGAGTGCTTTTTAATATGAGTGCTCCTTATATATGCTAATTTATGTATCATATATACGATATACGGACATATGAATACATGTATAGACATACAACACATAACAAATTGTGCACACATAATAAAAGTGAAGGCCTTGTAGCTTTTCACAGGTGAAATCTCCACTGCAATGATTTAAAAATTCCACAGTTGGTCAAAGATATTACTGATCAGAAAAACATTAACCTAGGTCTGTAGGAGCAAAATCATGAGCTCAAAAAATAAATAAAGAATCTAAGGAAAAAATTATGAGTCCTAGAAAAAATGACTGGCCAGTAATTAGTAAATACAATACAATTTACTCTTTTTTTTCCTTAGGCCTCAAATAAGTCTCCTACTAAACTTACAGGCTTCTTTCATTTGCATTTCAAAATAAGTCCTGGCTGAGGTCTGGAAGAAGCAGGAAAAAATGGCTATTCTGAGCAGAAACCTTAGGCCTAAGGTATTTTAACCATTATTTTCAGGTTAGGATGTTGAAAATTATGATACAAGTTTAAGATACAATTCACAAAATTTTATATCTTTACAAGTTGTTTTGTCAACAGATATCATACTATGATTTAGTATCCTTTTCCAAATTAATGCACTGGTACACACAGTGAGATTTTCCCAGGCTACCTAATTTAAAATTGGTGAAAAAAAGACTGAATGATTGGGAAGTTACTTGCCAACTTGGAAGTAGAGTTTTTTAGTTTTTCATCCTAAGTATTTAAGTTCTCTGGCATGAATTATCTGAAACCATAAACTAAACAATTACCTAAACCCGACTTTTAACTGCAAGATTGTGGAATGCTTCAAAAACCCATTCAGATACCAGATTGGTACAATGAAACATCATCATTTAGACACACATTCAGGTAAGATCATTTCAAAGAAACAATTTATAATATTAACTCATTATTGCACATGTCTTAAAGGGCCAGAAAAAAGGCACAAGACAGGCAGAAATGAACTCCAGACAATGGCTGACAGACAGAACCCTTTAAAACAGAGCAAATAAGAGAAAAATCTCCTTCCCCAGTTGCACCAGAGATGTCCCCACAAGGGGACCAAATGTTTTCACAGAGGAGCAACCTGAAATGTAAAATAAAGTGTCTCCATGGTGACTTTACTGCATTTAGTGTCCCCTTTTTGTTTTTCTCTTTTTTTAAGAAGACAGAGGCGGCATTATCCTTACAGTGCAGGGAACGAAGGAGGGAATTCCCTGAAGCAACAGGGCTTCGGCAGATGCTGGGAGATACTCAGTTCTTCATTCCCCAGCAGGCATTGCCATCTGCACTTGGTGTGCTCCAGGCAGCCAGCTAGGGGCTTCTCTCACTCTGCTTAACAAATGGTGGTAATGTTCATCACAGTTCCTTAGAACACAGTCCAAATGGGTGTCAGGCTTACTTGCTTTGTTACCCATTTTCACGTTCAATATCCTTAAGATTTTATCATAGAAATCACAAAACAAAACGCACAAAAACAAAAAAACAAAAAACATATAGAACACAGAACAAAACACACACACACACACACACACACACAAAAAAAAAAAAACAGAATCCCGGTGCCAAAACAGAAAAACAGAGGAGCAATTCAACGTCTTGCTAAAGCTCTGGGGTAGGAGCGCGTGCCTGTCCCTCGGCACCTCTCTAACCTTGAAACGAATTTCCTACAGAACGGAACAGAGGACAGAACGATTCTCATTACTGTCCTGGACAGGAGTGTATGTGAGCCTCCCCAGGCCACCTCTCTGTCATTAGAAGAGATCTCCCTTAACCAGATATAAGATGTTATCAAGGTGCCACTTACCTATGGAGGCCTCCTCCACCAGGTGCTTGCTAATAGTTTCAGTGCGGTGGTTCACTGCAGTGCTCGCCAGACCGACGGCTCACTCCAAGGCCTTGGAACATCTCAAGTTGTGCACCCCCTAGAGTGGCTCCCCAGCCCATAGCCCTGGAGGGAAGGCCAGCTTCAGAATTTTCAGCAGTCTGGTCTTGTGATCTGGTCGGGCAGGGTCATCTCACTGGGGAACTCCAAAATGTTTGACTAGGATGCAAGAAAAGACCACTGACTCCAATTAAAATCAAATTAAGGCAAGCTTATTATTAAAACCGGCCAGGCTGCCTCTCCCTCCCAAAATGGCGGGAACAAGACAGCAACACCACCTTTCCTACAGCCCAGCTATATAGCCCAGAAAGTTACACTAAAAGGGGGTTACACATAACAGAACTTTGAAAGCATCACACTAATGGTAGTTTACATTTTTTTTGCTGGCCCCTACATCAGAAATTATGAGGACCATTAGAGACTCAGAGAGGGTCGTTGTCTGGCCTGGGAAGCCCAATGTTTATTAGGTGTCACTATTGTTTCAGAGAGCACTGTTATCTGGTCAGAGAGTCAGGCATGGATGAGTTCAAGGCACGGGCAGGCATTCCAAGCAGGTTCAGAATTTGCAGTAATTTATAGTAAAGCCCAAAGTATCTTTTCACGGCTTTCTGGCAAGATGGCTCCCAATTCTAATAAAAGATCAGGTTGGGTCTATCAAGCCTGTCTTTACTTTTGGAAACTTCTCTACAACCTGCAAGGTTGTGAACTCCTGACCATTTTACATTCCAGATATATTCACAGATTTTCTAACTCTTGTCCTCCAACTGTGTCTTACTTGGGGTGAAGGTAATATAAAGGCATTATTCTGGATGAGAGTGGGAAGATTTTTGTGTAGCACATATTTGCATACACATTTAAGAGATCACTCCTCCTAAATACTTTGGGAACAGAAAATTCAATCTATGGGGGAGCTTCCTAGCTGAACAACATTATACATAAATCCAAGTTCATTAAATAAATAGTTTTGGATCAGTGGATGATATATATTTCAAGATGAATTTAAATTGGCATATATATTGCTACATTTTAATGTCCATGTGACTTTTGTGTTTATAATGTTTTGTGATTTATGTGGATTTATAATCAAATTCTCACAAGATTATTCTTAGAAATATTCATCCAACTTAAATACATACTTTTTTCCTAGTACTGAAAAGTAACTTCAGTGAATGGTGCATAAAAATCCTAATATTTCTACAGTAACTGACCCAGATTAACATCAATGCAAGTAGATTTCTATGGGACATGATGTGTATTTTGATGTTCATTTTTATTCAACACTGGTACATTACTATTTCTGCAGTTTATGCACATTATATATAGTATGATATATAATGTTCAATCACTTCCTGCTTGAGAACACAAGTATTCTTACAGGTTTCTTGACTATTCTTTTCATGAGACTTCTTTCCAAACACATTATTTTTGATTTCCATAATCACTTTTGAAACAAAACTCACACACCTTTCAGGATAAACCACAACCATAATATTACCATTAGATGTATAACTGGTTGCAGTGAATGATTGTACATAAATGTGAGATTTCTTTTATATTTTCAGATATCAATTCAATCCATTATTTAAAGTGGAACCAGTTATATTATTTACACACAGTATGGTTTATTCATGCATTATCTGCATATTCATAGACACAGGGTACACCTATTTGTACCCTCAATAGTAATTTATACGTCTACAAAATATTGCTACAGAAATGGTGGAAGAAATACTCATGTCACCTGATCTACATATACATTTTATCACAATAATATTCTGGACACAAAATGCAAAGGTCACACTTATGATTTTACCAAAGCCTAAATAAAAAGTGAGCATGGATTAATAAAAACATCCATGTCCTGGTTACCTAATGCTCTCAAAAGTCAATCCAATTTGTGACAACATATTAGTTTCTGCCTAAGATTATATATTCAGACTCAAACCATTGAAAATATCTAAACAAATTACACACTTTATACTTTTACTGACTTCCTAATGTCTCTGTTTATATCTGCTTTCCTACATATTTTCCCCAATTCGTCATTGTGACTGACTCTTCACATGTGCTGACATTTACATTCACTCTCTACCCGAAACCTTATTTGTAAAGAACTTTTGGTACAAATCCTATGCTCACTCTTCTTTCTAAACCTACTGACTATCTTGCTAATCCTACAGACTATCCCTTTTTTATTGGATATTCTGTATGTTATTCAATCATCCAGTGTATAAGATCCTATTTCTTTGTATATCAATTTATCTGAGACATCTGTGCAGAATATAATTCAAAGCAAAGTATGCTACTCAAGGGCCCAATCTCCTACTTGGCTTCAAGTCTTCCCTAGATTTCTGTTTCCATACTTATATTTCACCTATATATTCTTGTAAATATCTCAGGTTCCCCATACCATTATTCATCCAGCAGAATGATTCCTAACCCAAATAGAACATGATATTAACACTAACCATACACTTTTCCCTCAATCTAACTTTACATCAGTGCAGGGATAGAGTTGGTCTTACAATACAGGAATATAGGGGATCTTCCACCGGCTGAGAATCTCAAAGATCTATGCAGAAATTATCCCTGAAGAAGATATAGAATGCTATGAAGGACCTGAGAGACCAAAAGTCATTTTCCATGGCAAACAACCTTGTCAGGATGAAGAGATGTGTCTGAATAAGCCTCTCGCATTTTAATGTAGACAAAATGGACAAAACCAAGCCTGTGTGGAGATCTCTCCCCCAGTACCTATGGTTGATATACCATTCTAACTTGTGAAAGTGTCACAGGAAGTAGGGGCAGCCTCCATCTCATGGGACCCTAGGAAGAAACTGTTAGGACAAAGTGTTTGCCAAGGCTGTGAGCTCATTCAGTTCATGAAGGAAGTGACCTACCTCACTTCTTTGTGATGGAACTCTCTGAATTTGGGATCCTGAAACCAGGCACCCAGGGCCAGGCCCAGTAACAGTCACAGAGATCTCACTTGTTTAGATTTATCATGGAAAGAGTCAGTCTTTCTTGGTACCTACAGATGTGAAGATGGCCAAATGCCAGAAAAAATCTGAAGAGGTGTCTTTCCTGAGAAAGCAGGTAGTGGCGGCTCAATGCTGGCTCCTGACAACTTCACAGAGTGGGCCAAGAAGTCCAGATTTGAGAACAGACAGGCCATTTTGGGTGAACAAAGAATGGCTCACCAGGCAGAGGACACTCCGGTTAGTAACAGACCTTCTTGGGGGAAGGAGGTGCATTTGTGGGAATGAGTGTGGGTTTGTGGTTTTGTCTCATGTTCTGAGAATACGTAGGAAAGTTGGTTTGTTTGTTTTGGAGTGGACTGTTTCTATTAAGTCATTTGACAAGGCAAGTGTTTCTATGTCTGTGTATCCCACTTTGTCCATTGGTGTAGACATTACAAAAGAAAATGCATCAATGGATGTGTCCTGTCTAGGAGAAAGCTTCCCAACATTCACGCTGCCCAATTTATAAAAGGACAGTGGATTGCCTTATTTGTGGGCAAGACCTGCAATCTTCCTAAGTTCCTGTTTTCTTCCTGTATTCTGGCCACTCTCCAGAATAGGCTCATGATTTTGTGACCAAGATAGGTACCACCTCCAAGCTCTGTGACTGGGCCATGTACTGGATAGCTGAAGGGAATGGCAAGAATCTTGGAAAACCCAGATATCAGTGTTACCAGGAAAAGTCTCAGTGGAGATACCCTGCTTTGGGACTTTTGCTTACCTATTGTTCTATAGCACTGAATGTCAGGAAGGTCTTTGCCTAAGGCCACCCTGTTGTGAAGCCTGAATAAAACAGTTCTCTAATGCAAATGAATGGGCATCACCTGTCCCTCTTTGAGTAATTGATTTCGAAAGGGATGTGTCTGAATCAGCCTGTTGGCCCTGTGTGAGGCCGTGGCTTAGATTCTCAGCACCTGATGGATCTAAAGAAAGATGCCATGTGTGCATCCAAAACCAAAATGGCCAAAAGAGCATTCATTATGGATGAAGTCTCTCGCCTTCCTCTGTTAGTTTCCTGACCTCCATAAGGTGAGAATAGGAATCCTTTGGGTCAAATGAGTTCTTCAAAGCCCTTCAGAGTCTAGCCCATTGGTGCTTGGGTTTTCTCATGACCCCAATCCACATAAAGAATCTAAACCCCACAGTCAGTAGGCCTCAAATTGGAGAAGTGGAACAGTAATAATGGTAGGCCTATTTGATCACTCCTGCTTCACAGGAAGGGTTTCCAGGCCACCCTGACTTTAGGCAAATGACGGGCAAGGGAGCTTATTTTGGACACTGTCTTGTCCAGCGTCCCACATAGAAACCTCCAGCTAGAGGTTATGATGAGTGTCTATGTGGAAAAGATGAGGGCCATATGGGAGTGTTTTTGTTTAAATTTTGGTCATTTGTGTGGCGATTGGAAGAAATCACTGGGTCCACCTGGGCTTGAACTCTGGTGTGAATCCCGATAGAGACTGAGTTCTGGAACTGACCTCAGAGAAGTATTGCCATGAGTTTTGTTGGGATTTTAGGAGGCCACGCATGAGAGTAGCCCTTATAAACTTAGATCAAGGCCACAGAGCACTGAGAATCTCAGCCAAGATAATCCCTGATTTTCTTCTTAAAGTCTCGGCAGCCATAGTTGAGAGTCAAAACACACATGTACCTCACATTGTAGACTTCAATTGGAGTGGCTTCATGTGACCTTTTGTCCACTCTTTGGGAAGCCTTGCCTATGAGAGTTCTCCAGAGTTTCATTGAAATGAGCTTCCTCAACATTTAATGGTTTTTGAAACCCACAGTTCCTCCAACTTCATCCTCGAAAAATGGCTAGATAAACACCATGAAATTTTTGAAATTCCCATGACCAGGTGGCACTGGAGAATCTTTGGATGTCCTATTGCTGATCATGAGTGTGTCAGACTGTGCCTTGACTGACTGGGTTTCATGAAAATTGTGTAGAACAGAGATGCCAGTAAGTTGGAGCCTGCAAATTAGTTGGCCTAGAGCAGTGGTGTGAAGGTGTGTGATAAAACATGTGTGGTGGGGCTATGTGTATCTGCCATTGGCTTCCAAATGGCTTGTGACTGACATGGTACAGCAGGCAGAACCTTCCATGTAAAGGATTCTTTTTATATAGGGAGATATCAAGGCAATGTTCAGAATCAGGTTGCTATGGACAAAGGGGCAACCCATGTGGGATAGAATCCTGGTTGGTGCATTCACATGCAGACCGTGAGCTCCACATGTGACAGAACTCCCTCCAGCACTGTGTCCCAGTTGATCTCCTTGTATTTCATGAAGAAAATACCAAAGTCCCAGTGCAGCAGCAAGAACCACCAAGAAAAGTGGAGGAGGACCAAATGGCTTCACAGTTCACACGGTGAGTCACTTAGCTCCCAGTGGCCATAGTTTAACTACAAAGAGAGTATTCGTACTGCTGCCTCATGTTCATTGGAAAATTAGAAACAATGTCCTCCAGGTCACATACATGCAGACCCAGCTTTGATGGTCTCACTAGAAAGTAAGCTAAAGCTACTGACAACATCATATATTTCAAGTGCCCAACCTCAGAGGCAGTTAATCAAGAAGTCTTTAGGCCAGCAGAGCTCCATGTTTGTGGAGTGTTTACCATGTGCCTTACTTTTGGAAACTGCTCTACCACTTCCAAGGTTGTGAACTCCTGAGTATATTCCATTCCACATATGCATTCACAGATTTTCTAACTCTTCTCCTCTAATTGTGTCTTACTTGGGGCGAAGTTAATGTCAAGGCATTGTTGTGGATGAGAGTGGGAAGAATTGTGTGTAGCACATATATGCATACACATTAGATTCATTTTCCAATTTTCCATTCAAAATACTTAATCCCTGACAGTAACTCATAAACTACTAGACTCTGACTGCTAATCCTAATATGATGGAGAAAACTAACACAAACAGAATAGAAATACAAGCAGTTCAAAGGAGGCATGGTGTATATTTGGACTTGCCATTTGCATTATGAAGGGTAGGTGTTATAATTCTAGTTAATTTTTAATTGAAATAGTTCTCCTTGTGTTTTTAAAGTTAATAAATATATAAATTCCTGTCTCCCTTTCTCTGTAGCCTATTCAGAACATGTATTTTTATATGCACATATAGAATCCTACCTGGTATCACATGTACATTCTTGTGAGGTGGCTGACTTGGCAGATACAAATTATGAGAAGAGATCACTCCTCCTAAACCCTGATGGATCTTAAAATTCAACCTATGGGTGAGCTTCCTAGTTGAACAACAGTAAACATGAATCCATGTTCAGTAAAAGAAATATTTTTGCATCTGTGGATGATTTATATTTCATGATAAATTTCGATTGGCATATATATTGGTAATTTAATGTCTCTGTGTGTTTTTTTATGTATATATGTATATATATATATATATATATATATATATATATATATATATATACTCTCCAGATTTTTCAAAATGTGAAATAGATGTGTCTTATATACACTCCCTAAATTCATTCATGTTCATGTATATGGATATTTAATCAAGTATTCACAAGATTATTCTCAGAAATATTCATCCACCTGAAATACATATTTGTTTCCAGTACTGAAAACTAACTTCAGTTAATGTTGCATACAAATACTAATATTTGTACAGTAACTGACCCAGTTTAACATCAATGCAAGTAGATTACTATGGACATGATGTGTATTTTGACGTTCATTTTTATTCAACACTGGTACATTACTATTTCTTCAATTTATGCACATCATAGGATATATATTTCATCCACAAATTAGCAAACTTATAGGCATTTGTTTCACTTCCAATAACTTCCTGCTTCAGAACACATGGATTCCTCCAGGTTTCTTGTCTGGTCTTTTCATGAGACTTCTTTCCAAACACATTATTTTCAACTTTCATAATCAGTTTTGAAGCAAAACTCACACACTTTTCATGATAAACCATAATCCTAATATAACGTGTAGATGTATAACTGGTTGGAATGAATGTATGTGTATCAATATAAGATTTCCTGTATATTTTCAGATATCAATTGAATCCATTATTAAATTTGGAACCCATTATATTATTTATTCACAGTATTGTCTATTCATGCATTATCTCTATATTCATATCACAGCGTACACCTATTTTTACCCCCATATTAATTTGTACATTTGGACACAGAAGCAATGGTCACACTTATTATTTTACCAAAGTAAATGTCAGGCGAGCATTGGAGGAAGAGACTACCAGGGACTGTCTAATGCAACAGCCAAAAGTTTATGGGGGTCCAGCATGCTGGGGCTCAGAGCTCCCTTGAATAGAGCAGAGAGCCCTGAGAACAGCTTAAGCAGAGCTTATATACTTTCCTTGGAGAGGGCAGGGAGGGAAGATTATTGATGTGTCAGGGCGAGTGGGTAGTTTGCGTGCAAATGGGTGAGGGAGTACATTCTGCAGTTTTGCAGTTGGTACAGCACATTCAGGGAACAAGATTAGGAAACAGTTCTCAAGATATCAACAGTGTTTTGTTAAGCATACTGTAAAACTGGAAGTGACAATTACCTATTTTATTTACCTTTCATTCCCCACTTTCTTATGGTTACATTAAATCATAATAGTGATCATTGGGGATGTCACATTTTATGTCTGCTAGTGTGGTATATTGATTTCTGATTACCATAAGTTTAACTTGTCCAATTTCAGCTTGGAGAAAGGAAACCACACGGTTGAGCAAACAGGGTCCTACAGTTAGCAATAATGTGAGGATTATTAAGGGACCGGCCAGGGCTGATAAAAGCGTAGTTAACCAGGGGGACTCTGTGAACCAAGACTCAAACCACCCTTTTTGGGCCTCTCTCTCTTGTTGATGCTCTTCAATGCATCTTCTTAATTTAATCATAGATTCTTTTACAACTCCAGTATGGTAGGCATAATAACAACATTCTTCCCTCAATGCAGGACAAAGGCCCCTTCTCTCATGAAGAGGAGGTTGAACCCTCGCCTGTTCTGTAAAACAACTTCAGAGAGAGAGGTTAAAGATTTTTGTAAAGCTGTGATGGTGGTTTTTTAATATCTTTAAGTTTTGGTCTATTGCCGCTTCTAATTGGGTCATTTGTTGTGTCCCATGATTAGGGCAGTGGTTCCTGTGCCCACCTCTGCAGCAACTACTATTCCTCATAGGATGGCTAAAGTGAAGGATACAGGTTGCCAGCAGAACCGGGTTGTATGCCCCCCTATTTGAAATTTAAATGATCCTGCCTCATGATAGAGCACTCAGGGAAACATCTGCACCATTACATAATTAATCACATCTGTTGATAATTTTATGAATAAAAAATGTTTAAGTATATAGAATTATACTGTTGGAGGTATGGACAAGGCAAGGCACCTAAGATAGCACCAGAAGACAGGGAAACAGTCCTATTTGGTTGCAACCGGATATAGAGGGCATTGCTTCTATTGTAATCAATTAATCCCCTGAATCCCAAGTTTAGGTAGTTTCAGAATTTTGTACCCAACATGTAAGAGAAAAGACTCAGAAATTTACAGTCTGCAGAAGTTCACAAAAAACAGTTTTTGGTTCTGTTTTTATTTTCCTCTTCTCTGGGAAAGATAACTTTTTAAGGACACCTGGGAGGAGGAGAGCTTTTTTCTTCTCTTATTTTTTCTCCCTGCCAGCTGTTACCATGGAGCCCAGTTGGTAACTTCTTTATCTTGGAAATGTAGCCATCTCTGGAAGCCTCAGATCAAGGCCAGAGGCCTTGTTCACATATTTTGTGAAAAAATAGTAAGGGGGTGTCTAGCTTAGAGGTGCTGATTTTTCCAACCAGTGGCCAAGTATAACAGAGCAACACGAAAAGAGGAAGTTTATCTACACTGAACTCTTTTATAGGGACTTTGTTGCTGAAAGTCCTAAAGTCAGCCACGATGATGATTTCTGGAGAAGGCCATTTAAGATTTTTCTGTGGGCCTGGTACAGAGGGGAAGACGGAGAAGGCGGGGGGTGAGAGCAGTTCTGTGGTTCTGAGAATGAGGAAAAAGAGATATAAAAGAATAATGGGAAAAGGGTTTGGGATTTTCCTGGCAACAAAACTTGAGCAGTAGAACAGGTAGAGCAGATGGGAAGACAGGAGTGAGTATCCCAAAAAGCCTGTGAGGGACATTAAATTCTTAGTAACCTGTTTTTAGTGATGACAAAGCAACTTTAAAGGCCATTTTCATTACTTGGATAGGCGTCTGAGGGCACTCCTCAGCTGGTTTGAGCTTTGGGTTAGCTGGTAAGAGGACCTGGTGGGACCAGGTGTGGGCACTGACAGGAGAAGAGAGGAGTGAGTGGGTGGAAGGGTACCTCAGTACCTTCTACCTCAGCAAGGGGGCAATGGTCTGAGAACCAGCGGAGGTTTGGGTTTTTGATCTAGTAATTGGAGGGGAGAAATCAGGTTGTTGATGTGAGAGTGACAGCAGAGAGTCTGGAGCAGAAGGATCTATTGGAGAAACAGTTCATGATGTGAGCAAAGGAGGGAAAAGGCCTACACATAGGGGAATTTTCTTCCATCCTTTTGAGCACTTGCCGAAGTTGAAAAAGTCACACAGAATTTGAGGATCTAGACACCCCTCTGGGGGCCATCGGTTTTGGTTGTCTAATTGGTAATATGGCCAATGCTGTGAACTGAATTTGATGAGGAGTTTGGGTTCCACCAGGCAGCCCCTGTATGCTCACATCCCCATGACTTACGGAAGAAGACGGCTTTCCCCCCACACAGCCGTGGTTGTTTGTGGCTTTGATAGTCCACCAGGAAAACATAGTAATCTAGGCTAGCCAACCTGCATCAGGGTTGTGTGTCCCTACATCCATAATGTTTGTTTCCATTATCTATGGTACGGAAGAAATTTAATGGAATTTTAGTGGGATCCTCTTCATCAGAGATATCCCAATTGGAAAGACGTATACTCAGCTGACAAATATCTGGGTGGAGAGATGGCCACCAGGTCCCTAAGGGCGGTGTATGCGAGACAGACCATACTTCTTGTCTAATAGGATTTGTGATCAGCCATCGCTGCTGAATGGGCTGATGATGATTAGGACTAGTGGTGGCCAAGGGGAGAGTCTATAGCCTTATCCACATGGACAATATGCAATTTGAAAGGGTTACCAGTCTTTTCCACTTTCAAGCCAGAGTCTGGACAGGGCGCAGGCTTGAGATGAGAATTAGGATCCAGGAAGTGATTCCATCTACCTTTACCACTGTAGGTTTTATAAGTAGCACCTGGTATGGTTCTGTCCAGCGGGGTTCCAGGGATGACACCTGAAGTCATCTTATGTAGACGAAGTCTCTTATTTGATATCGATGTGGAGTCTCCTCTTCACCAGGTTGGTAGGCAGTGGCCAGCTGGTTTGACAGGTATCGCTGAGTTGTTTCAAGAGCTTTAAGTTTGTCAAGCAAGGGGGTGTGGAAGGGATCGGTAGGTCTTAGAGTTGGGGTTAGGTCCTTACTGGAGGAGGGGCCCCATAGAGAATTTCATAGGAGGTGAGGTTACTCAAAGAAACAGAGGGAGTATTTCTTGCATGAAACAGTGCATAAGGCAGGAGCATAGTCCAATCTTTGATGCCCTCTCTAAGCTTAATTTCGTTAAGGTCTCTTTAATGGTTCTATTATTTTTTTTAACCTGTCCTGAGCTCTGGGGCCTATAAGCACAATGTAACTTCCAATTTATCCCCAGGGTCCTGGCTAACCCCTTACTTACCTGGGCCATGAACGCCGGTCCATTATCAGACCCTATACCCTTAGGTAGGCCGTATCATGGAAAAATATCTTTCAGGATTTTTTTACCACCATTTGTGCCTTTTTTTGTGGGGAAGGCTTCAATCCATCCTGAAAATATATCTACAAACACTAGGAGATATTGAAGTCCATACCTTGCTGGCTTAATTTCAGTAAAGTCCACTTCCCAGAATTGTCCTGGTCTGGTTGTTCATAGGTGCTTTCCTGCAGGAAGCTTGGAAGGGTAAGCATTAACCTATTGACAGAATGGACAGGGTTTTGTTACGCGTTCAGTTATGTCCTTTCGCTGTGAGTCGGTTAGTGGAAAACTCTGTTCTTGATCCTTCAGAAATGCCTGCAGTTTCTTTGAACCAAGGTGTGTGAATTGAGGTACATTTTTAACGTAGTTTAGGGCTTTCTGAAATTGCAGGCTTGGCTCAGTGAACTTGAGGAGTTCAGTGCCAGTGTTGTTAGATGTTATCAAAAGCTTGCTGGTGCTCAGGGGTCCATTGGAATTGGGCATCTCCCTTTAACAGCGGGTATAAAAGAGAAGTTAAGGACGCAAACACAGGAATTCATAACCTGCAAAACCCAGTAGTCCCAAGAAACTCTCTGTGTTGTCTGCTGCTTGGGGGGTGGGTTATCTGCACAACCGTTTGTTTTCTGGGCTCAGTGAGCCATCGTTTTCCACCCCTAAGGGAATAGCCCAGGAAGACTACTTCTTGCTGGCAAATTTGGGGTTTTTTGGAAGAAGCTCTATACCCGAGTTGAGCAAGCTTATATAATAGTGCTTGGTTCCCAGACTCACAGTTTTCCTTGGTGTTGGCTGCAGTAGCAGGTCATCCATGTATTGAAGCTGGGTGACTTCGGGGTGCATAGTTCTGAAGTTGTTGACATCTCTGTGGAGGGCTTCATCAAAAAGATTGGGGGAGTTTTTGAACCCCTGTGGGAGTCTAGTCCATGTTAGTTTACCATACTTTCCGGTTTCTGGGTCTACCCACTCAAAAGCAAACAGCAACTGACTGTCTTTATGCAGAGGCATGCAATAGATAGCATCTTTATGTCCATACCATTTCTACTCAGGGTTCAGAGTGATAAGCAGATTGTACGAATTATTTACCATGGGGTGAATGTCCTGCACTCTGTTGTTGATCTCTCTTAGGTCTTGAATGGGGGATAGTCCCCAGTTCCTGAATTTTTTACTGGTAGCAGGGGAGTGTTCCAGGCCGATTGACAGGGCCTTAGGACCCTAAGGCCAGATATTTCTGAATATGGGGCCTTATCCCATCTTTACCTTTTTTGCTCAGAGGATGTTGTTTGACATTGATTGGGGAGGCTGAGGTTTTTAACTCCACTGTTCTTGGAGGTTGTTTCATGGCTAGGCCTAACCCAACAATTTTGCCCTGGCATCTGGGTAATCTGTTATCCATTTCTGGGGTAGCTTGCCTGTTTGATCAGTCTTGGGGTGTGTGAAAAGTGGATGTTCATCTTCGACTGACATTTATAAAGCCATGACTATAGGAGTTTTTAATGAAGGATTTAGAAATTTCATTTTGGGGCCTTCGGGGTTAAAAGTTGTTTTGGCCCGGAACTTACTGAGCAGATCTCTGCCCATCAATGGGGCCAGGCATTCTGGGATTACTAGGAAGGAATGTTGGATTTTTTCTTTCCCCATGTCCAAGGTCCTCTTAGTTGTCTAAGTCTGATATTTACTGCTGTTATCCCTTTGAACTAGAGACCTTTTATTTGATAGAGGGCCCAGTGGGGCCTTAAGGGCTGAGTATACTGCTGCTGTATCCACTTCAAAGTTTATGGGGTCCCCTTCACTTCAAAAGTTACCCTGAGCTCGGGGAAGGGATCTGAGCCCCGACATTCTTAGTCAACCTCCAGAGTCAGAAAGGCTGTCTGGCGTGGCTGTCTCTTTCTAGGGCACTCTTTGGCTCAGTGTCCTTTTTCTTTACAGTAGGCACATTGATCTGAGGCCAAGGGTGGCCTCTGGCGGGGACCCAGGTATCGCTTCTTGTCTCCCTGTTTCTTAATTTCTGGTCTATTTATTTTTGTGACCAGGACCTTAGTTAATACCTTAATCTGTCTTTTTCATCTCTCATCCTCCCTTTGCTCCCTTTCGTTCTCTCTGTTTCTCTCTTATAGGATACTTTCTCAGCTACTCTGACTAAATCTCTCAAAGTCACATCTTGTAATCCATCTAAGTATTGTAACTTTCTTTTAATATCCAGATCAGCTTTCCCAATGAAGGCCATCATGGCATATGCCTTTTGATCCTCTGCCTGAAGATCGAAAGGAGTATATCTCCTATTTGCCTTCATAATTCTCTCTAGAAACATAGAGGGATATTCATCAGGCCCTTGAATAATCTCTCTTACCTTGGACAAATTATTTGGTTGCCTAGCGGCCGCTTGGAAACCCACTATTAGGGCCCGGCAATAAGTGGACAGATGCTCCCTACCTTCAAAGGTGTCGGGGTCCCAGTTGGGTAAGTTCAAGGGGAAGCCGGCTTTGATTATGTTTGGAAGTTGTGTTGGTCACCCATCTGGTCCGTGGATATTTTTTTTTCAAGCTTCCAGGAAGTTTCTCTCTCGTTCCTCTGTCATGAAGAGAATTCCTAGGATTTGTTCGCAGTCATCCCAAGTAGGCAGGTGTGAAAACGCCAGGGAGTTCTTTGAGTTCTTTTTGCCAGGCCAGCTTCCTCCAGGGAAGGAGGGGCTGTTTGTGTGACAAGGGGGAGTCATCTGGTGGGCGCTGGGCTGGCCTAGCTTCCTCCAATGGCGGAGAGGCTGAGTCAGCAGCAGGGGAATCACTTAGAGGTTGTTGGGGGTTGGTGGACGAGGGCAGCGGATAAGAAGGGGAGGAGAGTCCAGTAGAGTCTTGAGACTCAGGGAGAACAGAGGGTGGAGGAGGAGGAGCAGAGGGTTTGAGAGATAGAATCATGGTGGAAGGAGTAGAAGCGGGGGCAGAGACAAAGAAAAGCTTCACCCATGGAGGAGGAGATTTGCAGAGGTCCTGCAAAGTTGAGATATATGGCTGTTGATCTGGATGTCCATGTGGCCCCGGTTGAAAGACAAAATCTCTGACTTTTCGAATTAGTGGGAAGTAGATGTTTCTAGGGCCTATCCAACTCCAAAGGTGGGTCATTCTGAGGCACAAAGGGTCTGCCAGGTCCAGCGATTTACTGAAAAAGAAAGATTCTGGGCCCTTAAGCGGACTTTGGTCCAGTGATCAAGGGTCAGGAAGAGAGGTGTTGAAGTTCTCTGTCCCAAAATGAGAGATACACAAACAGTGAAAGCAACGACACAGTACACTGACAAGACAAGACAATAAAGACAGGCATTAGACGTAAAATACTGAGGCCAGGCCTGAGTAGCCAGTAAAACCTGATGGGCTGGCAATACCGAATCCGAAGCAAAGTATCACTGAGTCAAGGAGACTATTGTTCCTCGATTTCCTGAGTCCTCTGGGGCATCCCCCAGGGACGTGGCCTGTGGCTCTGTGACACGTATGTCAGCCTCTGTCAGAGAGAGCTCACGCTCATCACCGATAGCCATTTTGCCAATCCCTAACCTGAAACCTAAAACCAAAAAGAGTTCCCTTACTTACCCTGAAAGGAGCCCCTTGGGGATCTTTCATCCGCCGCTGCCGGATCTTGCTGGTGCCTCCAGATGTAAAGGTCTGGCAAGCATCGGAGGAAGAGACCACCAAGAGAATGTCTCATGCAACAGTAAATGGTTTATTATGGGTCCAGCATTCTGGGGCTCAGAGCTCACTTGAATAGAGCAGAGAGCAATGAGAACAGCTTAAGCAGAGCTTATATGCTTTCCTTGGAGAGGGCAGGGAGGGAAGTTTATTGATGGGTCAGGGCAAGTGGGTGGTTTGCGTGCAAACGGGTGAGGGTATACATTTGCAGTTTGGCAGTTGGGGACAGCACATTCTGGAAACAAGATTAGCAAACAGTCCTCAAGACTTCAACAGTGTTTTGTTAAGCATACAGAAAAACAGTAAGTAACAAGTACCTATTTTATTAACCTTTCACCAAAGCCTAAATGGAAAGTGAGCATGGATTACTAAACACATCCATGTCCAGGTTGCCTAATGCTCTCAAATCAATCCAATTGGTGACTACATATTTGTTTCTTCTTAAGATAATATATTCAACCTCAACCCTGTTGAAAATGACTAATCCTATCACTCACTTTATATTTTGCCTGATTTCCTAATGTCTATTGATATCTGCTTTCCTACATATTTTCCCCAGTTCATCATTGTGACTGACTCTTCACATGTGCTGACATTTACATTCACTCTCTATCCGAAACCCTATTGCTAAAGAACTTTTGGTCCAAATCCTATATCACTCTTTTTTCTAACATACCGACTACCTTCCTAATCCTAAAGACTATCCCTTTTTGACTGGATGATCTCTTCGACAATCAATCATCCAAGGTACAAGGTCCAATGCCATTGTATATTGATTTATCTGAGACATCTGTGCAGAACATAATTCAAAGCTAAGTATCCCAATCAACAGCCTAATGCCCTTCCTGGATTCAAATCTTATCTAGATTTCTGTTTTCAAACTTATATTTCACCAGTATATTCTTGTAAATATCGCAAGTTCCCAATACCATTATTCATTAAGCAGAATGATTCCTAACTCAAATCAAACATGTTATTAAGCCTAACCATACATTGTTCCCTCAAACTAACTTTACAGAAGAGCTGAGACAGAGTTTGTCTTACAATACAGTAATGTAGGGGATTTTCCACCTGCTGAGAATATCAAAGGACCATGCAGAAATTATACCCTGAAGAAGTTGCAGGCAGCTATGAAGGACCTAAGAGGGGAAAAGTCACATTCCATGGCACACAACCGGGTCAGTATGAAGAGATGTGTTTCAATCAGCCTCTCCTTTCTTAATGTAGAGAACTGATCAAACCATGCCTGTGTGGAGAGCTGTTTCCAGGTGCCGATGGTTGATATACCATTCTAACTTGTGAAATTGTCAAAGGAAGTAGGGGCAGCCTCCATTTCATGGCACCTTTCGAAGCAACTGTTAGGACAAAGTGGTGGCCAAGGTAGTGACCTCATTCAGTTCCTGAAGGAAGTGACCTCACCTCTCTTCCTTGGTGATCAAAAACTCTGAAATTGTGATGCAGGATGCCAGGCACTCAGAGCCAGTGCCAGTCCCAGTCCCAGTGGTCTCACTTGTTTGGATTTACCAAGGACAGAGTCAGTCTTCCTTGGTACCGACTGATATGAGGATTGTCAAATGGCAGAAGAGCTCTGAAGAGGGGCCTTTCCTGAGAAAGCAGGTATTGGATCACCACTGGCTCCTGACAACTTCACAGAGTTGGCCAAGGAGACCAGATCTGAGAAAGGACAGGCCATTTCAGGGGAACATAGTATGGCCCACCAGTTAGAGGACACTCCGGATAGTCACAGACCTACTTGGGTTAAGGAGGTGCCTTTGTGGGTGTGGAGTGAGTTTGTGGTTTTCTCTCATGTTCTGAGAATAGGTAGGAAAGGCTGTTTGTTTGGGTTGGAGTGGACTGTTTCTGGTAAGTCGTTTGACAAGGCTAGTGTTTCTATATCTGAGTATCCCACTGTGTCCGTGGTTGTAGACATTAGAAAAGAGAAGGCATCAAAGGATGTGTCCTGTCTAGTAGAAAACTTCCCAGCATTTATCCTGCCTAATTAAAGAATGGACTGTGGTTTGCCTTATGGATGGGCAACACCTACTAAATTCCTAAGTTCCTGTTTTCTTCCTGAATTCTGGCCACTCTCCAGAATAGGCTCATGGTTTTGTTTCCAAGATATGTACCACCTCCAAGCTCTGAGACATGTCCATATGCTTGATAGCTGTAGAGAATGGGAACATCTTAGAAAACTCAGATATCAGTGTGACCAGTAAATTTTCAGTGGAGAAATCCTGCTTTGGTTCATTTGCTTACCTATGGTTCTGTTTTCCTGAATGTCAGGAAGGACTTTGCCTCAGGCCACCCCTTTGTGAAGCTTGAAGAAAACAATTTTCAAATGGAAATGAATGGGCATCACCTGTGGTTCTTTGCTTAATTGCTTGTAAAAGGATGTGTCTAAATCAGCCTCTTGGCCCTGTATGAGGTTGTGGCTTAGATTCTCAGCACATGATGGATCTAAATATAGATTCCATGTGTGCAATCAAAACCAAAATGGCCAAAAATCTGTCATTGTTGATGAGTCTCTTGCCTTCCTCTGTTAGGATTCTGACCTCTGTCAAGTGAGAATAGGGATCCTTTAGGTCAAATGAGTTCTTTGAAGAACTGCAGAGGTGCTTGTGTTTCTTGTGACTCCAAATCACTTAAAGAATCTATCCCTGAGAGTCAGTAGGCCTCAAATTGGAGAAGCAGAGCAGTATTCATGGCAGGCCTATTGGATCACTCCAGGTTCACAGGAAGGGTGACGATGCCACTTTGACTTTAGGCAAATGAGGAGCAAGGAAGATTATTTTGGACACTCTCTTGGAATGCGTCCCACATGAAAAACTCCAGCCAGAGGTAATGATGAGTGTCTATATGGAAGAAGGTAAGAACCATGTGGGAGTGTTTTGGTTTTAATTGTAGTCATTCATGTGGCAGTTGGAAGAGATGACTGGATCCACCTGGGCTTGAACTCTGGTGTCATTCCCCTTAAACACTGAGTTCTGGATCAATCATCAAAGAAGTATTGCCATGAATTGTGTTGGGAATTTAGGAGGCCACACATGAGAGTCTCCGTTGGAAACTGAGATCTAGTCCTAGGGTGGCTTTCCACAGAGCACTGGGAATATCAGCCAGGATATCACATTATTTTATTCTGAAAGACTTGGAAGCCATATTTGCTAGTCAAAACACACATGGACCTCAATTGTAGACCTCGATGGGCCTGGATTCATGTGACCTTTAGGCCACTCTTTGGGAAGCCTTGCCTGTTAGTGTTCTCCAAAGCTTTCATTGAAATGAGCTTCCTCACCATTGAATGATTCCTGAATGATTTGAAAGCCATAGTTCTTCCAACTTCATAATTGAAAATTTGCTAGAAAAATACCATGAAATTTTTGAAATTCCAATGACCAGGTGGCAATGAAGAACCTTTGGATGTCCTGTTGCTGATCACGAGTGTACCAGACAGTGCCTTGATTGACTGGTTTTGATGAAAATGGTGTAAAACAGATATCTCAGTAATTTGGATCCTGCTGAGTAGTGGGCCTAGAGCAGTGGTGAGCAAATGTGTGATAAAACATCTGAGGCGGGGCCATGTGGATCTGCCATTGGTTTCCAAATGGCTTGTGACTGACATGGTGCAGCCAGCAGACCCTTATATGTAAAGGCAACTTGTTATATGGAGAGTTTCAGGGCAATGTTCAGAATCAGGTTGCTATGGTCAAGGGGGCATCCTATGTGGTATACAAGCCCTGTTGGTGCATTCTCCTGCAGACCCTGATCCACCACACGTGACAGAACTCGCTGCAGCACTGTGTCCCAGTTGAACTCCTTGTATTTCGTGAAGCAAATACCAAACTGCGAGTGCAGCAGGAAGAAACATTATGAAAAGTCGAGGATGATGAAATGTCTTCGCAGTCCACATGGGGAGACACTTAGCCCCCAGTGGCCACAGATTACCTACAAAGCAAGAATTCAGCACTGCTGCTTCATGTTTATTGGAAAATTATAAACCATGTCCTCCAGATCACAGAGATGAAGACCCAGCTTTGATGGTCTCACTAGAAAGGAAGCTAAAGCTCCTGACAACAACATATATTTCAAGTGCCCAACCTAGAGGCAGTTTCTCCAGACGTCTTTAGGCAGGCAAATCCCCATGTTTGTAGAGTTTTTACACTGTCCCTTACTTTTGGAAAGTCCTCTACAATCTCCAAGGTTGTGAACCCTAAGCATTTTCAATTTCAGATATGTATTCAAAGATTTTCTAACTCTTCTCCTCTAATTGTGTCTTACTTGGGGTGAAGGTAATGTCAAGGCATTGTTCTGAATGAGAGTGGGAAAATTTTTTTGTAGTAAACATTTGCAAACACATTGATCCATTTTCCAATTTTCCATTTGAAATACTGAATCCCTGACACTAACTCATACCCTACTAGACTCTGACTACTAATCCTAATATGATGGAGAAAAATACCCCAAACGAATGAAAGTACAAGCAGTTCAGAGGAAGCATGGTGTATAGTTCGACTTCCCTTTTGCATGATAAAGGGTCTGTTTTAAAAATCTACTCAATTTTTAATTGAAATAGTCCTCCATGTGTTTTTTTAAAGAGAGAGTGAGAGAGGAGAGAGAGAATTCTATAATATTTATTTTTTAGTTATCGGCGGACACAACATCTTTGTTTTCACGTGGTGCTGAGAATCGAACCCATGCCGCACGCATGCCAGGCGAGCACGCTACCACTTGAGCCACATCCCCAGCTCTCTCCATGCGTTTTTAAAGTTAACAAATATGTGAATTCCTGTCTCCCTTTCTCTGTAGCCTACTCAGCACATGTACTTTTTATATGCACATATAGATTCCTTCTTGGTATCACACGTATATTTTTATGAGTTGGCTGACTTGGCAGAAACAAATTGTAAGAAAAGATCAGTCCTCCTAAACGCTGTTGGAACTGAAAATTCAAACTATGGGTGAGCTTCCTATTAGAACAATATTATACATAAACCCATGTTTAGTAAAATAAATATTTTTGCATCTGTGGATGATATATATTACATGATGAATTACAATTGGCATATATATATTGATACTTTTTAATGAATTTTTGTGTTATATATATATATATATATATATATATATATATATATATATACACACACACTCTACAGATTTTAGAAAATATGAAATATATGTGTCTTATATACACTCCATAAATTCATTCATGTTCATGTATGTGGATTTATAATCAACATTTCACAAGATTATTCTCAGAAATAATCATCTACGTGAAATGCATATTTGTTTCCCAGTGCTGAAAACTAAATTCAATCAATTGTGCTTACAAATCCTAATATTTCTACAGTAACTGACCCAGTTTAACATCAATGCAAGTAGATTCCTAGGGGACATGATGTCTATTTTGACGTTCATTTCAATTCAACACTGGTACATTACTATTTCTTCAGTTTTTGCACATCATAGGATATATATTTCATTCACAAGTTCACAAATTTATAGGAATTTGTTTCACTTTTAATCACTTCCTGCTTCAGAACACATGTATTTCTCCATGTTACTTGACTGGTCTTTTCATGAGACTTCATTCCAAACACATTATTTTCGATTTCCATAATCAATTTTGAAGCTAAACCCACACACTCTTCAAGATAAACCATAACATTAATATTACAATTAGATGTATAATTGTTTGGAATGAATGTGTGTATATCAATATAAGATTTCCTGTACATTTTCACATTTCAATTCAATCCATTATTAAAGTTGGAACCAGGTATGTTATTTATTCACGGAATGGTCTATTAATGCATTATCTTTATATTCATAGACACAGTGTACACCTCTTTGTTCCCCCAATACTAATTTATACCTCTTCAAAACATTGCTCCCAGAAATGGTAGAAGAAATATTCATGTCACCTTATCTATCTATATATATATATATATATATATATATATATATATATATATATATATATATATTTCTTTTTTTTTATCACAGTAATATTCTGGACACAAAAAACAAAGGTCACACTCATGATTGTATCAAAGCCTAAATGGAAAGTAAGCATGGATTACTAAAAACAACCATGTCCAGGTTGCCTAATGCTCTCAAATGTAAATCCTATTGGTGGCTACATATTTGTTTCTTTCTAAGATTATATATTCAACTTCAAGCCTGTTGAAAATGTCTAATCCTATCACTCAGTTTATACTTTGCCTGATTTCCTTATATCTCTATTGATATCTGCTTTCCTACATATATTCCCCAGTTCATCATTGTGTCTGACACTTCACATATGCTGACATTTACATTCAATGACTACCCGAGACCCTATTGCTAAAGAAATTTTGGTCTAAATCGTATACTCACTTTTATTTCTAAACCTACTGACTATCTTCCTAATCCTACTGATTATTGCTTTTTGACTCGATGTTCTCTTTGACAATTAATCATCCAAGGTATAAGGTCCTAAACCATTGTATTTCAATTTATCTGAGACATATATGCAGAACATAATTCAAACCTAAGAATCCCACTCAAGGACCCAATGCCCTTCTGACTTTGAATCATACCTAGATTTCTGTTTTCATACTTACATTTCACCTATATATTCTTGTAACTATCACAGGTTCCCAATACCATTATTCATGCGGCAGAGAGATTCCTAACCCAAATCAAACATGTTATTAACCCTAAACATACACTGTTCCCTCAATCTAACTTTACAAAAGAGGAGGGACAGAGTTGGTCTTACAATATAGGAATGTAGGGGATCTTCCACCTTCAGAGAACATCAAAGGTCCATGCAGAAATGATCCCTGGAGAAGATGTAGGCAGCTATGAAGGACCTGAGAGAGGAAAAGTCATCTTTTATGGTAAACAACCTGGTCAGGATGAATGGATGTGTCTGAATCAACCTCTATCTTCTAAATGTAGAGAAGATGGACCAAATCAGGCCTGTGTGGAGAGCTCTTCCCAGGTGCCTATGGTTGATATACCATTCTAACTTGTGAAAGTGTGACAGAAAGTAGGGACAGACTCCATCTCATGGGACCCTTAGAAGTAACTGTTAAGACAAAGAGGTTGCCAAGGCAGTGACCTCATTCAGTTCCTGAAGGAAGTGACCTCACTTCACTTTCTTGGTGATGGAACTCTCTGAACTTGGGATCCAGGAAGAGAGGCACCCAGAGGCAGTCGCAGTCCCAGTCCCTGTGGTCTCACTTGTTTCAATTTACCAAGGACAGAGTCAGTCTTTCTTAGTACCAACAGATGTGAGAATGGCCAAATGCCAGGAAACCTCTGAAGAAAGGCCTTTCCTGAGAAAGCAGGTATTGGTTCACCAGTGGCTCCTGACAACTGCACAGAGTTGGCCAAGGAGACCAGATTTGAGATACAACAGGCCATTTTGGGCGAATATAGTATGGCCCACCATTCAGAGGACACTCCACAAAGGAGGTGCCTTTGTGGGTGTAGGTGTGCGTATGTTTTTTTCTGATGTTCTGAGAAGATGTAAGAAAGTCTTTTTGTTTGAATTGGCGTGGACTGTTTCTAGTAAGTCCTTTGACAAGGCGAGTGCTTCTATGTCTGTGTTTCCCACTCTGTCCGTGGTTGTAGACATTAGAAAAGAAAATGCATCAATGGATGTGTCCTGTCTAGGAGAAAGCTTCGCAATATTCATCCTGCCCGATTTATTAATGGACTGCGGCTTTCCTTGTTGAAGGGCAACACCTGCTATCTTCCAAAGTTTCTGTTTACATCCTGAATTCTGGACACTCTCCAGAATTGCCTCATTGTTTTGTGTCCAAGATATGTACTACCTCCAAGCTATGTGATATGGCTATGTACTGGATAGCTGAAGGGAAAGGCGAGCATCTCGGAAAACTCAGATATCAGTGTGACCAGGAAAGTCTCAGTGGAGAAACCCTGCTTTGTGCCTTTTGTTTACCTATTGTTCTGTTGCCCTGAATTTCAGGAAGGTTTTTGCCTCAGACCACTCCTTTGTGAATATCAATTCAATCCATTATTTAAAGAGGAACCAGCTATACTATTTATTCACAGTATGGTCTATTCATGCATTATCTGTATATTCATAGACACAGGGTACAGCTTTTTGTACAAACAATACTTATGTGTATGTCTTCAAAATATTACTCGCAGAAATGGTGAAAGAAATACTCATGTCACCTAATCTACATATACATTTTATCACAGTAATATTCTAGACACAAAATGCAAAGTTCACACTTATTATTGTACTAAAGCCTAAATGGAAAGTGAACATGGATTACTTCCATGTTCAGGTTGCCTAATGCTCTCAAATATCAATCCTATTGGTGACTACATATTTGTTTCTTCCTAAGATTATATATTCAAAATCAACCCTGTTGAAAATATCTAATCATATCACTCACTTTATACTTTGCCTGATTTTGTAATATCTCTTTTTTTAATGTTAGGATGAGCCAATTTAGTACTTTTTTAAATTTTTATTTTTTTCATCTTTCATACATTTGATTCAAGTGAGATATGCATTTCCATTTTTACCCCAAATACAGATTGCAGAATCACATCAGTTACACATTCACAATGTTTACATAATGCCATATCAGTGACTGTTGTATTCTGCTGACTTTCCTATCCCGTACTATCCCCCCTCCCCTCCCCTTTCATTTTCCCTCTCTACCTCATCTGTTGTTGTTCCGTTCTCTCCCTTCCCCCCCCTTTCCCCACACAACATTGTATATGTGATTTCGTATAACGATGAGGGTTTCCTTCCGTTTCCATGCAATTTCCCTTCTCTCTCCCTTTCCCTCCCATCACTTGTCTCAGTTTAATGTTAATATTTTCCTCATGCTCTTTCCCTCTGTTCAGTTCTTAGTTTCTCTCCTTAAATCAAAGGAGACATTTGGCATTTGCTTTTTAAGGATTGGCTAGCTTCACTTAGCATAATCTGCTCTAATGCCATCCATTTCCCTGCAAATTCCATGATTTTGTCATTTTTTAGTGCTGCATAATACTCCATTGTGTATACATGCCACATTTTTTTTTTATCCATTCATCTATTGAAGGGCATCTAGATTGGTTCCACAGTCTGGCTATTGTGAATTGTGCTGCTATGATCATTGATGTGGCAGTATCCCTATAGCATGCTCTTTTATGGTCCTCAGGGAATAGTCCAAGGAGGGCGATAGCTGGGTCAAATGGTGGTTCCATTCCCAGCTTTCCCAGGAATCTCCATACTGCTTTCCATAATGGCCGCACCATTTTGCAGTCCCACCAGCAATGTACAAGTGTACCCTTTTCCCCACATCCTTGCCACCACTTATTATTGTTTGACATCCTAATGGCTGCCAATCTTACTGGAGTGAGATGGCATCTTAGGGTGGTTTTGATTTGCATTTCTCTGACTGATAGAGAAGGTGAGAATTTTTTCATGTACTTATTAACTGATTGTATGTCTTCTTCTGAGAAGTGTCTGTTCAGGTCCTTGGCCCACTTGTTGATTTTGTAATATCTCTATTGATATTTGCTTTCCTACATATTTTCCCCTGTTCATCATTGTGACTGACCCTTCAAGTGTGCTGATATTTACTTTCATACTTTAACCCAAACACTATTGCTAAAGAACTTTTGTTCCAAATCCTATACTCACTCTTCTTTGTTAACCTACCGAATATCTATCTAATCCTACCTACTATCCCTTTTTGACTGGATGTTCTCATTGAATTTTAATCATCCAAGGTACAAGGTCCTATGCCATTGCATATCGATTTATCTGAGATATCTGTGCACAACATAAATCAAAGCTAAGTATCCCAATGAAGGGCCCATTGCCCCTCTGGGCTTCAAAATTACCTAGACTTCCTTTTTTCATTTATATATTTCACCTCTATATTTTTAAAAATATCGCAGGTTCCCAATACCATTATAAATCCAGCAGAATGATTTATAACCCAAATCAAACATTTTATTAACCCTAACAATTCACTGTTCCCTCAATGTAAATTTAATGAAGAGCAGGGACAGAGTTGGTCTTACAATACAGGAATGTAGGGGATCTTTCACCTGTTTAGAACCACAAGTTCAATGCAGAAATGATCCCTGGAGAATATGTAGTCAGCTATGGAGGACCTGAGAAAGCAAAAGTAATCTTCCATGGCAAAATACCTGGTCAGGATGACGGGATGTGTCTGAATCAGAACCTTTCTTCTCAATGTAGAGGAGATGGACCAAACCAGGCCTGTGTGGAGAGCTATTACCGGGTTCCTATAGTTGATATACCATTCTAACTTGTGAATGTTTCACAGGAAGTAGGGGAAGCCTCCATTTAATGAGACACTTGGAAGCAACTGTTAGGATAAAGTGGTTGCCAAGGCAGTGACCTCATTCAGTTCCTGAAGGAAGTGACCTCACCTTACTCCCTTGGTGATGGAACTCTCTGAATTTGGGATCCTGGAAGCCAGGCACACAGAGCCAGTCCCAGTACCAGTCCCAGTGGGTTCACTTGTTTGGAATTACCAAGGACAGAGTCAGTCTTTCTTTGTACCTACTGATGTTAGAATGGCCAAAAGCCAGGAGAGCTCTGAAGCGGGGCCTTTCCTGAAAAAGCAGGTAGTGGCCCACCGCTGGCTCCTGACAACTTCATAGAGTTGGCCAAGGAGAGCATATCTGAGACAGGACAGGACATTTCGGGGGAACATTGTGTGGCCCACCAGTCAGAGGACACTCCATAGAGTCACAGACCTACTTAGGGTAAGGAGGTGGCTTTGTGGGTGTGGTTGTGAGTTTGTGATTTTGTCTCATGTTTTGAGAATAGGCAGAAAAGGTGGTTTGTTTGGTTTGGAGTGAACTGTTTCTCGTAAGTCGTTTGAAAAGGCGAGTGTTTCTATGTCTGTGTATCCCATGGTGTCCGTGGTTGTAGACATTAGAAAAGAGAGTGCATCAACGGATTTGTCCTGTCTAGTAGAAAGCTTCTCATTTCATCCTGCCCAATTTATGAATGGATTGCGGCTTTACTTAAAGATGGGCATAACCTACTACATTCCTAATTTCCAGGTTTCTTCATGAATTCTGTTCACTCTCCAGAATAGGCTCATGGTTTTGTGTCCAACATATGTACCACCTCCAAGCTCTGTGACATGGCCATGTACTGGATAGCTGAAGGGAATGGCGAGCATCTCAAAAAAACTCAGATATCAGTGTGACCAGGAAAATCTCAGTGGAAAAACCCTGCTTTGGGCATTTTGCTTATATATTGTTCTGTTGAACTGAATGTCAGGAAGTTCTTGCTCTGGCCACCCCTTTGTGAAGCCTGAAGTAAACAGTTTTCAAATGGAAATGAATGGGCATCACCTGTGGCTCTTTGCTTAATTGCTTTGGAAAGGGATGTGTCTGAATTAGCATCTTGGCCCTGTGTGAGTTTGTGGCTTAGATTCTCAGCACCAGATGGATTTAAAGAAAGATCCCATGTGTGCATCCAAAACCAAAATGACAAATAGACCAGTCATTGTGGATAAAGTCTCGCTATCCTCTGTGAGGTTCCTGACCTCTATCAAGTGAGAATAGGGATCCTTTGTGTCAATTGAGTACTTCAAAGCCCTGCAGAGGTGCTTGCGTTTTCTCATGACTCTAATTCACATAAAGAATCTATACCTCTAACTCAGTAGGCCTCAAATTAAAGAAGTGGTGCAGTATTAACGGCATGCCTATTTGATCACTCCTGGTTCACAGGAAGTATGTCCAGGTCACCCTGACTTTAGACAAATGAGGGGCAAGGGAGCTTATTTTGGACACTGTCTTGGACTGCACCACTCATGGAAACCTCCAGCCAGAGGTTATGATGAGTATCTATATGGAAACAGATGAGGGCCATGTGGGAGTGTTTTGGTTTTAATTGTGGTCATTGTGTGGCAGTTCAAGGAGATGCCTGGGTCCACATGGGCTTGAACTCTGGTGTGATTACACTTAGAGAGTGCATTCTGGATCTGATCTCAGAGAACTTGTGCCATGAATTGTGTTTGGATTCTAGGAGGGCACGCATGAGAGTCTCCCTTGGAAACTGAAATCTAGGCCCAGGGTGGCTTTCCACAGAGCACTGGGAATCTCAGCCAGGATATCACATGATTTTTTTTTTCTGAAAGACTTGGCAGGCACGGGTGACAGTCAAAACACACATGGACATCACATTGTAGACCTCAATGGGCCTGATTTCATGTGACTTTTTGGCCACTCCCTGGGAAGCCTTGTCTGTAACAGTTCTACAGAGTTTTCATTGAAATGAGGTTTCTCATCATATAATGGTTCCTGTACGAATTGAAATCCACAGTGCCTCCAACTTCATCCGTGAAAAATGGCTAGATAAATACAATAAAATTATTGAAATTTCCATGACCAGGTGGCACTGTAGAAAATTTGGAAAACCGGTTGCTGATCATGAGTATACCAGACAGTGCCTTGATTGACTAGGTTTCATCAAAATGGTGTAGAAAAGAGATGCCAGTAAATTGGAGCCTGCTGAGTAGTGGGCCTAGAACAGTGGAGGGGGTGTGTGTGATGAAACATCTGTGGTGGGGCCATGTTGATCTTCCATTGGCTTCCAAATGCCTTGTGACTGACATGGTACAGTCACCAGACCCTTATGTGTAACAGCATCTTGTTATATAGAGAGGTTTCAGGGCAATGTTGAGAATTATGTTGCTATGGTCAAGGGGAAAAGCTTTGTGGAAAAGAAGCATTGTTGGTATATTCTCTTGCAGACCCTGACCCACCACACGTGACAGAACTCCCTCAAGCACTGTGTCCCAGGTGATCTTTTTTTTACTTCATAAGCAAATACCAAACTCCCAGTGCAGCAGCAAGAAACACCAGGAAAAGTAGAGGATGACCAAATGGCTTCACAGTCCACACGCAGAGACACTTAGGCCCGAGTGGACACAGTTTACCTACATAGAGAGAATTCAGCACTGCTGCCTCATGTTCATTGGAAAATATGAAACCATGTCCTCCAGGTCGCATAGATGCACACCCAGCTTTGATGGTCTCAGTACAAAGAAAGCTCCTTACAAAAACCTATATTTCAATTGCCCAACCTCACAGGCAGTTTCTCAAGAAGTCTTTAGGGCAGCAGAGCTCCATGTTTGTGGAGTGCTTACCCTGTCCCATACTTTTGGAAACTCCTCTACGACCTCCAAGGTTGTGAACTCATGAGAATATTCATTTCCAGATATGTATTCACAGAATTTTTAACTCTTCTCCTCTAATTGTGTCTTACTTGAGACGTGGGTAATGTCTAGGCGTTGTTCTGAATGAGAGTGGGAAGATTTTTGTGCAGCATATATTTGAAATACTGAATCCCTGACACTAACCCATTCCCTACTAGACTCTGACTACTAATCCTAATATGATGGAGAAACATAACCCAAACAGAATAGAAATACAAGCATTTCAGAGGAGGCATGGTGTATAGTTGGACATGCCTTTTGAAATATATAGGGTAGGAGTTATAAATCTAGTCAATTTTTAATTGAAATAGTTCTACATGTGTTTTTAAAGTTAACAAATATATGAATTACTGTCTTCCTTTCTCAGTAGCCTATTCAGCACATGTGTTTTAATATGCACGTATAGAATCCTAACTGGTGTCACACGTACATTCTCGTGAGGTGGCTGACATGGCACATACAAATTGTGAGAAGTGATCACTCCTCCTAAACACTGTTGGAACTGAAAATTCAACCCATGGGTGAGCTTCCTATTTGAACAAACATATATAAAAATCCATAGTCATTAAAATGAATATTTTTGGATATGATGATGATATATATTTCATGATGAATTTCAATTGGCATATATATTGCTATTTTTAATGTCTGTGATATATATATATATAAAACATGTGTCTTATTATGCACTCCCTAAATTCATTCATATTGATGTATTTGGATTTTTAATCAACTTTTCACAAGATTATTCTCAGTAATATTCATCCACCTGAAATACATATTTGTTTCCTAGTACTGAAAACTAACTTCTTTGAATGGTGCAAACATATCCTAACATTTCTACAGTAACTGACCCTGTTTAACATCAATTCAAGTAGATTACTATGGGACATGATGTGTATTTTGATGTTCAATTTTATTCAACACTTCTACATTACTATTTATTCACTTTATGCACATCATAAGATATATATTTCATCCACAAGTTAGCAAATTTATACGCATTTGTCTCACTTTCAATCACTTCGTGCTTCAGAACACATGTATTCATCCATGTTTCTTGACTGATCTTTTCATGAGACTTCTTTCCAAACACATTATTTTCGATTTCCATAATCACTTTTGAAACACTTCAAAAGTTACCTTGAGCTTGGGGAGGGAATCTGAGCCCCGACTTTCTTAGTCATCCTCCAGAGTCAGAATGGCTGGCTGGTGTGGCTGTCGCTTTTTAGGGCAATTTTGGACCAGTGTCCTTTTTTCTTTAGAGTAGGCACATTGATCTGAGGCCAGGGTGGCCTCTGGCATGGGCCAATGTTATCCCTTCTTGTCTACCTGTTTCTTAATTTCTGGCCTATTTGTTTTTGTGACCAGGACCTTAGTCAACGCCTTAGTCTGCCTTTTGTTTCTTTTATCCTCCCTTTGCTCCCTTCTCTTCCTCAGTTTCTCTCTTATAGTATACGTTCTTGGCTTCTCTGACTAAATCTCTGAAACTCATATCTTGTAATCAATCTAGCTTTGTAACTTTGTTTTAATATCCAGGCCAGTGTGCCCAATAAAGGCCATCGTGACAGATGCCTTTGATTGTCTGCCTGAGGATCAAAAGGAGTATATTTCCTATACGCCTCCATAATTCTCTCTAGAAACATAGTGGGAGATTCATCAGGCCCTTGAATAATCTCTCTTACCTTGGCCAAATTAGTTTGTCACTAGCAGCTGCTTGGAGACACACTATTAGAGCCTGGTGATAAGGGGACAGATGCTCTCTACCTTCAAAGATTTTGGGGTGTCAGTTGGGTGGGTTCAAGGGAAAGCCGCCTTTGATTATGTTGGGAAGTTGTGTCGGACACAGATCTTGTTTGAGGGATATTTTTTCTAGCTTCCTGGAGGATTCACTGTTGTTCCTCTGTCATGAAGAGAATCCCTAGGAGTTTTGGGCAGTCATCCGAAGTAGGCTGGTGTGAAAACATCAATGACTCAACCAGACCTGAGAGCTGGGTGGGGTCCTCAGAAAAAGGGGGATTATAATTTTTTTAAGTTATATAGGTCTGACGAGGAGAAAGGCTAATACTGGTAGGCTTGCATTTTTTCCCCGTGGCCATCGTCAATCATTGGCCCATAGGGATGGAGGGGGAGCATCCCAAGAGTTCCAGGGTTTTCAATCATTCACCGCCAGCGAGTTCCTTTAGATGGTCCAGCTTCCTCCAAGGGAAGAGGTGCTGTGTGTGCCGCAAGGGAATTATCTGGAGGGCGCTGGGCCGGCATAGCTTCCTCCAATGGAGGAGAGGCTGAGTCAGCAGCAGGGGAATCACTTAGAGGGTGTTGGATTTTGGGGGACAAGGGCAGGGGATAAGGAGGGGAAGGAGACTCCAGTAGAGTGAAATCTGGTGACTCAGGGAGAACAGAGGGTGTAGGAGGAGGAGGAGCAGAGGATTTGAGGGTTCCTGGGGGAAAGAGTCAGAGTGGGGGAAGGGGCAAGGAAAGGCTTCACCCATGGAGGAGGAGATATGCAGAGTTCCCGCCGAGTTAAGATATATGGCTGTTGATCCAGATGGCTATGTAGCCCCGGCTGAAAGACAATATCCCTGACTTTTTTAAATTAGTGGGAAGTAGAAAGATCCTTCTAGGGGTAATCCAAATCCAAAGGTGGGCCATTCTGAAGCACAGAGAGTCTGCCACATCCGGAGCTTTACTGAAAAAGAAAGATTCTGAGCCTTTAAGCGGACTTTGGTCCAGTGATTAAGGATCAGGGACAGAGGCATTGAAGTGCTCTGTCCCATAATGAAAGATACACAAACAGTTAAAGCAATGAAACATGAAACATACAAGACAAGGCAATAAAGACAGGCAATGGACGTCCAACACTGAGACCAGGACTGAGGAGCCTGCAAAACCCTATTGACTGGCAATACCGAATCCAAAAAAAAAATATCACTGAGTCCAGGAGACTATCTCGTCCCCATAAATTTACGGGAAGATGATCCAATACATATGGCTGTAGAGTTCCTTCACATCCTTCAGGATCCTTCCAATCTAATACCATTGCACTTCTATGGGGATTAGACGCTACTACTAGGCCTCGAAGCGTTTGAGTGGCTTGTTGTAATGCCCAATGTTTTGGCCATTCTTGACGAGAGATGATTCTAAGGTCTGCGTCTGTATCTAGTAGCCCATTAAATTCATGCCCTTGAATATTTAGTTTTAGCATGGGGCCAGAATCTAAAATTAAAGAAAACATAGCCCAATCTACACCTGTGGAGCCTAATCACTTGGAACCTCTTTCTACAGTACGACTGGAAAATTTTTCATGTAGGCTGGGTATTATTAGTAACTGTGCTATTCTATCTCCTGGTGAAATTACTGATATACCCTTTGGAGAACTGGCTATAATTTTTATTTCACCTTCATAGTCGAGATCAATTACCCGAGGACTTATCATAAGTCCTTTTAGAGTAGAAGAGCTGCGTCCCAATAATAAGCCTACTGTTCCTTTGGGAAGAGGTCCTTTTACCCCTGTGGAAATGAATTGAACTCCCATCTCTGCAGTTAGTACTGCTCTGGCAGAGGCACAGATGTCCAACCCTGTGCTCCCTCTGGTTTGTCTGATGAGGGATCTGATGGACAATGTGTCCTGGGCACTACCCTGATGGGGTTGCTGGGTTTCTCCAGTGCTGCGTATATTTGTGCTTTTGGGCCCCGGAGCATTGAGCCCCCTTGTCCATTTTTTGGCAATGGAGCTCCATGTTTCTGTCCATGATATTGTGGATAAACACCTGGTCCTTGTTTGTTTTTTGATAATGGTGTACCCTCTATGGTGGTTTGAGAACAGCATTCATTAGCCCAAAGTCTCCCTCCACGGCATCGTGGACAAATACCTGGTATTCTACTCCTTTGATACCTAGTTTTGTTAAACCCTCCTCCTATGGGACAATTCCTTTTAAAATGTCCTGTTTCTTCACAATTGTAGCATGTTCTTGGCCTGGCATCTAAAGCCTGTTTTACTGCAGCTGCCACAATTTGCCCTTGTTCATTAATGTCTCTGGCATCTAAAGCCTGTTTTACTGCAGCTTCCACGACTTGCTCTTGTTCTTCAATGTCTCTACATAATTTAATATATGTGTTTAAATCTTCATGTTTCCATGGTCTAATGATATCTTTGCACCAACGATTCGCTTGCTCATAAGCCAGTTGTTTTAGTAATGGCATTGCTTGTTGTGTATTTACAAAAACTCTGGTAGCTGTTTGAATAAGCCTATCTACAAATTCAGCATAAGGTTCATTAGCTACCTGTATTACCTTAGATAATTGACCTTGTAAACCGCCATTTCCTTGTAAAGTCTTCCATGCCTCAATTTCATCTATAGCAATCTGTGCATATACACCAGGATCATATGCACATTGCTGCTCCTGATTCTCATAAGGTCCCTTTCCTAACAATATATCTAGATTTCTTTGAGGATAACTAGCTGCTGCATTTTGCCTAGCCGTCTCCTTGCAAAATTCCTCATTGGCAATCTTCCATAACAGGTATTGTCCTCCATTTAGCACAGCTTTACACATATTAGCCCAATCTGCTGGCTTCATGTTCATGTTGTTAATGGATTCGATAATGCTTACAGTGAAGGGTGCTTGAGGACCATAGGTTGTTACAGCCTCTATTAGCTGCTTCACTGTTTTGAAATTAAAAGCATGGTAATCTCACTGCCCCGCTGCCTCAAATACTGGGCATGTTAATATTTGAGATCTTGTCTCATGATCCCAACTATCAACTGCGGGGGTTGGGGGCCTCCCAGCATATGGAGGTGGCCTTGTTAGTTGGACACTTACTTCCTCTGGTGATAGAAAGGTGTTAGTAGCAGTCTCCTGTAGAGGTGGTGCTGTTGGTTGGACACTTACACCCTCTGGTGATAGAAAGGTGTTAGTAGTAGTCTCCTGTTGTAACTTTCCCCCTGATGGCTTTTTCTGTTTTACACTTTCTTCCTCTGTCTGACTGGCTTGAAAGGCCTTCTCTTTTACTTGAATTTTTTCCTCTGTCTGACTAGTTCAAGAGACATTTTCTTTTACTTGAATTTTTTCCTCTGTCTGACTAACTTGAGAGACCTTCTGTTTTACTTGAATCAATATGTCTTCTCCTTCCTCTATCATTGTCTGAACTGAAGGCTTTCCACTAAGCAAACAAGGTACAAACGTCCACAATAGCAATGTGCCAACTGGCAGAGTCCCTGGGCTTTTCTTTTCTATTCTTTTTAAATCTTCACCATGATGGTTCCATTGTGATATATTTAACAACTCCTCCTGAAAAAGCCATGGGCTACATTTTTGTATTGTATCAACGTATGCCCTGACTTTTCTTGATTTTACTGAGATGCCTCCTTCCTCTAACAATTTACTGAACACTCTTTCAGTTTTTTTTTTTACTAATTTCTGATCCCGTATTTCTACTATAATACAACCCAACAAGATGACACCAAACAAAACAGCTCCTCAGGAAAAGCCGTCAGAGCCCAACTGCCACCACAGGCTTCCCACAAGCCTCTCCCTCAAACACAAGTCTCCTCCTCTTGAGGCCGATATGCTGGGTCACGTGGGCGAAGCCAAAAAAGTCCCCCAATGAGCAGTTCCGTGGTCTGAAAGGGCAGGGAACCAGCCCAATGTGCATCACCACAGAGGAGCCAATCAGCTAGATGTTGCTGGGGCCGCTGTGAGCCAATCATCCACTGGCAGTCTGAAAGGTCGGGGAAACCGCTCATTGAGCATCTCCAATGAGCATCACCACAGAGAAGCAAATCAGCTAGATGATGCTGGGGCCGCTGTGAGCCAATCATCAGCCGGCAGATGGAAGTTTGCTGGCAGCTGCAAGTTTGCTGGGGCTCCTTTTTCTGTGGCTCTCAACAGATTATTCTCAGAAATATTCAACCACCTGAAATACATATTTGTTTCCTAGTACTGAAAACTAACTTCAGTGAATGGTCCTTATATATCCTAATATTTCTATAGTAACTGACCAAGTTTAATATCAATGCAGTTAGATTCCTATGGGACATGATATGTATTTTTAAGTTCATTTTTATTCCACACTGGTACATTACTATTTCTTCAGTTTATGGACATCACAGGATATATCCTTTCATCCACAAATTCACAAATTTATAGGCATGTGGTTCACTTTCAATCGCTTCCTCTTTCAGAAAACATGTATTCCTCTATGATTCTTTAGTGGTCTTTTCACTAGACTTCTTTCTAAAACATTATTTTCGATTCTATACTCATTTTTGAAGCAAAACTCACACACTCTTCATGATAAACCGTAACCCTAATATTACCATTAGATGTATAACTGGTTGAAATGAATGTATATATATCAATATAAGATTTACTATATATTTTCAAATATAATTTCAATGCATTATTTAAAGTTGGAACCAGTTATATAATTTATTCACAATATGGTCTATTCATGCATCATCTCTTATTCATCAACACAGGGTACGCCTATTTTATCTGCAATACTAATTTATAAGTTTTCAAAATATTGCTCCTCATATTGGTGGAAGAAATACTCATGTCATCTGATCTACATATATATTTTACCACAGTAATATTTTTGACACAAAATGCAAAGGTCACACTTATGATTGTACTAAAGCCTAAATTTAAAGTGTGCATGGATTACTAAAAACCTCCATGTCTAGGTTCCCTAATGCGCTCAAATGTCAATCCTATTGGTGACTAAATAATTGTTTTTTCCTAAGATTATATATTCAACCTCAACCCTGTTGAAAATGTCTAATCCTATCACTAACTTTATACGTTGCCTGATTTCCTAATGTCTCTATTGATACATATTTACTCTCTTTCCTACATATTTTCCCCAGTTCATCATTGTGACTGACTCTTCACATGTGCTGACATTTACATTCACTCTCTAACTGAAACCCTATTGCTAAAGAACTTTTGGTCCAACTCCTAGACTCACTCTTCTTCCTAATCCTACAGACAATCTTCCTAATCCTATGGACTATCCCTTTTGGACTGGATGATCTCTTCTAAATTCAGTCATCTGAGGTACAGCATCCTATGCCATTGTAAATGAATTTATCTGAGACCTCGGTGCAGAACATAATTCAAGCTTAGTATGCCAATCAATCGCCAAATGCCCTTCTGGGCTTCAAATCTTACCTAGATTTCTGTTTTCTTACTTATATTTCACGTCTATATTCTTATAAGTATCAGAGGTTCCCAAACCATTATTCATCCAGCAGAATGATTCCTAACCAAAATCAAACATGCTATTAACCCTAACCATACAATGTTCCGTCAATCTAACTTTAAAGAAGAGCAGGGACCGAGTTGGTCTTACAATACAGGAAGGTAGGGGATCTTCCACCTGCTGAGAACCTCAAAAGTCCATGCAGAAATGATCGATGGAGAAGATTTAGGCAGCTATTTAGGACCTGAGAGAGCAAAAGTCATCTTCCATGGCAAACAACCTAGTCAGGATGAAGGGATGTTTCTGAATCAGCCTCTCTCTTCTTAATTTAGAGAAGTCAGATCAAACCAGGCCTTTGTGGAGAGCTGTTCCCAGGTGCCTATGGTTTCTATACCATTCTAATTTGTGAATGTGTCACAGGAAGTAGGGGCAGCCTCCATCTTATGAGAACCTAGGAAGCAACTGTTAGGACATATTGGTGGCCAAGTCAGTGACCTCATTCAGTTCCTGAAGGAAGTGACCTCACCTACTTCCTTGGTGATGGAATTCTCTGAATTTGGGATCAAGGAAGCCAGGCACCCAGAGCCATTACCCGTCCAAGTCCCAGTGGTCTCACTTGTTTGGATTTACCAAGGATAGAATCAGTCTTTCTAGGTACCTCTTGATGTGAAGGTAGCCAAATTCCAAGAAAGCTCTGAAGAGGGGCCTTTCCTGACAAGACTGGAATTGGCTCACCACTGCCTTCTGACAACTTCACAGAGTTGGTGAATGACACCAAATCTGAGACAGGAAAGGCCATTTCAGAGGAACATCGTATGACCTACCAGTCAGAGGACACTCTGAAGAGTCACAGACTTACTTGGGGGAAGGAGGTGCCTGGGTGTGTGGATGTCAGTTTGTGGTTTTCTCTCATGTTCTGAGAATAGGTAAAAAAAACGTGATTTATTTCTTTTGGAATGGACTGTTTCTAATAAGTCATTTGATATGGTGAGTGTTTCTATTTCTGTGTATCCCACTGTGTCCGTGGTTGTAGACATTAGAAAAGAGAATGCATCAATGAATATGTCCTGTGTATTAGAATGCCTCCAAGCAATCAACCTGTCCAATTTATGAAAGGACTGCGGCTTGCCTTACCAATGGGAAACACCTACAACCTTCCTAAGTTCCTGTTTTCTTCCAGAATTCTGACCACTAGCCAGAATAGGCTCACTGTTTTTTATCCATGATATGTACCACCTCCAATCACTGTGACATGACCATGTACTGAATAGCTGAAGGGATTGGCATGGCGAGCATCTCAAAAAACTCAGATATCAGTGTGGCCAGGAAACTCTCAGTGGAGAAACCCTGCTTTGGGCCTTTTGCTTACATTTTGTTCTGTTGCCCTGAATGTCAGGAAGGTATTTGCCTCTGGCCACCCCTTTGTGAAGACTGAAAAAAAACAGTTATCAAATGGAAATGAATGAGGATCACCTGTGGCTCTTGGCATAATTGCTTTGGAAAGGGAGGTGTCTGAATCAGCCACTTGGCCCTGTGTGAGGCTCCGGCTTAGATTCTCAGCACCTGATGGATTTAAAGAAAGATCCCATGTGTGCATCCAAAACCAAAATGGCAAAAAGATCAGTCATTGTGGATGAAGTCTCTAGCCTTCTTCTGTGATGTTCCTGACTCCATCAAGTGAGAATAGGGATCCTTTGGGTCAAATGAGTTCTTCAAAGCCCTGCAGAAGTGCTTGGGTTTTCTCATGACTCCAAACCACATAAAGAACCTATACCTGACATTCAGTAGGCCTCAAAATGGAGAAGCAGAGCAGTATTAACGACAGGTCTATTTAATCACTCCTGGTTCACAGGAATGGTGTCCAGGCCACCCTGACTTTAGGCAAATGAGGGCCAAAGGTGCTCATTTTGGTCACTGTCTTGGGCTGAGCCCCTCATGGAAACCTTCAGCCAGAGGTTATGATGAGTGTCTATATGGAGAACATGAGGGCCTTGTGGGAGTGTTTAGGTTTTAATTTTGGTCATTTGTGTGGCGGTTGGAAGAAATGACTAGGTCCAACTGGTCTTGAACTCTGGTGTGAGTTCAAGGGGACTTAGAGACTGAGTTCTGGAACTGAACTCAGAGAAGTATTGCCATGAATTGTGTTGGGATTTTCGCAGGCCACACATGAGAGTCGCCCTTATAAACTGAGATCTAGGTCCAGGGTGGCTTTCCACAGAGCACTGAGAATCACAGCCTGGATATCACATGATTTTTTCTAAAACACTTGGCAGGCATACTTGAGCGCCAAAACACACATGGACCTCACATTGTATACCTAAAATAGTCCTGGATTTCTGTGACCTTTTGACCACTCCTTGGGAAGACTTGCCTGTGAGAGTTTTCCAGAGGTTTCATTGAAATGAGCCTCCTCACCATTTAATGTTTCCTGAAAAAATTGAAACCCACAGTGCCTCCAACCTCATGCTTGAATAATGGCTAGATAAATACCATGAAATTTTGAAAATTCCCTTGACCAGGTTGCACAGGAGAACCTTTGGATACACTGTTGCTGACGATGAGTGTATCAGACAGTTCCTTGATTTACTGGGTTTCATGAAAATGGTGTATAACAGAGATGCCAGTAAGTTCAAGCCTGCTGATTAGTGGACCTACAGCAGAGATGTGCAGTTTTGTGATAAAACTTCTGTCGTGGGGCGTTGTGGATCTGCCTTTGACTTCCAAATGGCTTGTGGCTGACATGGTGCATCCAGCAGACCCTTATATGTAAAGGCATCTTTTTATAAGTAGAGGTTTAGGGGAAATCTTCACAATCAGGTTATTATGGTCAAGGGGGTAAACTATGTGGGATAGAAACCTGGTTGGTGCATTCTCCTGCTGACCCTGACCCACCACACATGACAGAACTCCCTCCAGCACTGTGTTCAAGTTTAGCTTCTTGTATTCCATGAAGCAAATATCAAATTCCCAGTGCAGCACCAAGAATCACCACGAAATGTGGAGGATGACCAAATGGATACACAGTCAACATGTGGATACACTTAGCCCCCCGTGGTCACAGTTTACCTACAAAGAGAGAATTCAGCACTGCTGCCTCATGTTCATTGGAAAATAAGAAACTATATCCACAAGGTCACAGAGATGAAGACCCAGCTTTGATGGTCTCCCTAGAAAGGAAGCTAAAGCTCCTGACAACAACATATGTTTTAAGTGCCCAACCTCAGAGACAGTTTCTCAAGAAGTCTTTAGGCAGGCAGAGGTCCATGTTTGTGGAGTGTTTACCCTGTCCCTTACTTTTGGAAACTCCTCTACCACTTCCAAGGTTGTGAACTCCTGATCGTATTCCATTCCAGATATGTAGTCATGGATTTTCTAACTATTGTCCTCTAATTGTGTCTTACTTGGGGCGTAGGTGATATCTAGGTGTTGTTCTTGATGAGAGTGGGAAGATTTTTGTGTACCACATATTTGCATACACATTGGATTCATTTTCCTATTTTCCGCTCAATATACTGAATCCCTGACACTAACTCACACCCTACTAGACTCTGATTACTAATCCTAATATAATGGAGGAAAGTAACCCAAACATTATAGAAACACAAGCAGTTCAGAGGAGGCATGGTGTATAGTTGGACTTGTTATTTGCATGATAAATGGTAGGTGTTAAAAATATAGTCAATTGTTAATTGAAATAGTTCTCCATTCTTTTTAATGTTAACTTATTCCTGAATTCCTGTCTCCATTTCTCTGGAGCCTATTCAGCACATGTATTTTTTATATACACATATAGAATCCTACCTGGTATCACACGTACATTTTTGTGAGGTGGCTGACTTTGCAGATACAAATTGTGAGAAGAGAACACTCCTCCTAAACGGTTTTGGATCTTAAAATTCCAACTATGGGTGAGGTTCCTAGTTGAACAACATTATACATAAATCCATGTTCACTAAAATGAATACTTTTTAATCTGTGGATGATATATATTTCATGATAAATTTTGATACCCATATATATTTATATATTGCTACTTTTTAATGTATCTGTATATATATATATTACACCCTCCTGATTTTTCAAAATATGAAATATATGTGTCTTATATACACTCCCTAAATTCATTCATGTCATTAATGTGGATTTATAATAAAATGTTCACAAGATTATGCTCAGATATATTCATCCACCTGAAATATATATTTGATTCCTAGTACTGAAAACTAACTTTAGTAAATGGTCTTTTCAAATCCTAATGTTTCTACAGTAATTGACCCAGTTTAACATCAATGCAAGTAGATTCCTATGGGACTTGATATGTATTTTGATATTCATTTTCATTCAACACTGGTACATTACTATTTTTTTCAGTTTTTGCACATCATAGGATATATATTTCATCCACAAGTTAGAAAATTTATACGATTTTTTTCATACTTACAATCACTTCCTGCTTCAGAACACATGTATTCCTCTATGTTTCTTGACTCGTCTTTTCATGAGACTTCTTTCCAAACACATAATTTTCCATTTCCATAATCACTTTTGAAGCTAAACTCACACACACTTCATGATAAAACATAACCCTAATATTACCATTAGACGCATAACTTGTTGGAATGAATGATTGTATATCAATATAAGATTTCTTATATATTTTCAGATGTCAATTCAATCCATGATTTAAAGTGGAAACAGTTATATTATTTATTCACAGTATTGTCAATTCATGCATTACTTCTATATTCATAGACACAGGGTACAACTCTGTGTACCCCCAACACTAATTTATACGACTTCAAAATATTGCTCCCAGAAATGTTAGAAAAAATACTCCTGTCACCTGATCTACATATACATTTTATCACTGTAATATTCTGATCACAAAATGCAAAGGTCAAACTTATGATTGTAGCAAATCCTAAATGGAAAGTGATCCTGGATTACTAAAAACATCCATGTCCAGGTTGCCTAATGCTCTCAAATATCAATCATATTGGTGACTACATATTTGTTTCTTCCTAAGATTATATATTGAAACTCAACCTTGTTGTTAATGTCTAATCCTATCATTCACTTTATACTTTGCCTGATTTCATAATGTGTGTATTGATATCTGATTTCCTACATATTTTCTCCAGTTCATCATTGTGACTGACTCTTCACATGTGCTGAAATTTACATTCACTCTCTAACCTAAACCCTATTGCTAAGGAACTTTTGTTCCAAATCCTATACACAGTCTTCTTCCTAAAGCTACCAACTATACTCCTAATCCTACCGACTATCCCTTTTTGAATGGATGTTCTCTTCTACATTTAATTATCCAAGTAAAGGTCGGATGAGGTCGAAGGAAGAGACCACCAAGAGACTATCTCATGCAACAGCACAGGGTTTATTGGGGGTCCAGCATGCTGATGCTCAGAGCTCACTTGAATAGAGTAGAGAGCCCTTAGAACAGCTTAAGCAGAGCTTATACACTTTCCTTGGTGACAGCAGGGAGGGAAGTTTATTGATGGGTCAGGGCGAGTGGTCAGTTTGCATGCAACCCAGTGAGGGAGCACATTCAGCAGTTAGTCAGTTGGGGACAGCACATTCTGGGAACAAGATTAGCAAACATTTCTCAATATTTCAAAAGTGTTTTGTTAAGCGTACAGGAAAAAAGAAAGTGAAAAGTGCCTATTTTATTAACCTTTCCTTCCCCACTTCTTCTTCTGGCTACTTTTAATCATAAAAGTGATCATTGCGGGGTGTCACATTCTATGTTTGCTAGTGGGGTATTACCATAAGTTTAACTCGTCCAATTTGAGCTTGGAGAAAAGAAATTACACGGTTGAGCAAACAGGGTTTTATAGTTAGCAATAATATGAGGATTATTATTGAACTGGCCAGGGTTGATAAATGCGTAGTTAACCAGGGGGACTGTGTGAACCAAGACTCAAACCACACTTTTTGGGCCTCTCTCTCTCATTGACACTCTTCAAGGCATCTTTTTAATTTACTCCTAGATTTTTTTAAAACTCCAGTATGGTCGAAAAAAACACAACATTCTCCATCAATGCAGAACAAAGGCCCCCTTCTCTCATGAAGAGGAGGTTCAACCCTCACCTTTTCTGTAAAACAACTTCAGAGAGAAAGGTTAAAGATTCCTGCAAAGCCAAGATGGAGGATTCTAATATCTTTAAGTTTTGGTCTATTGCAGCTTCTAATTGTGTCATTTGTTGTATCCCATGGACCAAGGCAGTGGTTCTTGTGCTCACGCCTGCAGCAACTCTTATTCCTAATAGGATGGCCAAAGTGATGGATATATGTTCTCAGTGGAACCGGGTTTTATGCCCCCCTATTTGAACTTCTAATGAACCTGCATTATGATAAAGCAATCTGGGAAACATCTGCACCTTTACACATTTAATCACATCGTCTTGACAATTTCATGAAAATATAAACAATGTTTAAGTCTATAGAATTATACTGTTGTAGAGACGGACAAGGCAAGGCACCTAAGATACTACCAAAAACAGGGAAACTTTCCATTTTATTTGCAACCGGATTCAGAGGGCATTACTTCTGTTATAATCAATTAATTCCCTGAAACCCACGTTTAGGTAGTTTCAGAATTTTGTACCCAACATATAAGGGAAGGGGCGCAGAAGTTCACAGCCTGCAGAAGTTCACAAAAAGCAGATTTTTTTCTGTTTTATTCCTCTGTTCTGGGCAAGTTAACTTTTCAAGGACACCTGGGTGAAGGAGAGCTTTTTCTTCCCTTTATTTTTCCCCCTTCCAGCTGTTACCATGGAGCCCAGGTGGTAACTTCTTTATATTAGAAATGTAGCCATCTCTGTGAAGCCCCAGCTCAATGCCAAAGGCCTTGTTCACATATTTTGTGAAAAACTAGTAAGGGGGTGTCTAAATAGGAGTGCTGATATTTTTAGCCAGTGACCAAGTACAACAGGGCAACATGAAAAGAGGAAGTTTATCTACTTTGAAGTCTTTCATGGGGACTCTTTTGCTGAAAGTCCTAAAGTCAGCCATGCTGAAGACTTCTGTAGAAGGTCAGTTAATGTTTTTCTGTGGGCCTGGAACAGAGGGGGGAGATGGGGAAGGCGTGGCTGTGAGCAGCTCCGTGTATCAGAGAATGAAGTAGCAGAGATGTGAAAGTATACTGGGAAAGGGGTTTGTGATTTTCCTAGCAACAAAAAGGTGAGCAGTAGAACAGGTAGAGCAGAGGAGAAGATGGGAGTTAGTATCCCTAAAAGCCTGTGAGGGACATTAAATTCTTAGTAACCTGTTTTCACTAATGACAAAGAAACTTTATAGGCCATTTTTACTACATCTTGGATAGGGGTCTGAGGGTTCTCCTCAGCTGGTTTGAGCTTTGGGTTAGCTGGTAAGAGGAACTGGTGGGACCCGGTGTGGGCACTGACTGGAGAAGAGAGGAGTGATTCGGTGGAGGGTTACCTCAGTACCTGCTACCTCAGCAAGGGGGCAATGGTCTGAGATCTGGCGGAGGTTTGGGTTTTTGATCTAGTAATTGGAGGGGAGAAATCATGTTGCTGAGGTGAGAGTGACAGCAGAGAGTCTGGAGCAGAAGGCTGAGTGTGAGGACCTATTGGAGAAGCATAGTTCAGGATGTGAGCGAAGGAGGGAAAAGGCCTCCACATAGGGAAATCTCCTTTCACCCTTTTGAGGACATTCAGAAGTTAAAAAGGTCATGGAGAATTTGAGGATCTAGAGACCCCTCTAGGGGCCATCGTTTTGGGTGATCTAATTGGTAATAGGGCCAATGCTGTGTACAGAATTTGATGAGAAGTTTGGGTTCCATCATGCACTGCCTGTATGATCACATCCCTAGACTTACAGAAGAAGTCGGCATTCCCCCCACACAACCGTGACTGTTTGTGGCTTTGGTAGTCCACCGGGCAAACATAGTAATCTAGGCTAGCCAACCTGCATCTGGCTCGCGTGTCCCTACATCCATAATGATTGTTTCCATTATCAATGGTGCAGAATGGATTTAATGGAAATTTAGTGGGATCCTCTTCATCCGGTATATCCCAATAGGAAAGACCTATAGCCAGCTGACAAATGTCTGGGTGGATAGATGTCCACCAAGTCCCTAAGTGGGCTGTATGCGAGATAGATCATACTTCTTTACCAGTAGGATTTTTGATCAGCCATCGCTGCTGAACCGGTTGAATAGGTTTAGGACTACTGGTGGTCAAGGGGAGAGTCTATAGCCTTAAACTCAGGGTAAATACACAATTTTAAAGTTTTACCAATCTTTTCCAGTTTCCAGCCAGAGTCTGGACAGGGCGCAGGCTTGAGATGAGAGGTATGGATCAAGGAAGTGATTCTGTCTACCTTTACGGCTGTAGGTGTTATAAGTAGCACCTTGTATCGTCATTTCCAGTGGGGTTTCAGGGATGACACCTGATGTCGACTTATGTAGATGAAGTCTCTTACTTGATATCGATGTAGAGTCCACTCGTCCCCAGGTTGATAGGCATTGGCCATCTGTTTTCACAGGTATCTCTGAGTTCTTTCAAGAGCTTTAATTCAGTCAAGCAATGGGGTGTGGAATGAATCGTTAGGTCTTAGAGTTGGGGTTAGTTCCCTTACTGAAGGAAGGGCACCATGGACAATTTCATATGGGGTGAGGTTACACAAAGAAACAGAGGGAGTATTTCTTCCATGAAATAGTGCATAAGGCAGGAGCATAGTACAATCTATTATGCAGGTTTCTAAGCTTAATTTCGTTATGGTCTCTTTAATGGTTCTATTCATTCTTTCTACCTGTCCTGAACTCGGTGGTCTATAAGCACAATGTAACTTTTAATTAATCCCCAGGGTCTTGCCTAACCCCTGACTTACCTGGGCTACAAACGCCAGTCCATTATCAGACCTTATTACTTTAGGCAGGCCGTATCTTGTAAAAATATCTTTCAGGATCTTCTTGACAACCATTTGCGCTGTTTCATTTTTTTTCTTTTTTCCTGGAAAAGGCTTCAATCCATCCTCAAAATATATCTACAAAGACTAGGCGATATTTAATTTCAAACCTTGCTGGCTTAATTTTAGTAAAGTCCACTTCCCAGAATTGTCCTGGTCTGGTTTCTCGTAGGTGCTTTTTTGCAGGAAGCTTGGAAGGGTAAGCATTAACCATGACAGACCTGACAGGCTTTTGTTACCCATTCAGTTATTTCCTTTTTTCTTTGAGTCAGTTAGTAAAAAACTCTGTTCTTGATCCTTCAGGAATGAATGCAATTTCTTTGAACCAAGGTGAGTGAGTTGATGTACATTTTCTACTGACATATTTAGAGCCATGACTATAGGAGTTTTTACTGAAGGATTTAGAAATTCCACTTGTGGACCTTCAGGGTTAAAAGTTATTTTGGCCCGGAACTTGGTGAGCAGATCTCTGCCCATCAATGGGCCCGGGCATTCTGGGATTACTAAGAACGAGTGATGGATTTTTCCTTTCCCCTGGTCCATGGTCCTCTTAGTTGTCCAAGCCCGATATTTTCTGCCATTAGCCCCTAGAATTAGAGAGCTTTTATTTGATAGAGAGACCAATGGGGCCATAAGGGCAGAGTATATTGCCCCTGTATACACTTCAAAGTTTGCTGGGGTCCCCTCCACTTCAAAATTTACCCTGAGCTCTCGGAGGGGATCGGAGCCCCAACATTCTTAGTCATCCTCCAGAGTCAGAATGGCTGGCTAGAGTGGCTGTCTCTTTCAATGGCACTCTTCGAAGCAGTGTCCTTTTTCTTTACAGTAGGCACATTAAATTGAGGCCAGGGGTGGCCTCTAGTGTGGGCCCCGGTATCCCTTCCTGTCTCCATGTTTCTTATTTCTGGCCTATTTGTTGTTGTGACCAGGACCTTAGTCAATGCCTTAGTCTGTCTTTTGTTTCTTTTATCCTTTCTTTGCTCCCTACTCTTCCTCAGTTTCTCTCTTATAGTATACCTTCTCGGCTACTCTGACTAAATCTCTCAAAATCACATCTTGTAATCCATCTAAGCATTGTAACTTTCTTTTAATATCCAGGGCAGCTTGCCCATAAAGGCCATCTTGACAGATGCCTTTTGATCCTCTGCCTGAGGATGGAAAGAGTATATCTCCTATATGCCTCCATAATTCTCTCTAAAAACATAGAGGGATATTCATCAGGCCCTTGAATAATGTCTCTTAACTTGGCAAAATTTGTTAGTCGCCTAGCGGCCACTAAAATACCCACAATTAGAGCCCAGCGATAAGTGAACAAATGCTCCCTACCTTCAAAGGTGTTGGGGTCCCAGTTTCGTCGATTCAAGGGAAAGCCGGGTTGAATATGTTGGGAAGTTTTGTTGGTCACCCATCTGGTCAGAGGATATTTTTCTCTAGCATCCAGGAGGATTCTCTATTGTCTCTCTGTCATGAAGAGACAACCCTAGGTGTTGTTGGCAGTCATCCCAAGTAGGCTGGTGTGAAAACATCAATGACTCAACCACACCTAGGAGCCGGTTGGTGTCCTCAGTAAAAGGGTTTTTTTATTTTTCCAGTTATATTGTTCTGAAGAGGAGAAAGGTAAATACTGGTAGGCTTGCATTTTTCCCCCAAGGCCGTTGTCAATCATTGGCCCCTAGGGATGGAGGGGGAGCATCATTCGAGTTCCAGTTTTTTCAATCATTCACCGCTGGTGAGTACCTTTCGCCGGGCTAGCTTCCTCCAGAAGAGGAGGGGCTGTGTGTGCCGCGGGGAAATTATCTGGAGGGCGCTGGGCTGGCTTAGCTTTCTCCAATGGTGGAGAGGTTGAGTCAGCAGCAGGGGAATCACTTAGAGGGTGTTGGTCTTTGGGGGACGTGGGCAGGAGATAAGGAGGGGGACGTGAGTCCAGTAGAGTCAAATCTTGTGACTCAGGGAGAACAGAGGTGGAGGAGGAGGAGGAGCAGAGGGTTTGAGAGATCATGGGGGAAGGAGTAGGAGCGGGGGTAGGGGCAAGGAAATGCTTCACCCATGAAGGAGATTTGCAGAGGTCCTGCCAAGTTAAGATATATGGCTGTTGATCCAGATGGCTATGTGGCCCTGGCTGAAAGACAATATTCTCTGACTTTTTAAATTAGTGGGAAGTAGAAAGATCCTTCTAGGGGCCATCCGAATCCAAAGGTGGGCCATTCTGAGGCACAGAGAGTCTGCCAGGTCCAGAATTTTACTGAAAAAGAAAGATTCTGAGCCCTTAAAGGTACTTTGGTCCAGTGATAAATGGTCAGGGACAGAGGCATTGAAATGCTCTGTCCCATAATGAAAGATACACAAAAAGTAAAAGCAACGACACATGACACAGACAAGACACGGAAATAAAGACAGACAATGGAACTTCCAACACTGAGACCAGGACTAAGTATCTGGCCCAACCCGATGGGATGGCGATACCGAATCTGAAACAAAATATCACTGAGTTGAGGAGACTATTGCTCCTCGATTTCCCGAGTACTCTGGAGCATCCCCCAGGGATGTGGCCTGTGGCTCTGTGACACGTATGTCATCCACCATCGGAGAGAGCTCACACTCTTCATTGACAGCCATTTTGGGAAGCCCTAACCTGAAACCTGAAACCAGAAAGAGGCACCATACATACCCCAAGAGGAGCCTGTTGGGGTCTCTCGTTCGCCGCTGCCGGATCTCAGTGTAACCTCCATATGTAAAGGTCAGGCGAGCATCGGGTGAAGAGACCACCAAGAGACTGTCTCATGCAAAAGCAAAGGGTTTATTGGGGGTCCAGCATGCTGGGGCTCAGAGCTCACTTGAATAGAGCAGAGAGCCCTGAGAACAGCTTAAGCAGAGCTTACATACTTTCCTTGGAGAGGGCAGAGAGGGAAGTTTATTGTTTGGTCTGGGCGAGTGAGCAGTTTGCGTGCAACCGGGTGAATGAGTACATTCTGCAGGTTGGCAGTAGGGGACAGCACATTCTGGGAACAAGATTAGCAAACAGTTCTCAAGATTTCAAAAGTGTTTTGTTAAGCATACAGAAAAACAGGAAGTGACATTTACCTATTTTACTAAATTTTCATTACCGAATATACTTTGCCAGATTTCCTAATGTCTCTATTGAAATCTGCTTTCCTACATATTTTCTCCTGTTCATCATTGTGACTGACTCTTCACAAGTGCTGACATTTACATTCACTCTATACCCGAAACCCCATAGCTAAAGAACTTTTGGTGCAAATCCTATACTTACTCTCCGTTCTAAATTTACCGACTATCGTCCTAATCCTACCGACTATCCTTTTTTTTAATTTTTTTTTCTTAAAGAAAGAGTTAGAGAGAGAGGGAGAGAGAGAGAGAGAATTTTTTAACATTTATTTTTTTTAGTACTTGGCAGACACAACATCTTTGTTTGTACGTGGTGCTGAGGATCGAACTCGGGCCGCACGCATGCCAGGCGAGCGCGCTACCACTTGAGCCACATCCCCAGCCCCCCGACTATCCCTTTTTGACTGGAAGTTCTTTTTGATAATCAATCATCCAAACTACAAGGTCCTATGCGTTTGTATATTGATTTATCTGAGACATCTGTGCAGAAAATAAATCAAAGCTAAATATTGCAATCAAGGGCCCAATGCCCTTCTGGGCTTCAAATATTACCTTTATTTCTGTTTTCATACTTATATTTCACCTATATATTCTTGAAAATATTGAAGGTTCACCATACCATTATTCATCCAGCAGAATGATTCCTAACCCCAATCGAAACTGTTATTAACCCTAACCATACACTCTTCCCTCAATCTAACTTTACAGAAGAGCAGGGACAGAGTTGGTCTTACAATACAGGAATGTACGGTTTCTTCCAACTGCTAAGGTCCATGCAAAAATGATCCCTGGAGAAGTTGTAGGCACATATGTAGGAACTGAGAGAGCAAAAGTCATCTTCCATTGAAAACAACCTGGTCAGGATGAAGGGATGTGTCTGAATCAGCCTCTCTCTTCTTAATATGGAGAAGAAGGACCAAAACAGGCCAGTGTGGAGAGCACTTCCCGGGTGCCTATGGTTGATATACCATTCGAACTTTTGAAAGTGTCACAGGATGTAGGGGCAGCCTCCATTTCATGGGACACTTTAAAGCAACTGTTAGGACAAAGTGGTTGCCAAGGCAGTGACCTCATTCAGATCTTGAAGGAAGTGACCTCACCTAACATCCTTAGTGATGGAACTCTCTGAACTTGGGATCCAGGAAGCCAGGCACCCAAATCCTGTCTCAGTCCCAGTCCCAGTCCCAGTGGTCTCAATTATTCGGATTTACCAAGGACAGAGTCAGTCTTTCTTGGTACCTATGGAGGTGAGGATGCCCAAATGCCAGGAAAGCTCTGAAGTGTGGCCTTTCCTGAGAAAGCAGTTAGTGGATCACCGCTGGCTCCGGAGTACTTCACAGTGTTGACCAAGGAGACCAGATCTGAGACAGGACAGGCCATTTCGGGGTAACATAGTATGGCCCACCAATCAGAGGACACTATGGATAGTCACAGACTGACTTGGGGGAAGAAGGTGTCTTTGTGGATGTGGGTGTTGGTTTGTGGTTTGGTCTCATGTTCTGAGAATAGGTAATAATGGCGGTTTTTTGGTTTGAAGTGAATTGTTTCTAATAAGTCTTATGAAAAGGCGAGTGTTTCTAAGTCTGTGTATATCCCACTGTGTCCGTGGTTCTAGACATCAGAAAAGAGAATGCATCAATGGATGACTCCTGTCTTGTAGAAATCTTCCCAACATTCATCCTGCCAATTTATGAATGGACTGCGGCTTGCCTTATGAATGGGCAACACCTACTATCTTCCTAAGTTTCTATTTTGTTCCTGAATTCACTCCACTCTCCAGAATAGGCTCATGGTTATGTGTCCAATATATATACCACCTCCAAGCTCTGTGACATGGCCATGTACTGGATAGCTAAAGGGAATGGCGAGCATCTCAGAAAACTCAGATATCAGTGTGACCAGGAAAGTCTAAGTGGAGAAATCCTGCTTTGGGCCATTTGCTTACCTATTGTTCTGTTGCCCTGAATTTCAGAAAGCTTTTTGCCTCAGACCACCCCTTTGTGAAGCCTGAAGAAAAGAGTCTTCAAATGCAAATGATTGGGCATCACCTGTGGCTCTTTGCTTGATTGCTTTGGAAAGGGATGTGTCTGAATCAGCCTCATGACCCTGTGTGAGGCTGTGGCTTAGATTCTTAGCACCTGATGGATCTAAAGAAAGATACAATGTGTGCATCCAAAACCAAAATGGCCAAATGAGCAGTCATTGTGGATTAAGTCTTTTGCTTTCCTCTGTTAGGTTCCTGAAATCCATCAAGTGAGAATAGGGATCTTTTGGGTCAAATGAGTTCTTCAAACCCTGCAGAGACTAGCCCAGAGGTGCTTGGCTTTTCTCATGACTCCAAGTCACATAAAGAATCTATACCTGAAAGTAAGTAGGCCCCAAATTGGAGATGAAGAGCAGTATTAAGTGAGGGCCTATTTAATCACTCTTGGTTCTCAGGAAGGGTGTCCAGGCCACCCTGACTTTAGGCAAATGAGGGGCAAGGGAACTTATTTGGATACTGTCTTTGTCTGCGCCCCTCATGGAAATTTCCAGCCAGAGGTTATGATAAGTGTCTATATGGAGAATGTTGAGGGCCATGTGGGAGTGTTTTTGTTTGAATTCTGGTCATTTTTGTGGCGGTTGGAATAGATGACTTAGTTCACCTGGGCTTGAACTCTGGTGTTATTAGAGACTGAATTCTGGAACTGTCCTCAGAGAAGTATTGCCATGAATTGTGTTGGGATTTTAGGAGGCAACACATGAGAGTCATCCTGAAAACTGAGATCTAGGCCAAGGTGGCTTCCACAGAGCACTGGGAATCTCAGCCAGGATTTCACGTGATTTTATTCTGAAAGTCTTGGCAGCCATAATTGAGAGTCAAAACACACATAGACCTCACATTTTAGACCTCAATGGGCCTGGATTCATGTGAAATATTGGCCACTCTTTGGGAAGCCTTGCCTGTGAGAGTTCTCCAGAGATTTCTTTGAAATGAGCTTCCTCACCATTTAATGTTTCCTAAATAAATTGAAACCCACAGTGCCTCCAACTTCATCTTTGAAAAATAGCTAAATACATACCATGAATTTTTTGAAATTTCAATGACCAGGTGGCAATGGAGAAACTTTGGATGACTTGTTGCTGGTCATGAGTGTAGCAGACTGTGCTTGGATTTACTTGGTTTCATGAAAACAGTGTAGAAAAGAGATCCCTGTAAGTTGGAGACTGCTGAGTAGTGGGCCTAGAGCAGTGGTGTGCAGGTATGTGATAAAACATCTGTGGTGGTACCATGTGGATCTGCCCTTGGATTCCAAATGGCTTGAGACTGACATGGTGAAGTCAGCAGACCCTATTATATAAAAGCATCTTGTTATATGGAGAGGTTTCCGGGCAATGTTCAGAATCAGATTGCTATGGACAAGCGGGCAAGCTATGTGGGGTAGAAGCCTGGTTGGTGCATTTTCCTGCAGACCTTGACCCACCACACGTGACAGAATCCCTCCATCACTGGTACCTGTTGAACTCCTTGTATTTCCTGAAGCAAATACCAAATTCACAGTGCAGCAGCAAGAAACACCTCGAAAAGTGGAAGATGATCAAATGGCTTCACAGTCCACATGGGAAGACACTTAGACCCCAGTGGCCACAGTTTACCTACAAAGAGAGAATTCAGCACTGCTTCCTCATGTTCATTGGAAAATAAAAAACCATATTCTCCAGGTCACAGAGATCAGACCCAGCTTTGTTGGTCTCACTAGAAAGGATGCTAAAATTCCTGACAACAACATATATTTCAAGTGCCCAACCTCAGAGGCAGTTTCTCAAGAGTCTTTAGGCCCAATGAGCTCCATGTTTGTGGAGTGTTTACCCTGTCCCTTACTTTTGGAAACTCCTCTACCACATCCAAGATTGTGAACTCCTGAATATTTTCCATTTCAGATATGTATTCACAGATTTCCTAACTCTTCTTCTCTAATCGTGTCTTATTTGGGGCAAAGGTAATGTAAAGGCAATGTTCTGGATGAGAGTATGAATATTTTTGTGTAGCACATATTTGCATACACATTGGATTCATTTTCCTATTTTCCAATCGAATTACTGAATTCCTGACACTAACCCATACCCTAATAGACTCTGACTACTAATCCTAAAATGATGGACAAAAATAACCAAACAGAATGGAAATGAAAGCAGTTCAGAGAAGGCATGGTGTATAGTTGGACTTTCCTTTTGCATGATAAAGGGTAGGTGTTATAAATCTAGTCAATTTTTAATTGAAATTGATCTCCATGTGTTTTTAAAGTTAACAAATATGTGAGTTCCTCTCTCCCTTTCTCTGCAGCCTGTTCAGCACATGTATTTTTATATGCAAATATAGAAACATAACTGGTATCACACATATATCCTTGTGAGTTTGGCTGTCTTGGGGGATACAAATTGTGGGAAGAGATCACTCCTCCTAAACGCTGTTGGAACTGAAAATTCAACCTATGGGTGAACTTCCTAGTTGAACAATATTATACATAAATCCATGTTCAGTAAAATGATTATTTTAGGATCTGTGGATCATATATGTTTCATAGTGAATTTCGATTGGCATGTATATTGATATATTTTAGTGTCTGTGTGTGTGTGTGTGTGTGTGTGTGTATATATATATATATATATATATATATATATATATATATATATATACATAAATGCACACACACATATCTATATATATATATATAAACTCTCAAGATTTTTCAAAATATGAAATATATGTTTCTTATTATACACTCCCTAAATTCATTCGTATTCATATATGTAAATTTATAGTCAACATTTCACAAGATTTTTCTCATAAAAATTCATCCACTTGAAATACGTATTCGTTTCCTAGTACTGAAAACTAACTTCAGTGAATAGTGCATACAAATCATAATATTTCTACAGTAACTGACCCAGTTTAGCATCAATGCAAGTAGATTCCTATGGGATATGATGTGTATTTTGACGTTCATTTTCATTCAACACTGGTGCATTACTATTTTTTCAGTTTTTGCACATCATAGGATATATATTTCATCCACAAGTTAGGAAATTTATAGGCTTTTTTAATACTTACAATCAAATCCTGCTTCAGAACGTATGAACTCCTCTATATTTCTTGACTCATCTTTTCATGAGATTTCTTTCCAAACACATTATTTTCCATTTCCATAATCACTTTTGAAGCTAAACTCACACACCCTTCATGATAAAACATAACCCTGATATTACCATCAGATGTATAACTCGTTGGAATGAATGATTGTATATCAATATAAGATTTCTTATATATTTTCAGATATCAATTCAATCCATGATTTAAAGTGGAAACAGTATATTATTTATTCACAGTATGGTCAATTCATTCATTTCTTCTACATTCATAGACACAGGGTACAACTCTGTGTACCCCCAATACTAATTTATACCTCTTCAAAATATTGTTCCCAGAAATGTTAGAAGAAATACTCATGTCACCTGATCTACATATACATTTTATCACAGTAATATTCTGATCACAAAATGCAAAGGTCACACTTCTGATTGTAGCAAATCCTAGATGGAAAGTGATCCTGGATTACTAAAAACATCTATGTCCAGGTTTCCTAATGCTCTCAAATGTCAATCATATTGGTGACTACATATTTGTTTCTTCCTAGGATTATATATTGAAACTCAACCTTGTTGATAATGTCTAATCCTATCATTCACTTTATACTTTGCCTGATTTCATAATGTGTGTATTGATATCTGATTTCCTACATAATTTTCCCAGTTCATCATTGTGACTGACTCTCCACATGTGCTGAAATTTACATTCACTCTCTAACCGAAAACCTAGGGCTATTGAACTTTTGGTCCAAATCCTATACTCACTCTTCTTCAGAAACAGACCGACTATCTTCCTAATCCTAACAACTATGCCTTTTTGACTGGATGAACTCTTCTACATTCAATCATCCAGGGTACAAGATGATATGCCATTGTATATTGATTTATCAGAGACATCTGTGCGAACGAAATTCAATGCTAAGTATTCCAATCAAGGGCCCAATGCCCTTCTGGGCTTAACATCTTACCTAGATTTCTGTTTTCATACTTATATTTCATATCTATATTCTTATAAATATCCCAGGTTCCCAATACCATTATTCATCCAGCAGAATGATTCCTAACTCAAATGGAACATGTTATTAACCCTAACCATACATTGTTTCCTCAATCTAACTTTATAGAAGAACAGGGACAGAGTTGGTCTTAATATAGAGGAATATAGGGGATCTTCACCCGCTGAGAACCTCAAAGGTCCATGCAGAAATTATCCCTGGGGAAGATGAAGGCAGCTATAAAGGACCTGAGAGGGCAAAAGTCATCTTGTAAGGCAAACAACCTGGTTAGAATGAAGGGATGTGTGTGAATCAGCCTCTCTCTTCTTAATGTAGAGAAGATGGACCAAACCAGGTCTGTGTGAGACCTGTTCCCGGGTGCCTATGGTTGATATACCGTTCTAAGTTGTGAAAGTGTCACAGAAAGTAGGGGCAGCCTCCATCTCATGGGACCCTATGAAGGAACTGTTAGGACAAAGTGGTTGCCAAACCAGTGACCTCATTCAGTTTCGAACGGAAGTGACCTATCTCACTTCCTTGGTCTTGGAACACTCTGAACTTGAAATCCCAGAAGCCAGGCACACAGAACCAGTCCCAGACCCAGTCCCAGTGGGCTCACTTGTTTGGTTTTACCAAGGACAGAATCAGTCTTTCTTGTTAGCTACTGATTTGAGAATGGCCAAATGCCAGGAGAGCTTTGGAGAGTGGCCTTTCCTGAGAAAGAAGGTAGTGGCTCAAAGCTGGCTCCTGACAACTTCACAGAGTTGGCCAAGGAGTCCAGATCTGAGACAGTACAGGGCATTTTGGGGGAACATAGTATGGTACAACAATCAGAGGAAATTCCGGAGAGTCAAAGACCTACTTGGGGGAAGAAGGTCCTATGTTGTTGTGGGTGTGAGTTTGTTGTTTTGTCTCATGTTCTGAGAATTCGTAGGAAAGGCAGTCTGTTTGATTTGAAGTGGACTGTTTCTAGTAAGTCGTTTGACAAGGCAAGTGTTTCTATGTCTATGTATCCCACTGTGTTTGTAGTTGTAGACATTAGAAAACATAATGCATCAATGAATGTGTCCTGTCTAGTATAATGCTTCCCAGAATTCATACTGCCCAATTTATGATTGGACAGCAGCTTTCCTTATGGATGGGTAGCAATTACTGTCTTCCTAATTTCCTGTTTTATTCCTGAATTCTGGCCACTCTCCGGAATAGGCTCATGGTTTTCTGTCCAAGATACGTACCACCTCCAAGCTCTGTGACTTCGCCATGTACTGGAGAGCTGAAGGAAATGGGAGCATCTCAGGAAACTCAGATATCAGTGTGACCAGTAAAGTCTATGTGGAGAAACCCTGCTTTGGGAATTTTGCTTACCTATGGTTCTGGTGCTGTGAATATCTAGAAGGTCTTTGCCTTAGGCCACCCCTTTGTGAATCCTGAAGAAAAGAGTTTTCAAATGGAAATGAATAGGCATCACCTGTGGCTCTTTGTTTTATTGCTTTGTAAAGAGATGTGTCTGAATCAGCCCCTTGGCCCAGTGTGATTATTTGGAGAAGTAGATCAGTATTAACGGCAGGCCTATTTGATCATTCCTGGTTAACAGGAAGGGTTTCCAGGCCACCCTGACTTTAGGCAAATTAGAGGCAAGGGAGATTATTTTGGACACTGTCTTGGTATGCACCCCTCATGGAAACCTCAACCCAGAGGTTATGATGAGTGTCTATATAAAAGAAGATGAGGGCCATGTGGGAGTGTTTTGGTATTAATTGTGGTCAGTTGTGCGGCAGTAGGAAGAGATTCCTGGATCAACCTGGGCTTGAACTGGTGTGATTCCCCTTAGAGACTGAGTTTTGGAACTGAACTCAGAGAAGTATTACCATGAATTCTGTTGGGATTTTAGAAGGCCACGCATGAGAGTTGCCCTTGGAGACTGAGATTTAGGCCCAGGATGGCTTTCCACAGAGCACTGGGAATCTCAGCTAGGATATCACATGATTTCATTCTGAAAGACTTGGCAGCCATACTTGAGAGTCAAATAACACATGGAACTCACATTGTAGACCTCAATGGGCCAGGCTTCATTCGACCTTTTGGCCACTCTTTGGGAAGACTTGCCTGTGAGAGTTCTCCTGAGCTTTCATTGAAATGAGCTTCCTCACCATTTAATGGTTCCTGAATGAATTGAAATCCACAGTGACACCAACTTCATCCTTGAAAAATGGCTAGATAAATACCATGGAATATTTGAAATTCCCAAGAGCAGGTGGCACTGGAGAATCATTGGATGTTCTGTTGCTGATCATGAGTGTACCAGACAGTGCCTTGATTTACTGGGTTTCATGAAAATGGTGTAGAACAAAGATGCCAGTACGTTGGAACCTGCTTAGTAGTGGGCCTAGAGCAGTGGTTTGCAGGTGTATGATAAAACATCTGTGATGGGGCCACATGGATCTGCCATTGGCTTCCAAATGCCTTGTGACTGACATGGTGCAGCCAGCAGACCCTTATATGTAAAGGCATCTTGTTACATTGAGAGGTTTTAGGGCAATGTTCAGAATTGGGTTGCTACAGACAAGGAGGCAAGCTTTGTTGAATAGAAGCCTGGTTGGGGCGTTCTCCTGCACACCCTGACCCACCACACGTGAGAGTACTCCCTCCAGCACTGTGTCCCCGTTGAACTCATGGTATTTACTGAAGCCAATACCAAACTCCCAGTGCAGCAGTAAGAATCACCAGGAAAAGTGGAGGATGACCAAATGGCTTCTCAGTCCACACGAGGAGACACTTAGCTCCCAGTGGCCACAGTTTACCTACAATGAGGGAATTCAGAACTGCTGCCTCATGTTCACTAGAAAAGAAGAAACCCTGTCCTTCAGGTCACATAAATGCAGATCCAGCTTTGATTGTCTCACTACAAAGGAAGCTGAAGCTCTTGACAACAACATATATTACAAGGGCCCAACCTCAAAGGCAGTTTCTCAAAGAGTCATTAGGCCAGCAGAACTCCATATTTGTGGAGTATTTACCCTATCCCATACTTTTGGAAATTCCTCTACCGCCTCCAAGGCTATGAACTCCTGAGCATTTTCATTTCCACATATGTATTCACAGATTTTCTAACTCTTCTCCACTAATTGTGTCTTAATTGGGGCGAAGGTTATGTCAAGGCATTGTTCTGGATGAGAGTGGGATGATTTTTGTGTAGCACATATTTGCATACACATTAGATTCATTTTCATATTTTCCATTTGAAATACTGAATCCCTGACATTAACCCATAACCTACTAGACTCTGACTACTAATCCAAATATGATGGAGAACAAGAAACCTAACAGAATAGAAATACAGGCCGTTCATAGGAGGCATGGTGTATACTTGGACTTCCCTTCTGCTTTATCAAGGTTATGTGTTATAAATCTAGTCAACTTTTCATTGTAATAGTTCTCCATGAGTTTTTAAAGTTAACACATATGTAAATTTCTGTCTCCCATTCTCTGTAGCCTATTCATCACATGTATTTTTTATGCATATTTAGAATACTACCTGGTATCACAAGTACATTTTTGTAAGCTCGCTGATTTTGAAAGATACATATTTTGAAAAGATATCAATCCCCCTAAATCATGATGGAACTGAAAATAAAACCTATTGGTGAATTTCCTAGATGAACAACATTATATATAAATCGATGTTCAGTAAAATGAATATTTTTGGATATGTGGATGATATGTATTACACGGTGAATTTCGATTAGCATATATATTGCTACATTATAATGTCTGTGTGTGTCTTTCTATATATATATATATATATATATATATATATATATATATATATATATACTGTCCAGATTTTTCAAAATATGAAATATATGTTTCTTATTATACACTCCCTAAATTCACTCATGTTTCTATATGTGGTTTATAATCAACTTTTCACAAGATAATTCTCAGAAATATTCATCTGCCTGAAATACATATTTATTTCCTAGTACTGAAAACTAACTTCAGTGAATGGAGGTTACAAATCCTAATATTTTTACAGTAATTGAATCAGTTAAACATCAATGCAAGTAGAATCCTAAGGGACATGATGTGTATTTTGAAGTTCATTTTTATTCAATATTGGTACATTATTATTTTTTCAGTTTATGGACATCATAGGATATATCATTTCATCCACAAGTTCAAAAATTTATAGGCATTTGTTTCACTTTCAATCACTTCCTGCTTCAGAACACATGTATTCCTCTAAGTTTCTTGACTGGTCTTTTCATGAGATTTCATACCAAACACATTAATTTTGATTTCCATAATCACTTTTGAAGCAAAACTCACATACCATTCATATTAATTATCACTCTGATATTACCATTAGATGTATAACTGGTTTTAATGAATAATTGTATGTCAATATAAGATTTCTTACATCTTTTCAGATATCAATTCTATCCATTATTTAAAGTGGAACCAGTTATATTATTTATTCATACTATGGTCTATTCATGCATTATCTCTATATTCATAGACACAGTGTACACCTCTTTGTACCCCCAATACTAATTTATACGTCTTCAAAATATTGCTCTCTGAAATGGTGGATGTGGACTCATGTCACCTGATCTTCATATACATTTAATCACAGAAATATTCTGGACACAAAATGCAAAGGTCACACTTATGATTGTATTAAAGCCCAAATGGAAAGAAAACATGGATTACTAAAAACATCCATGTCCAGGTTCCCTAATGCTCTCAAATGTCAATCCTATTGGTGACTACATATGTGTTTCTTCTTAAAATTATATATTCAAACTCAACCCAATTGAAAATGTCTAATCCTATCCCTCATTTTATACTTTGCCTGATTTCATAATGTCTCTATTGCTATCTGCTTTCCTACATATATTCCCCAGTTCATCATTGTGACTGACTCTTCACATGTGCTGGCATTTACATTCACACTCAAATAAATAACCTATTGCTAAAGAACTTTTGTTCCAAATCCTATACTCACTCTTTTTCCTAAACATACTAACTATCTTCTTTATCCTACCGAGTATCCCTTTTTGACTGGATGTTCTCTTCTACATTCAATCATTCAAGTAACAAGGTCTTATGCTATTGTATATTGATTTATCTGAGACATCGGTGCAGAATGTAATTCAACGCTAAGTATCACAATCAAGGGCCCAATGCCCTTCTGGGCTTCAAATCTTACTTAGATTTCTTTTTTCATACATATATTTCATCTCTATATTCTTAAAATAATCACAAGTTTCCAATACCATTATTCATGCAGCAGAATAATTCCTAACCAAAATGGAACATGTTATTAACACTAACCATACACTGTTTGTGTTAATAACATGTTTACAGAAGAGCAGGGACAGTGTTGATCTTACAATACAGGAATGTAGTGGATCTTCCATCTGCTGAGAACCTCAAAGCGCCATGCAGAAATGATCCCTGGAGAAGATGTAGGCAGGTATGAAGGACCTGAGAGAGCAAAAGTCATCTTCCATCGCAAACAACCTGGTCAGGATGAAGGGATGTTTCTGAATCAGCCTCTCTCATCTTAATGTAGAGAATATGGACCAAACCAAGACTATGTGGAGAGCTGTTCATGGTTCCCTATGGTTGACATACCATTCTAACTTGTGAAAGTGTCACAGGAAGTAGGGGCAGCCTCCATCTCATGGGACCGTTGAAAGAAACTCTTAGGACAAAGTGGTTGCCGAGGCAGTGATCTCATTCAGTTTCTGAAGAAAGTGACCTCAACTCACTTCCTTATTGATGGAACTCTCTGAACATGGGATCCAGGACGCCAGGCACCCAGATCCAGTCCCAGTCCCAGTCCCAGTGGTCTCACTTGTTTGGATTTACCAAGGACAGAATCAGTCTTTCTTGGTACCTCCTAAGGTTAGGAGGCCAAATGCCTGGAAAACTCGGAAGACGGGCTTTTCCTGGAAAAGCAGGCAGCGGCTCACTCCTGTTTCCTGACAACTTCACAGAGTTGGCCAAGGAGACCAGATATGAGACAGGACAGGACATTTTGGGGGAACATGGTATGGCCCACCAGTCAGAGGATACTCCGGATAGTCTCATACCTATTTGGGGGAAGAAGGTGTCATTGTCGTTGTGGGTGTGGGTTTGTGGTTTTGTCTCATGTTCTGAGAATAGGAAGGAAAGTCAGTTTGTTTGGTTTGGAGTGAACTGTTTTTAGTAAGTCATTTGACAAGGCAAGTGTTTCTGGGTCTGTGTATCACACTGTGTCCGTGGTTGTAGACATTAGAAAAGAGAATGCATCAATGGATATGTCCTGTCTAGTAGAAAGCTTCCCAGGATTCATCCTGCCCATTTTATGAATGGACTGTGGATTGCCTTATTAATGGGCAATACCTGCTACCTTCCTAACTTGCTGTTTTCTTCCAGAATTCTGGACACTCTCCAGAAAAGGCTCATGGTTTTGTGTCTAAGTTATGTACAACCTCCAATCTCTGTGACAAGGCAATGTTCTGGATAGCTGAAGGAAATGACGAGCATCTGAGAAAACTCAGATATCAGTTGACCAGGAAAGTCTCAGTGGAGAAACCCTGCTTTGGGCCATTTGCTTACCTATTGTTCTGTTGCCCTGAGAGTCAGGAAGTCTTTGTCTCACGCCACCCCTTTGTGAATCCTGAAGAAAATAGTTTTCAAATGGAAATAAATAGGCTTCACCTTTGGCTCTTTCATTAATTGATTTGGAAAGAGTTGTGTCTGAATCAGCCTCTTGGCCCAGTGTGATTCTTTGACTTAGATTCTCAGCACCTGATGGATCTAAAGAAAGATCCCATGTGTGCATCCAAATCAAAAATGGCAAAAAGAGCTGTCATTGTGGATGAAGTCTCTTGCCTTCCTCTGTAAGGTTCCTGAATTCCATCAAGTGAGAATAGGGATCATTTGGGTCAGATGAGTTCATCAAAGCCCTTCAGAGGCTATCCCGTAGGTGCTTAGGTTTTCTCATCACTCCAATTCACATAAAGTATCTTTAACCAACACTCAATAGGCCTCAAATGGGAAAAGTGGTGCAGTATTACGGGCAGGCCTTTTTGATCACTCCTGGTACAAAAGAAGGGTGTCCAGGCCACCCTGAATTTAGGCAAATGAGGAGCAACGGAGCTTATTTTGGACACTGTCTTGGGCTGCGTCCCTCATGGACACCTCCAGCCAGAGGTTATGATGAGTGTCAATATGGAAGAAGATGAGGGCCATGTGGGAGAATTTCGGTTTTATTGTGGTCATTTGTGTGGCAGTTGGAAGAGATGACTGGGTCCACCTGGGCTTGAACTCTGGTGTGATTCCCCTTAGAGACTGAGTTCTGGAACTCACCTCAGAGAAGTATTGCCATGAATTGTGTTGGTATTTGAGGAAGCCATGCATGAGAGTCATGCTTGGAAACTGAGATCAAGGCCCAGGGTAGCTTTCCACAGGGCACTCTGATCTCAACCAGGATATCACATGATTTTATTCTGAAAGACTTGGAAGCCATTGTTGAGAGTCAAAACAGACAATGACATCACATTTTAGACCTCAATGGCCCTGGCTTCATGTGACCTTTTGGCCACTCTTTGGGAAGCCTTGCCTGTGACAATTCTCCAGAACTTTCATTGAAATGAGCTTCCTCAACATTTAATGGTTCCTGAATGAATTGAAACCCACAGTGCATCCAACTTTATCCTTGAATAATGGCTAGATAAATACCATGAAAATTTTCAATTTCCCATGACCAGGTGGCACTGGAGAACCATTGGATATTCTGTTGCTGATCATGAGTGTACCAGACAGTGCCTTGATTGATTGGGTTTCATGAAAATAAGTTGGAGCCTGCTGAGTAGTTGTTCTAGAGTAGTGGTTGGCAGGTGTGTGAAAAACATCTGTGGTGGGGCCATGTGGATCTGCCATTGGCTTCCAAATGGCTTGTGACTGACATGGTGCAGTCAGAAGACCCTCCTATGGAAAGGCATCTTGTTATATGGTGAGGTTTCAGGGCAATGTTTACAATCAGGTTGCTATGTTTAAGGGGGCAAGCTATGTGGGATAGAAGCCTGGTCGGTGCATTCTCCTGCATACCCTGACCCACCACGCCTGACAGAACTTGCTCCAGCACTGTGTCCCAGTTGTACTCCTTAGATTCCATGAAGCAATTACTAAACTCCCAATGCAACAGCAATAAACACATATAGAATCCTACCTGGTACCACACCTACATTCTTGTGAGGTGAACGACTTGGCAGATACAAATTGTGAGAAAAGATCACTCCTCCTAAACGCCATTGGAACTGAAAATATAACCAATGGGTGAGCTTCCTAGTTTTACAACATTATACATAAATCCATGTTCAGTAAAATGAATATCTTAGATCTGTGAATGATATATATTTCATGATGAATTTCGAATAGCATATATATTGCTAGTTTTTAATGTGTTTGTGTGTATGTATATATATGTGTATATATATACATACACACATTCTCCAGATTTTTCAAAATACGAAATATTTGTATCTTAATATACACTCCCTTAATTCATTCATATTCATGTATGTGGATTTATGATCATCTTTTCTAAATATTATTCTCAGAAATATTCATCCACCTGAAATACTTTTTTCTTTTTTGTACTGAAAACTAACTTCAGTGAATGTTGCATACAAATCCTAATATATCTAGAGTAACTGACCCAGTTTAACCTCAATGCAAGAAGATTCATATGGAACATGATGTGTATTTTGATGTTCATTTTAATTCAACACTGGTACATTACTATTTCTTCAGTTTATGCACATAATAGGATATATATTTCATCAAAAAGATCACAAAATTATAGGCATTTTTTCACTTTCAATCACTTCCTACTTTAGAACACATGTATTCTTCCATATTTCTTAACTGGTCTTCTCAAGATTCTTTTTTCCAAACACATTATTTTCGATTTTCATAATCACATTGAAGCAAAACTCACACACCCTTCATGATAAACCATAACCCTAATATTAACATTGATGTATAACTTGTTGGAATGAATGATTGTATATCAATATAAGATTTTTCATATTTTCAGATATCAATTCAATCCACCATTTAAAGTGGAACCAGTTATATTATTTATTCACAGTTGGTCTATTCATGCATTATCTCTATATTCATAGACACAGGGTACACCTGTTTGTACCCCAAATACTAATTTATAAGTCTTCAAAATATTGCTCCCAAAAATGGTGGAAGAAATACTTATGTCACCCGATCTATATATACATTTTATCACAGTAATATTCTGGACACAAAATTCAAAGGTCAAACTTATATTTGTACCAAAGCCTAATTGGAAAGCGAACATGGATTACTAAACTCATCAATGTCCAATTTGCCTAATGCTCTCAAATATCAATCCTATTGATGACTACATATTCGTTTCTTCCTAAGATTATATATTCAAACTCAACCCTGTTGAAAATGTCTAATCCTATCACTGACTTTATACTTTGCCTGATTTTGTAATGTCTGTATTGATATCTGCTTTCCAACATATTTTCTCCAATTCATCATTGTGACTGACTCTTCACTTGTGTTGACATTTACATTCACTCTGTAACCGAAACCCTATTGCTAAAGAACGTTTGTTCCAAATTTTATTGGAACACTCACTCTTCTTCCTAAACCTACTGACTATCTTCCTAATTTTACCGACTATCACTTTTGAATGGATGTTCTCATCTACATTCAATCATCCAAGTAAATGTAGGGCAAGTGTCAGAGGATGAGACCACCAAGAGACTATCTCATGCAACAGAAAGGGTTTATTTGGGGTCCAGCATGCTGGGGCTCAGAGCTCACTTGAATAGAGCAGAGAGCACTGAGAACATCTTAAGCAGAGCTTATATAATTTTCTTGGAGAGGGCAGGGAGGGAAGTTTATTGATGGGTCAGGGCGAGTTAGCGGTTTGTGTGTAAACGCGTGAGGGAGTACATTCTGCAGTTTGGCAGTTGGGGACAGCACATTCTGGGAACAAGATTAGGAAACATTTCTCAACATTTCAACAGTGTTTTGTTAAGCATACAGAAAAACAGGAAGTGACAAGTACATATTTTATTAACATTTCATTCCCCACTTCTTCTTCTGGCTACTTTTAATCATAAAAGTGATTGTTGGGGGGTGTCACATTTTATGTATGCTAGTGGGGTATTAACATAAGTTTAACTTGTCCAATTTGAGCTTGGAGAAAAGAAATTACATGGTTGAGAAACAGGGTTTTATAGTAAGCAATAAAATGAGGATTATTTTTGGACCGGCCAGGGTTGATTAAAATGTAGTTAACCAGGGGGACTGTGTAAACCAAGACTCAAACCACCAATTTTGGGTGTCTATCTCTCTTTGATGCTCTTCAAGGCATCTTTTTAATTTACTCATAGAGTTTGTTACAACTCCAGTATGGTCGACATGAAGAAAAAAAAAAATTCTTTCCTCAATGCAGCACAAAGGCTCCCTTCTCTCATGAAATAGAGGTCCAACCCTCGACTTTTCTGTAAAACAACTTCAAAGAGAGAGGTAAAAGATTCCTGCAAAGCTGTGATGGAATTTTCTAATATCTTTAAGTTTTGATCTATTGCTGCTTCTAATTGGGTCATTTGTTGTGTCCCATGGACCAGGGCAGTGGTTCCTGTGCGAACCCGGGCAGCAACTCCTATTCATAATAGAATGGCTAAGGTGAGAGATATATGTTCCCAACTGAACCGGGTTGTATGCCCCTCTATTTGATCTACAAATGAACCTGCATCATAACTGATCACTCTGGCTAACATCTGCACCATTACACAATTAATCACTTCTGTTGACCATTTCATAAAAACATAAACAACGTTTAAGTATATAGAATTATATTGTTGTAGGGACGGACAAGGCAAGGCACCTAAGATAGCACCAAAGACAAGGAAACAGTCATATTTGGTTGCAACCAGATTCAGAGGGCATTGCTTCTGTTGTAATCAATTAATCCCCTGAAACCCAAGTTTAGGTAGTTTCAGAATTTTGTACCCAACATGTAAGGGAAGGGGCTCTGAAGTTCACAGTCTGCAGAAGTTCACAAAGAGCAGTTTTTGTTTCTGATTTTTCCTCAGTTCTGGGCAAGTTAAATTTTCAAGGACACCTGGGTGGGGGAGAGCTTTTTTTTTCCTTTTTTTTCCCCCTGCCAGCTGTTTCCATGGAGCCCACTTTGTAACTTATCCATCTTAGAAATGTAGCCATCTCTATGAAGCCCCAGCTCAAGGCCAGAGGCCTTGATCACATATGTTGTGAAAAACTAGTAAGGGTGTGTGTAGCTCAGGAGTGCTGATTTTTTTCAGACAGTTGCCAGGTAGACCAGGGCAACACGAAAAGAGGAAGTTTATCTACGCTGAACTCTTTTATAGGGACTCTTTTGCTGAAAGTCCTAAAGTTAGCCATAGTGAAAACTTCTGGATAAGGTCAGTTAAGACTTTCCTGTGGGCCTGGTACAGAGGAGGAAGACGGGGAATGCAGGGCTGAGCGCAGCTCTTTGGATCTGAGAATGAGGAAGGAGAGATGTAAAGGAATAATGGAAAAGGGTTTTGAGATCTTCCTAGCAACAAAAACATGAGTAGTAGAACGGGTAGAACAGAGGGGGAGATGGGAGTGAGTATTCCAAAAAGCCTGTAAGGGACTTTAAATTCTTAGTAACCTGTTTTCAGTGATGACAAAGCAACTTTAAAGGCCATTTTCATTACATCTTGGATATGGGTCTGAGGGTCTTCTCAGCTGGTTTGAGCTTTGGGTTAGCTGGTAAGAGGACCTGGTGGGACCCAGTGTGGGCACTGACAGGAGAAGAGAGGAGTGAGTGAGTGGAGGATTACCTCAGTACCTGCTACCTCAGCAAGGGGCAATGGTCTGAGAAACGGTGGAGGTTTGGGTTTTTAATATAGTAATTGGAGGGGAGAAATCAAGTTGATGATGTGGGAGTGACAACAGAGAGTCTAGAGCAGAAGGCTGAGGGTGAGCATGTATTGGAGAAGCATAGTTCACGATGTGAGCAAAGGAGAGAAAAGGCCTCCACATAGAGGAATCTCCTTTCACCCTTTTGAGCACTTGCAGAAGTTAAAAAGGTCACACAGAATTTGAGGATCTAGAGTCCCCTCTGGGGGCCATCAGTTTTGGTTGTCTAATTGGTAATATGGCCAATGCTGTGTACAGAATTTGATGAGGAGTTTGGGTTCCATGTGGCAGTCCCTGTATGCTCACATCCCCATGACGTACAGAAGATGTCGGCATTCCCAGCACACAGCTTTGACTGTTTGTGGCTTTGATAGTACACTGGGCAAACATAGTAATCTAGGCTAGCCAACCAGCATCTGGCTCGCGTGTCCCTACATCAATAATGTTTGTTTCCATTATCTTTTTTATGGAAGGAATTTAATGGAATTTTAGTGGGATCCTCTTCATTAGGGATATCCCAATAGGGAAGACCTATACGCAGCTGACAAATGTCTGGCTGGAGAGATGGCCACCAGGTCCCTAAGGGGGCTGTATGCAAGATAGACCATACTTCCTTTCCAGTAGGATTCGTGATCAGCCATCGCTGCTGAACAGGCTTATGAGGGTTAGGACTACTGGTGGTCAAGGGGAGAGTCTATAGCCTTATCCACACAGCGAATCCACAATTTGAAAGGGTTTCCAGTCTTTTCCAGTTTCCAGACAGAGTCTGGACAGGGCACAGGCTTGAGATGAGAGGTAGGGATCCAGGAAGTGATTTTGACTACCTTTACCCTGTAGGTGTTATAAGTAGCACCTGGTATGGTCCTTTTCAGCGGAGTTCCAGGGATGACACCAGATGTCGTCTTACATAGATGAAGTCTCTACTTGATATCGCTGTAGAGTCCCCTCAACCCCAGGTTGGTAGGCAGTGGCCATCTGTTTTCACAGGTATCTCTGAGTTCTTTCAAGAGCTTTAAGTCTGTTAAGCAAGGGGGTGTGGAAGGAATCGTTAGGTCTTAGAGTTGGGGTAGGACCCTTACTGGAGGAGGGACACCATAGAGAATTTCACAGGGTGTGAGGTTACACAAAGAAATAGATTGAGTATTTCTTGCATGAAACAGTAGATAAAGCAGGAGCATAGTCCAATCTTTTATGCCGGTCTCTAAGCTTAATTTCATTATGGTCTCTTTAATGGTTCTATTCATTCTTTCTACCTGTCCTGAACTCGGGGGTCTGTAAACACAATGTAACTTCCAATTAATTTCCAGGGTCCTTGCTAACCTCTGAGTTACCTGGACCACGAACGCTGGTCCATTATCAGACCCTATTACTTTAGGCAGGCCGTACCTTGGAAAAATATCTTCCAGGATCTTCTTGACCACCATTTGCGCTGTTTCATTTTTTTTTTCTTTTCTTTTTTTTGGGGGGGGAAGGCTTCAATCCATCCTGAAAATGTATCTACAAAGACTAGGAGATATTTAAGTCCATTCCTTGCTGGCTTAATTTCAGTAAAGTCCACTTCCCAGAATTGTCCTGGTCTGGTTCCTCGTAGGTGCTTTCCTGCAGGAAGCTTGGAAGGGTAAGAATTAACCAATTGATGGACCCAACAGACTTTTGTTATCCATTCAGTTGTTTCCTTTCACTGTGAGTCGGTTAGTGGAAAACTCTGTTTTTGATCCTTCAAAAATGAATGCAGTTTCTTTGAACCAAGGTGAGTTATTTGATGTACATTTTCTACTGACATAGTTAGAGCCGTGATTATAGGAGTTTTTACTGAAGGATTTAGAAATTCCACTTGGGGGCCTTCAGGGTTAAAAGTTATTTTGGCCCAGAGCTTTGTGAGCAGATCTCTGCCAATCAATGGGGCCATGCATTCTGGGATTACTTGGAAGGAGTGATGGATTTTTCCTTTCCCCTGGTCCATGGTCCTCTTAGTTGTCCAAGCCCGATATTTACTGCCATTAGCCCCGTGAATTAGAGACCTTTTATTTGATAGAGGTTCCAATGGGGCCTTAAAGGCAGAATATATTGCCCCTGTATCCACTTCAATGTATACTGGGGTGCCCTCCACTTCAAAAGTTAACCTGAGCTCGAGGAGAGGATCTGAGCCCCGACTTTCTTAGTAATCCTACAGAGTCAGAATGTCCAGCTGGCCTGGCTGTCTCTTTCTAGGACACTCTTTAGCCCAGTGTCCTTTTTTTTTAGAGTAGGCACATTGAATTGAGGCCAGGGGTGGCCTCTAGTGTGGTCCCCGGTGTCCCTTCCTGTCTCCATGTTTCTTAATTTCTGGTCTATTTGTTGTTGTGACCAGGACCTTAGTCAATGCTTTAGTCTGTCTTTTGTTTCTTTTTTCCTCCCTTTGCTCCATACTCTTCCTCAGTTTCTCTCTTATAGTATACCTTCTTGGCTTCTCTGACTAAACCTCTCAAAGTCATATCTTGTAATCCATCTAAGCATTGTAACTGTCTTTTAATATCCAGAACAGCTTGCCCAATAAAGGCCACCATGACAGATGCCTTTTGATTCTCTGCCTGAGGATCGAAAGGAGTAAATCTCCCATATGCCTCCATAATTCTCTGTAGGAACATGAAGGGACATTCATCAGTCCCTTGAATAATCTCTCTTACCTTGGCCAAAATAGTTGGTCGCCTAGCGGCCACTAAGATACCCACTATTAGAGCCCAGCAATAAGAGGAAGGATGCTCATTACCTTCACAGGTTTTGGGGTCCCAGTTGGGTCTGTGCAAGGGAAAGGCGGCTTTGCATATGTTGGGAAGTTTTGTCGGTCACCCATCTGGTCCAAGAATATTTTTTTCTAGAATCCAGGAAGATTCTCTTTTGTTCCTCTGTCATGAAGAGAGTCCCTAGGAGTTGTTCGCTGTCATCCCAAGTAGGCTGGTGTGAAAACATCAATGAGTCAACCACACCTGAGACCCAGGTGGGGTCCTCGGTAAAAAGGGGATTGTTATTTTTCCAGTTATTTAGGTCTGAAGAGGAGAAAGGTAAAAACTGGTAGGCTTGCATTTTTCCCCCATGGTTGTCATCAATCATTGTTCCTTAGAAATGGAGAGGGAGCATCATGGGAGTTCCAGTGATTTCAATCATTCAACGCCGGCAAATTCCTTTAGCCAGGCCAGCATCCTCCAGGGGAGGAGGGGCTGTGTTTGCCGCAGGGGAGTTATTTGGAGTGCGCTGGGCTCGCTTAGCTTCCTCCAATGGCGAACAGGCTGAGTCAGCAGCAGGGGAATTACTTAGAGGGTGTTGCGGGTTGGGGGACGAGGGCAGGGAATAAGTAGTAGGACGAGAGTCCAGTAGAGTCAAATCTTGTGACTCAGGGAGAACAGAGGTTGAAGGAGGAGGAGGAGCAGAAGGTTTGAGAGAGCATGAGGGAAGGAGTAGGAGCGGGGGCAGGGGCAAGGAAAAGCTTCACACATGGAGGAGGAGAATCGCAGAGGTCCTGCAAAGTTAAGATATATGTCTCTTGATCCTGATGTCTATGTGGCGCTGGCTGAAAGTCAATATCTCTGACTTTTTAAATTAGTGGGAAGTAGAAAGATCCTTCTAGGGGCCATCTGAATCAAAAGGTGGGCCATTCTGAGGCACAGAGAGTCTGCCAGGTCCAGCGTTTTACTGAAAAAGAAAGATTCTGAGCCCTTAAGCGGACTTTGGTGCAATGATCAAGGGTCAGGGAAAGAGGCATTGAAGTGCACTATCCCATTATGAAAGATAAACAATCAGTAAATGCAACGACACACGACACAGACAAGACAATACAATAAAGACAGGCAATGGACGTCCAACACTGAGACCAGGACTGAGTAGCCGGCAAAACCCCATGGGCTGGCAATACCGAATCTGAAACAAAATATCACTGAGTCAAGGAGACTATTGTTCCTCGATTTCCCGAGTTCTCTGGGGACTCCCCCAGTGACGTGGCCTGTGGCTCTATGACATGTCTGTCAGCCATCGTCAGAGAGAGCTCACACTCTTCATCAACAGCCATTTTGCCAAGCCCTAACCTGAAACCTGAAACCAGAAAGAGGCGCCTTACATACCCCGAGAGGAGCCCTTTGGTGTCTCTCATCTGCCGCTGCTGGATCTCGGTGGAACCTCCATATGTAAATGTCGGGCGAGCGTCCGGGGAAGAAACCACCAAGAGACTGTCTCATGCAAAAGCAAAGCGTTTATTATGGGTCCAGCATGCTGGGGCTCAGAGTTCACTTGAATAGAGCAGAGAGCCCTGAGAACAGCTTAAGCAGAGCTTATATACTTTCCTTTGAGAGGGCAGGGCAGGATGTTTATTGATGGGTCCGGGCGAGTGAGCTGTTTGTGGGCAATCGGGTGAGGAAGTACTTTCTGCAGTTTGGCAGTTGAGGACAGCACATTCTGGGAACAAGATTAGCAAACAGTTCTCAAGATTTCAACAGTGTTTTATTAAGCATACAGAAAACAGGAAGTGATAAGTACCTATTTTATTAACCTTTCACTACCGACTACACTTTGCCAGATTTCCTAATGTCTCTATTTATATCTGCTTTCCTACATATTTTCCCCAGTTCATCATTGTGACTGACTCTTCACATGTGGTGACATTTACATTCACTCTATACCCGAAACCCTATAGCTAAAGAACTTTTGGTCCAAATCCTATGCTCACTCTCCTGTCTAAACCTACCAACTATCTTCCTAATCCTACCGATTATCCCTTTTTGACTGGAAGTTCTCCTTGACAATCAATCATCCAAAATACACGGACATTTGCCATTGTATATTGATGTAGCTGAGACATCTGTGAAGAAAATAAATCAAAGCTCAGTATCACAATCAAGGTCCCAATGCTCTTCTGGGCTTCAAATCTTAAATAGATTTCTGTTTTTATACTTATGTTTCACCTATATATTCTTGTAAATATCGCAGGTTTCCAATACCATTATTCATCCAGCAGAATGATTCCTAATGCAAATTGAACCTGTTATTAAGCCTAACCATACATTGTTCCCTCAATATAACTTTACAGAAGAGCAGGGACAGAGTATGTCCTACAATACAGGAATGTAGGGGAACTTCCTATTGCTAAGAAACTCAAAGGTACATGCAAAAATGATCCCTGGAGAAGTTGTAGGCAGCTATGAAGGAACTGAGTGAGCAAAAGTCATCTTCTCTTGCAAACAACCTGGTCAGGATGAAGGGATATGTCTGAATCAGCCTCTCTCTTCTTAATGTAGAGAATAAGGACCAAACCAGGCTGTGTGGAGAGCTGTTCCCGGTTGCCTATGGTTAATATACCATTCAAACTTGTGAAACTGTCACAGGAAGTAGGGGCAGCCTTCATTTCAGGGGACCCTTGGAAGCAACTGTTAGGACAAAGTGGTTACAAAGGGTGTGAGCTCATTCAGTTCCTGAAGGAAGTGACCTCAGACTTCACCTCACATCCTTGGTGATAGCACTCTCTGAATTTGGGATCAAGGAATCCAGGCACCCAAATCCCATTCCAGTCCCAGTATCAGTGGTCTCACTTCTTTGGATTTACCAAGGACAGAATCAGTCTTTGTTGGTACCTACTGATATGAGGATTGCCAAAAGCCAGGAAAGCTCTGAAGAGTGGCCTTTCCTGAGAAAGCAGGTAGTGGATCACCGCTGCCTCCTGACAACTTTACAGAGTTGGCCAAGGAAACCAGATCTGAAACAGGACAGGCAATTTCGGGGGAACATAGTTTGGGCCAATAGTCAGAGGACACTCTGGATAGTCAGAGACCTACTTGGGGAAAGAAGGTGCTTTGTGGGTGTGGGTGTGTGTTTGTGCTTTTGTCTCATGTTCTCAGAATAGGTAGGAATGGCGGTTTGTTTGGTTTGGAGTGAACTGTTTCTAATAAGTGATTTGATAAATCAAGTGTTTCTATGTCTTTGTATCCCATTGTGTCCGTGGTTGTAGACGTTAGAAAAGAGAATGCATGAATGGATGTGTCCTGTCTGGTAGAAAGCTTCCCAGCATTCATCCAGCCGAATATATGAATGCACTGCGGCTTCCCTTATCATTGGGCAACACCTGCTATTTTCCTAAGTTCTGGTTTTATTTTTGAATTCTGGCCACTCTCCAGAATAGGCTCATGGTTTTGTGTCCAAGAGAAATACCACCTTCAAGCTCTGTGACATGACCATGTACTGGATAGCTGAAAGGAATGGCGAGCAACTAAGAAATCTCAGATATCAGTGTGACCAGTAAAGTCTCAGTGGAAAAACTGTGTTTTGGGCCTTTTGCTTACCTTTTGTTCTATTCCCCTGTATGTCAGGAATTTCTTTGCCTCAGGCCACACCTTCGTGAAGCCGGAAGAAAACATTTTTCAAATGGAAATGAATGGGCCTCACCTGTGGCTCTTTGCCTAATTGCTTTAGAAAGGGGTGTGTCTGAATCAGCCTCTTGGCCCTGTGTGAGGCTGTGGCTTAGATTCTTAGCACCTGATCGATATAAAGAAAGATCCTATGTGTGAATCCAAAACCAAAATGCCCAAAAGAGGAGTCATTGAGGATAAAGTCTCTTGCCTTCCACTGTAAGGTTCCTGACCTCCATCAAGTGAGAATAGGGATTCTTTGGGTCAAATGATTTCTTCAAAGCCCTGCACATGCTAGCCCAGAGGTGCTTGGGTTTTCTTATGACTCCAATTCACATAAAGATTCTAAACCCCACTGTCAGTAGGCCTCAAATTGGAGAAGCAGAGCAGTATTACGGCAGGCCTATTTGATCACTCCTGGGTTACAGGAAGGGTGTCCAGGCCACCCTGACATTAGGAAAATAAGGGGCAAGGAAGCCTATTTTGGACAATGTCTTGGGCTGTGTCCTTCATGGAAACTTCCAGCCAGAGGTTAAGATGAGTGTCTATATGCAATAAGATGAGGGTCATGTGGGAATGTTTTGGTTTAATTTTGGTCATTTGTGTTGGGGTTGGAAGAGATGAGTAGGTCAACCAGGACTTGAAATCTGGTGTGATTCCCCTTAGAGACTGAGTTAAGGAACTGAACTCAGAGAAGTATTGGCATGAATTGTGTTGAGTTTTTAGGAGGCCACACATGAGACTCGCCCTTGGAAACTGAGACCTAGGCCCAGGGTGGCTTTCCACAGAGCACTGGGAATCTCACCCAGGATATCACAAGATTTTATTCTGAAAGACTTGGCAGCCATAGTCAAAACACACATAGACCTCACACTGTAGACCTCAATGGGCCTGGCTTCAAGTGACCTTTTGGCGACTCTTTGGGAAGACTTGCCTGTGAGTGTCCTCAAGAGATTTCATTGAAATGAGCTTCCTCACAATTTAATGGTTCCTAAATGAATTGAAACCCACAGTGCCTCCAACTTCCACCTTGAAAAATGGCTAGATAAATACCATGAAATTTTTGAAATTCCTATGACCAGGTGGCACTGGAGAACCTTTGTATGCCCTGTTGCTGATCATGAGTGTACCAGAAAGTGCCTTTATTGACTGAGTTTCATTAAAATGGTGTAGAACAGAGATGCCAGTAAGTTGGATACTCCTCAATTGTAGGCGCAAGCTGTGGTGTGCATGTTTGTGATAAAACATCCGTGTTGGGGCCATGTGGATCTGCCATTACTTCCAAATGGCATGTGACTGACGTGGTGCAGCCAGGAAACCCTTATATGTAAAGGCATATTGGTATATGGAGAATTTTTAGGGCAATGTTCAGAATCAGGTTGCTATGGACAAGGGGACAATCTATGTGGGCTAGAAGCCTGGTTGGTGCATTCTCCTGCAGACCATGACCCACTACACATGACAGAACTCCCTTCAGCACTTTGTCCCAGTTCAACTCCTTGTATTTCGTGTAGAAAATACCAAACTCCCAGTGCAGCAGCAAGAAACACCACGAAAAGTAGAGAATGACCAAATGCCTTCACAGTCCACACGGGGAGACACTTAGACCCCAGTGGTCACAGTTTACTTACAAAGAGAGAATTCAGTACTGTAGCCTAGTGTTCATTGGAAAATAAGAAACCACGTCCTCCAGGTCACATAGATGTAGACCCAGCTCTGATGGTCTCACTAGAAAGAAAGCTGAAGCTCCTGACAACAACATATATTTTGAGTTCCCAACCTCAGAGGCAGTTTCTCAAGAAGTCTTTAGGCCAGAAGAGCTCCAAGTTTGTGGAGTGTTTACCTTGTCCCTTACATTTGGAAACTCCTCTACCACATCCAAGGTTGTGAACTCCTTTGAATTTTCCATTCCAGATATATATTCACAGATTTTCCAACTCTTCTCCTCTAATTGTGTCTTATTTGGGGCAAAGGTAATGTGAAGCGATTGTTCTGGATGAGAGTGGGAAATTTATTGTGTAGCCCATATTTGCATGCACATTGGATTCATTTTCCTTTTTTCCATTCAAAATACTGAATCCCTGACACTAACCCATACCCTACTAGACTCTGACTACTAATCCTACTCTGATGGAGAATAATAACACAAACAGAATAGAAATACAAGCCGTTCAGAGTAGGCATGGTGTATAGTTGGACTTGCCTTTTGCAAGATAAAGGGTAGGTGTTATATATCTAGTCCATTTTTCATTGAAATAGTTCTCTATGTGTTTTTTTCCTTTAATTTTTATTGTTGGTTGTTCAAAACTTTACCTATTGCTTGACATATCATATTTCACACTTTGATTCAAGTGGGTTATGAACTCCCATTTTTACCCCGTATACAGGTTTCAGCATCACATCTGTTACACATCCACTGTTTTAAGTATTGCAATAGTAGTGTCTGTTGTAGTCTGCTATCTTTCCTATCCTCTACTATCCCTCATCCCCTCCCCTCCCATCTTCACTCTCTACCCCATCTACTGTAATTCATTTCTCCCCCTTGTTTTTTTTCCACCTTTCCCCTCACTTCCTCTTGTATGTAATTTTGTATAACCATGATGGTCTCCTTCCATTTCCATGCAATTTCCCTTCTCTTTCCTTTTCTCTTCCACCTGTCACCCCTGTTTAATCTTAATCTTCTTCTCATGCTCTTCCTCCCAACTCTGTTCTTAGTTACTCTCCTTATATCAAAGAAAACTATTGGCATTTGTTTTTTTAGGGATTGGCTAGCTTCAATTAGCATTATCTGTTCTAATGCCATCTATTTCCCGGCAAATTCTATGATTTTGATATTTTTTAATGCAGAGTATTACTCCATTGTGTATAAATGCCACATTTTTTTTTCCATTCGTCTATTGAAGGGCATCTAGGTTGGTTCCACACTCTTGCAATTTTGAATTGTGTTGCTATGAACATCAATGTAGCAGTGTCCCTGCAGCATGCACTTTTTAGGTCTTAGGGAATAGACCGAGAAGGGGAACAGCTGAGTCAAATGGTGGTTCCATTCCTAGCTTCCAAGAAATCTCCATACTTCTTTCCAAATTGGCTGCACCAATTTGCAGTCCCACCAGCAATGTACAGGTGTACCCTTTTCCCCACATCGTCGCCAGCACTTGTTGTTTGACTTCATAATGGCTGCCAATCATACTGGAGTGAGATGGTATCTTAGGGTGGGTTTGTTTTCCATTTTTCTGACTGCAAGAGATGGTGAGCATTTTTTCATGTACTTATTGATTGATTGTGTGTCCTCATCTGAGAAGTGTCTGTTCAGGTCCTTGGACCATTTTTTGATTGGGTTATTCATTTTCTTATTGTTTAATTTTTTGAGTTCTTTGTATACTCTGGATATTAGGGCTCTATCTGAAGTGTGAGGAGTAAAGATTTGTTCCCAGGATGTTGACTACTTATTTACCTCTCTTATTTTTTCTTTTGATGAGAAAAAACTTTTTAGTTTGAGTAAGTCCCATTTGTTGATTCTAGTTATCAACTCGTGTGCTATGGGTGTCCTATTGAGGAATTTGGAGCCCAACCCCACAGTATGTAGATCATTGCCAACTTTTTCTTGTATCAGATGCAGTGTCTCTGATTTGATATCAAGCTCCTTGATCCATTTGAGTTAACCTTTGTGCATGACGAGAGAAATGGATTCAGTTTCATTTTGTTGCATATGAATTTCCAGTTTTCCCAGAACCATTTGTTGAAGATGCTATCCTTGCTCCATTGCATGCTTTTAGACCCGATTGGCATTGCATTTAACATATAGAGAATTTTGGTTATATTGCCATTTTGATGATGTTAGTACTGCCTATCCATGAACATAGTATATTTTTCCATCTTCTAAGATCTTCTTCTATTTCTCTCTTTAGGGTTCTGTACTTTTCATTTTATAAGTCTTTCACCTCTTTTGATAGGTTGATTCCCAAGTATTTTTTTTTTGTGTGTGTGTGTGTGTGTAGATATTTTGAATGGAGTGGTTGTGCTTATTTCTATTTCAGAGGATTTGTTGCTAATATACAGGAATGCCTTTGATTTATGCGTATTGATTTTATATCCTGCCACTTTGGTGAATTCATTTATTAGCTCTAATAGTTTCTTTGTATACCTTTTTGGGTCTGCTAAGTATAGAATCATGACATCTTCAAATAGTGATAATTTACGTTCTTCTTTTCCTATTTTTATGCCTTTGATTTCTTTAATCTCTCTAATTGCTCTGGCCAGTGTTTCGAGAACTATGTTGAACAGAAGTAGTGAGAGAGGACATCCCTATCTTCTTCCAGATTTTAGAGGGAATGCCTTCAATTTTTCTCTATTCAGAATGATGCTAGCCAGAGGCTTAGCATAGATTGCTTTTACATTATTGAGGTATGTTCCTGTTATCCCTAGTTTTTCCAGAGTTTTGAACATAAAGGGATGCTGTACATTGTCGAATGCTTTTTCTGCATCTATCGAGATGATCAAATGGTTCTTATTTTTAAGTCTATTGTTTTGATGAATAACATTTATTGATTTCTGTATATTGAACCAGCCTTGCATCCCAGGGATGAATTCTACTTGATCATGGTGTACAATTTTATTGAGGATTTTTGCATTTTTCCTGAAATAGCTTGAAAAGTATTGGTATTAGTTCCTCTTTAAAGGTTTTGTAAAACTCTGTTGTATACCCATCCGGTCCTGGGCTTTTCTTAGTTGGTAGTCTTTTGATGGTTTATTCTATTTCCTCAATTGTTATGGGTCTGTTTAGGTTGCCTATATCCTCCTGACTCAATCTGGGCAGATTATATGACTTGAGAAATTTATCGATGCCTTCACTATCTTCTATTTTATTGAAGAATAAGAATTCAAAATAATTTCGGATTATCTTCTGTATTTCTGAACTATCTGTTGTGATAGTGAGTTCTCCCTCTTCTTTTCTTTGTTAGCTTGGCTAAGGGTCGGTCGATTTTATTTATTTTTTCAAAGAACCATCTTTTAGTTTTGTCAATTTTTTTATTTATTATTTTTTTATTTTATTATTTTTCATTAATTTCAGCTCTGATTTTAATTATTTCTTGGCTTCTACTTCTTTTGCTGTTGTTTTGCTCTTCTTTTTCTAGGATTCTGAGATGAAGTATGAGATTATTTATTTGTCGTTTTTTTTTTTTTCCTTTTTTTAAGGAATGAAATCCAAGCAATGAATTTTGTTCTTAGAACTGCTTTCAATGTGTCCCATAGATTCTGATATGTTATGTCTGTGTTTTCATTTATCTCTAAGAATTTTTTAATTTCCTCTTTGGTGTCTTCTATAACCCATTGATCATTCAGTAACCTATTTTTCATTCTCCATGTGATACATGATTTTTCCTTCTTTCTTTTACTGTTGATTTTCAGTTTCATTTCATTATGATCAGATAAGATGCCTGGTATTATATCTACTCCTTTATATTGTCTAAGAGTAGCTCTGTGACATAATATATGATTTATTTTTTGAGAAGTATCCATGTGCTGCTGAGAAAAAAGTGTAACTGCTTGGTGTTGGGTGGTATATTCTATATATATCATAAGTCTGGGTTATTAATTGTGTTATTGAGTTCTATAGTTTCATTATTCAACTTTTGTTTGGAAGATCAGTACAGTAGTGAGAGAGGTGTGTTTGAGTCTCCCATGAGTATTGTATGGTGGTCTATTAGAATCTTGAACTTGAGAAGAATTTGTTTGATGAACATAGCTGCACCAATGTTTGGGGCATATATATTTATGATTGTTATGTCTTGTTGGTGTATGGTTTCCTTGAGCAGTATGTAGTGTCCCTCTTTATCCCTTTTGATTAACTTTGGCTTGAAATCTATTTTATTTGATATGAGTATGGACACTTCTGCTTGTTTCCGAAGCCCATATGAGTGATATGATTTTTCCCAACTTTTCACCTTCAGTCTATGTATATCTTTTCCTAACAAATGCGTCTCCAGTAGGCAGCATATTGTTGGGTCTTGTTTTATGATCCATTCTACTAGCCTGTGTCTCTTAATTGGTGAGTTTAAGCCATTAACATTTAGGGTTATTATTGAGATATGGGTTGTTCTTCCAGCCATATTTGTATATTTATGTTACTAAACATGGTTTGTTTTCCTCCTTGATTATTTTCCCCCCTTTACTGTCCTACCTCCCACTGTTGGTTTTCATTGTTATTTTCCATTTCCTCTTCCTGTAATGTTTTGCCAAGGATGTTTTTAAGAAATCGTTTTCTAGCTGCACATTCTTTTAACTTTTGTTTATCATGGAAAGTTTTAATTTCATCTTCTATCCTGAAGCTTAATTTCGCTGGATACACAATTCTTGGATGGAACCAATTTTCTTTCAGTGTTTGAAAAATGTTATTGCAGGATCTTCTAGCTTTCAGAATCTGTGTTGAAAGATCAGCTGTTATCCTCATTGGTTTACCACTAAATATAATCTGCTTCCGTTATCTTGTAGCTTTTAAAATTCTCTCCTTATTCTGTATGTTCGGCATCTTCATTATAATATGTCTAGGTGTGGATCTCTTATGATTTTGCACATTTGGCATCCTGTAAGATTCTAGGATTTGCGATTCTTTCTCATTCTACAAGTCTGGGAAGTTTTCTCCTTTATTTCATTGAATATATTGCTCATTCCTTTTGTTTGGACCTCTATACCTTCCTGTATCTCAATGACTCTTAAGTTTGGTCTTTTTATGTTATCCCATATTTCTTGGATGTTCTGCTCATGGTTTCTTAAAAGTCTTGCTGAGCTGTCTGTGTTCTTTTCAAGTTGAAATAATTTGTCTTCATTGTCTGATGATCTATCTTCTAAGTGTTCTACTCTGCTGGTAGTATTCTCAATTGAGTTTTTAAGTTGGTTTATTGATTCCTTCATTCCTAGGATTTCTGTTTGTTTGATTTTATAATCTTTATCTCCCTGTATAGTTGATCTTATGCTTCTTGGATTTTTTTTATGTGATTCATTATCAAGGTGATCTTTCATTGTCTGATTTTGCTCTCTAATGTCTTCCTTGAGACTCCAGGTCATCTGAAGCATGTATATCCTGAGTTCTTTATCTGACATTTCATCTGCTGCAGATATTACCTGTTCTAACGTTGACTTTACCTGCATTGCTTATGGTCCTTTCTTTCCTTGTCTTTTCATACTGTTCATATTTCTTTCTGCTTGGTGAAACTGTTGTGTTATTGAATTTTTCCCCTATATATTTATATTGCTCTTGTATAGTTTCAAAGTCTCCCCCCGCCAGGCACGGGTGGTGGCTCTTCCCCTCCTACAATTGGGACAATGTGCCTACCACACCAGCAGGCTGCTGGGCCTGTTCTGTCAGTTGGTAGCTGGTCCGCCTACCTTGAAGGTGCGAGCAGCAGCTCTGCCCCTCTGCAGGCACTGGGCCTGTTCTGCCAGTGGGTCGCAAGTCGGGCTACTTTGCAGGCGTGGGCGGCAGCTTTGACCATCCGCGGGCCACTGGGTAGGTATGTTTTGTCTGTCCCTTGCAGGTCTGTCTACCTTGCAGGTGCCTGTGGCTGCTCCGCCCCTCCCACAACCGGGACGATGTACCTACCATGCTGGCGGGCCATAGGCCTCGTCTGTCGGTGGTCGCAGGTCCACCTACCTTGCAGGCGCGGAGGGCGTCTCTGCCCCTCCGCAGATTGCTGCGCCTGTCCTGCTGTGGGTCACAGGTCTGCGTACGCTGCAGGCCCGGCGGCATTGCCCCTCCCCCAACCAGGGCGATGTGTCTTCCACGGTGGCGGGCCACTGGTCCTGTTCAGCCGGTGGGTCGCAGGTCCGCCTACCTTGAAGGAGCGATTGGCAGATCTGCCCCTCCCTCTCTCAATGTGTTTTTAAAGTTGACAAATATGTGAATTCCTGTCTCCCTTTCTCTGTAGCATATTCAGCACATGTATTTTTATATGCACATATAGAATCCTACCTGGTATCACACGTACATTTTTGTGAGGTTGCTGACTTGGCAGATACAAATTATGAGAAGAGATCACTCCTCCTAAATGCTGTTGGAACTGAAAATTTAAGCTATGGGTGAGCTTCCTAGTTGAACAATATTACACATAAATCCACGCTCAGTAAAATGAAGATTTTTGGATCTGTGGATGATATATATTTCATGAAGAATTTCAATTGGCATATGTATTGCTACTTTTTAATGTCTGTTGTGTGTGTGTGTGTGTGTGTGTGTATACACACTCTTGTGTGTGTATATATATATATATATATATATATATATATACACACTCTCCATATATTTCAAAATATGAAATAGATGTGTCTTATGTACAGTCCCAAAATTCATTCATGTTCATGTATGTGGAATTATAATCAAATTTTCACAAGATTATTGTCAGAAATATTCATCCTCCTGAAATACATATTTATTTCTTAGGACTGAAAACTTAATTCAGTGAATGGTGCATTCAAATCCTAATATTACTACATTAACTGACTCAGTTTAACATCAATGCAAGAAGATTCCTATGGGACATGATGTTTATTTTGACGTTCATTTTTACTCAACACTGATACTTTACTATTCCTTCAGTTAATGCACATCATAGGATATATATTTCATCTACAAGTTCGCAAATTTATAGGCATTTGTTTCACTTTCAGTCACTTCCTGCTTCAGAACACATGTATTTCTCCAGGTTTCTTGACTGGTCTTTTTATGAGACTTTTTTCCAAACAAATTATTTTCAATTTCCATAATCAATTTGAAGGAAAACTCACACAATCTTCATGATAAACCATAATCCTCATATTACCATTAGATGTAAAACGGGTTGGAATGAATGGTTGTATATTAATATAAGATTTCCTGTATATTTTCACATTTCAATTCAATCCATTATTTGAAGGTGGAACCAGTTATATTATTTATTCACAGTATGGTCTAAACATGCATATTCTCCATATTCAAAGACAAAGAGTACACCTGTTTGTACCCCGAATACTAATTTATACGTCTTCAAAATATTGCTCCCAGAAATGGTGAAAGAAATACTCAGGTCACCTTATCTACATATACATTGTATCACAGTAATATTCTGGACACAAAAAGCAAAAGTCACACTTATGATTGTACCAAAGCCTAAATGGAAACTGAACATGGATTCCTAAAAACATCCAGGTCCAGGTTGCCTAATAGTCTCAAATATCAATCCTATTGGTGACTACGTATTTGTTTCTTCCTAAAATTATATATTCAACCTAAATGCAGTAAATAATGTCTAATCCTATCACTCACTTTATAGTTTGCCTGATTTCCTAATGTCTCTATTGATGTCTGCTTTCCTAAATATTTTCCCCAGTTCACCATGTGAGTGACTCTTCACATGTGATGATATTTACTTTCACTCTCTAAGCGAAACCCTATTGATAAAGAATTTTTGGCCCAAATCCTGTACTCACTCTTCTTCTAAAAGCTACTGACTATCTTTCTAATCTTACTGAGTTTCCCTGTTTGAGTGAAAGTTCCCTTTTCCATTCAATCATCCAAGGTACAAGGTCCTATGCCATTGATTATCGATTTATCTGAGACATATATGCGGAACATAATTCAAAGCTAAGTATCACAATCAACAGCTCAATGCCCTTCTGAGCTTCAAATCTTACCTAGATTTCTGTTTTCATACTTATATTTAATGTCTATGTTTTAATAAATATCACAGGTTCCCAATACCATTATTCATCCAGCAGAATGATTCCTAACCCAAATCAAACATGTTATTAAACCCTAAACATACACTGTTCCCACTATCTCACTTAACAAAAGACCAGGGACAGTGTTGGTCTTACAATACAGGAATGTAGGGGATATTCCATATGCTGAAAAACTCAAAGGTCCATGCAGATGTGATCCCTGGAGAAGATATAGGCAGCTATGAAGGACCTTAAAGAGCAAAACTCATCTTCCATTGCAAACAACCTTGTCAGGATGAAGGGTTGTATCTTAATGAGCCTCTCTATTCTCAATGTAGAGAAAATGGAACAAACCAGGCCTGTGTGGAGAGCTGTTCCTGGGTGCCTATGGTTGATTCACCATTCTAACTTGTGAAAGTGTCACAGGAAGTAGGGGCAGCCTCTATCTCATGGGACCCTTGGAAGCAACTGTTAGGACCTGTTCACTACCTGAAGTAAGTGATCTCACCTCTCTTCCTTGGTGATGGAACTCTCTGAACTTGGGATGCAGAAGCCAGGCAACCAGAGCCAGTCCCAGTCCCAGTCCCAGTGAGGTCACTTGTTTGGATTTACCAAGGACAGAATCAGTGTTTCTTGGAACCTACTGATGTGAGGATGGCCAAATGCCAGGAGAGCTTTGTAGAGGGGCCATTCCTGAGAAAAAGGTACTTTCCCACTTCTGGCTCCTGACAACGTCACAGATTTGGCCAAGGAGACCATATCTGAGACAGGACAGGCCATTTGGGGGTACATAGTATGGCCTACCAGTCAGACGACACTCAGGATAGTCACAGAATTACTTGGAGGAAGGAGGTGTCTTTGTGGGTGTGGGAGTGAGTTTGTGGTTTTTTCTCATGTTCTGAGAATAAGTAGAAAAGGCAGTTTGTTGAGTTTGGAGTGGACTGTGTCTAGTAATTCCTTTGACAATGCGAGTGTTTCTAAGTCTGTGTAACTTTCTGTGTCCGTGGTTGTATTCATTAGAAAAGAGAATTCATCTATAGATGTGTCCTGTCTAGTAGAAAGAATTCCAGCATTTATCCTGCCTAATTTATGAATGGACTGTGACTTGCCTTATCAATGGGCAACACGTACTATCTTCCTAAGTTCCTGTTTTCTTTCTGAATCTGGCCACTCTCTAGAGTAGGCTCATGGTTTTTTGTCCAAGTTATGTACCACCTCCAACCTGTGTGACATGGCCATGTATTCTATAGCTGAAAGGAAAGGGAGCATCTCAGAAAACTCAGATATCAGTGTGACAAGGAAAGTCTCAGTGAAGAAAACCTGCTTTGGGCCTTTTGCTTCCCTATTCCTCTGTTGCCCTAAATGTCAGGAAGGTCTTTGCCTCAGGCCACCACTTTGTGAATCCTGAAGAAAACAGTTTTCAAATGGAAATGAATGGGCATCACCTGTGGCTGTTTGCTAAAATGCTTTGAGAGATATTGTGTGAATCAGCCTCTTGGCCGTGTGTGAGGCTGTGTCTTAGATATTCAGCACCTAATGGATCATAAGAAAGATCCCATGTGTTCATCCAAAACCAAAATGTCTAAAAAATCAGTCATTGTAGATGAAGTTTGTTGCCTTTCTCTGTTAGGTTTCTGACCTCCAACAAGTGAATTTGGGGATCCTTTGAATTAATCAAGTACTTCAAAGCCCTGCAGAGGCTAGCCCATAGGTGCTTGGGTTTTCTAATGAATCCAAATCACATAAAGAATCTATACATGACAGTCAGTAGGCCTCAAATTGGAGAAGCAGAGCAGTATTAGTGGCAGGCCTATTAAATCACTCCTTGTTTACAGGAAGGGTGTCCAGGTCACACTGACTTTAGGCAAATGAGGGCAAGGGAGATTATTTCAGACTCTGTCTTGTGCTTTACCCCTCATGGAAACCTCCAGCCAGAGGTAATGATGAGTGTCTATATGGAAGAAGATGAGGGCAATGTGGGAGTGTTTTGGATTTAATTGTGGTCATTTATTTGGCTGTTGGAAGATAAGACTGGGTCCACCTGGGCTTTAACTCGGGTTTGATTAACCTTAGAGACTGAGTTCGGTAACTGACCTCAGAGAAGTATTGACATGAATTGTGTTGGGATTTTAGGAGGCCACGCATTAGGGTTGCCCTTGGAAACTGAGATCTAAGCCCAGGGTGGCTTTCCACAAAGCACTGAGAATGTCAGCCAGGATATAACCTGATTTTATTCTGAAAGACTTGGCAGACATATTTGAGAGTCAAAACACCCATTGACCTCACAGTGTAGACCTCAATGGGCCTGGCCTCATGTGACCTTTAGGCCACTCTTTGGGAAGCCTTGCCTGTGAGAGTTCTCCTGATCTTTCATTGAAATGGGCTTCCACAACATTTAATGGTTCATGAATGAATTGAAACCCACTGTGGCTCCAAATTCATCTTTGAAAAATGGCTAGATAAATACCATGAAATTTTTTAAATTCCCATGACCAGGTGGAACTGGAGAACAGTTAGATCTCCTGATGCTCATCATGAGTGTACCAGACTGGGCCTTGATTTACTGGGTTTCATGAAAATGGCATAGAACAGAGATGCCAGTAAGTTGGAACCTTCTGAGTAGTGTGCCTTGAGCAGTTGTGGGCAGGTGTGTGACAAAACATCTGTGGTGGGGCCATGTGGATCTGCCATTGGCTTCCAAATAGCATGGGATTGACTTGCAGCAGCCAGCAGACACATTTATGTAAAGGCACCTTGTTATATAGAGAGGTTTCAGGGCAATGTTCAGAATTAGGTTGCAATGGAAAAGGGGGCAATGTAGCAAGCAATGAGTGATAGAAGCCTGGATGGTGCATTCTCCTGCAGACTCTAACCCACCACAAGTGACAGAACTCCCTGAAGCACTGTGTCCCAGTTGAACTCCTTGTATTTTGTGAAGCAAATATCAAACTCACTGTGCAGCAGCAAGAAACACCACGAAAAGTGGAGGATGACCAAATGGCTTCACAGCGACACGGGGAGACACTAAGCCCCCAGTGGCCACAGTTTACCTACAAAGAGAGAATTCAGCACTGCTGCCCCATGTTCATTGGAAAATAAGAAAACATGTTGTCCAGGTCACATAGATGCAGACCCATCTTTGATGGTCTCACTAGAAAGAAAGCTAAAACTTCCGACAACAACTTATATTTCAAGTGCCCAATCTCACATGCAGTTTCTCAAACAGTCTTTAGGCCAGAAGAGCTCCATGTTGGTGTTGTGTTTACCTTGTCCCTTGCTTTTGGAAACTCCTCTACCATCTCGAAGTTTGTGAACTCCTGAGCATTTTCCATTCCAGACATGTATTCACAAAATTTCTAACTCTTCTCCTCTAATTGTGTTTTACTTGGAGCGAAGGTAATGTCAAGGCATTGTTCTGGATCAGAGTGGGAAGTTTTGGGTTGCATATATTTGCAAACACATTGGATACAATTTCCA